>NC_056715.1:19127445-19446195 GCF_018831695.1 Puntigrus tetrazona | reverse complement strand
TACAGCAGCAGCTTGCAAACCAAACCTTGGAGGGGTGTGGGAATAAGAGACTTGTTCATTTAAGGCTGCACTTTACACCACCCTCAAATCAGAGACAGTGACTGCAGAAGGCCATCGATCAGGGCCGATCACCCCAAATTGCCTCCTGATGGGGTGCCAGATGTTTCCCTGCCCCAAGTTATCTATCCAGTGTTTGAACTCCTAGGCAGCTGGAGATGGAGGCATTCACAAGTGTTGGCTGACAGATTCTGGACAGCCTTCATAAAGCAATACTTACCAGGATTGCAAACCAGAGTGAAGTGGCATAACCCATCCTCAGACATCAGACCCAGAACAGTCGAAAGAAAATGAAATTAAACTTCATTGTATTCTATGATTATTCTGAGATTTCAGATGGGGTGGTTGTTTCAAATTTCAGCTTTGTTGTGAGTCCTTTGTCTTGCAATGTTCGTTCAATATACAGAGCAAAACAAGAAGCAATTAGCCTCTTCCAATGGGCAATCATGTGGTCAAATGAATTTCTGATATGTCAAACATTTTGGTAACCCCTTGTGAGGATATTGCACAATTGAAGCAAAGCTACAAACAAACAATTTTTTTATTTTCTAAATAAAAATGTCTACTCATACTCAGACATAAAAGATAGTTTTTAAAGATATTTGCTTCTGCTGCAGTCCAGTCATGTCTAATTCTATCTGAACTAATGACATTATTATCACATGGCAGAGCTGATTGGTTCTCTGCTGTATCAGTAGCCAGTAAGCTCTCTGCTCAGCATTCAAATATATGAATAATGTTTGTTGTAGCACGCTTCAGAAATCCTGCACCTGTATAGATTTGCTATGAGGTGATTCATGTATACTATAAGGGGTTATGTCATTTATCTTATCTTAAATTTGCAGCAGCAGTATTTCTTACATGCTCAGCAGTAGCATGTTGTGGCTGTATGGGCAGTAACAAGTTTCTGTTCTTGCTCTGCCGCAGCAGCGTAGCAGATTTATTTCCGCAAAGACCAAATACATTAACATTTGTCATGTAAATGACCATGCTAATCTCTCTGAGAATGCTCATGACAAAACTCTGCCTATCATCCATATATGGTGTTATACGGTGTCGCACAGTGTATGCCAGGCCTAACCCCAGTAGATCCTACTGAGATCCTAGTGAGATAACCAGACACAGGTGAAAGCAATCTACCTCATTAGTGGGTAAAGATATAAACTGAGCTCATCTGCTGGGATGTTGACCATCTCTAAAGAAAGGCACAGTACAATGGCACCGGTGATCATTGAATACCACATAGAGATGAAGAGGAGAAAAAGTGATGGGTAGATAGGGAAGTATAGGGAATTTGGGAGTCAGGGAGTCAGTTTAATGTTTCAACTGAAAGACGGTGCTTTTTGACAGTATAGTCTTCCCATTGCTCTACTGAAGTAATTAGCACCCCCTGCTGGCCTCAATAACACCTCTTCCAGAAACAACCTAATTTCCCCAGAAGGTCATTCATCCAGGGGAGATCTTGCATCCAAAAAAAACACTAATTTGTGGATTCTATACCCCAGCAGCTTTTTAGGGATATTTTTGATGTACAAATCATCTGTACACTTTGACATTATTGTGTGCTGTGACATTTTTGCCATTGCGTAATCTCAATGTGGACAACTGTGAAAATGTTAAGTAAATGTTAAGTAAATTTTGCTCAACTTTTAGTTTGCCCTGTGTGATACAGACAGACTATGGAACACATTTTAAATTCATATTGTTTTAACAGGAATTGAATGGAATCTCTGTCACAAGAAGCTCTGAAGCAGTTTCACCAGATGCTCAAATCATTGACGAGAGCTCACTGTGCGAAAGGTGAGGACTGGGCTGATGATTATGCTTTGCTTTTGTTTGTGATAAGAGAAACCTCGAAGAATCCTTACGTTACAGTCCTTCAGAGCTATTATTTTGACATACTGTATGTGATCCTTTCTTGATGACCGTAAAATTAACAAAAAAATACTCCATCATTTTGATTGTACAAATACATGCATTGTTTGAAACTGCAAAGGGTGAACTTCTGTTAGTGTATAGTCATAATAACAATAAAACAATGTGCTTTTGTAAACAGCTTTTTGCCTTCTCAGTCTGTCAACATTTCTCACAGACAAATGAATAAAATAGCCTGAATCTTCATGAATACTTGCCTGACAGGCATGATAAATGTATAGAAAGCTTCAAATGTACAAATACAAAAATATTCTCTGATGAAGTAGTCTGTTTGAAACCAATGCAAGTTCCAGTTTTATCATCATTCCCATTAGCCCAGGGACAGACTTGGACAAAATTTCAGGCTAGGAAATCTCATACCAGGTCATTCCATACACCAACAACAAATTTTGAAATCATGGACAAAAAAATTTTTTGTATGGCCTTCATCATCACAAAAAGTTTAAATCCCTAGACTGGGGCCAAGCAAAATAATCTCTTGAACTCCCATTTTCGTTTTTTAAATCTTTCTGTCCGTTATGTGCATGGTTACTTTTTTTTTACAGTTCTTCTGTGCCTGTCATTTTTCATCAACACGCCTCCACCTTGTTGCAAACCAACAACCTCATTACAATTTGTTTGTGCACACGTATTTTAGAAAAAAAATTGTCATTGCATTAGGACAATGTGTTATTGTTTTATATTGCCTAAATGTCAGAATTAGTGCAATAATACACCTTGAATATATTGTTATTTAAAAATCTTAACACTGAACATGCTTTTTGCATTATCATGAGTCATGTTTTGTTCTAAGGAAAATAAACCATATTTAACATATGGTAAAATAATAGTAAGCATGTTACTTTAAATAAAGCGGAAAACTACTTATAATAATAACAATACTATTTTTTTTTCTCAAACAGCCAAAAGATATCAGATCAGATTAATAATATGACACATTTGCTTTGATAACCTTTAGACAGCTGTTGATAAGTAACTCTGCAACTACAGTATGGTATTAGTAGTGTGTCTGCTAAATATATGCTAACACTTTATTCTGATGGTTCCTCAACAGACATACTGAGTATAGGATACTTTGCAAGTATGTGAACATTCTACCCACCCTACCTAAGACTACTAATACTATTAGGTTCACATAATTAACATTGCATATTTGTTTTTCATTTGAAAGTATTAGCTAGCTCACATTAGCCTCAATATTAGCCTTAAAGGAAACACTCAAATAACACTCAGCACCTAACAACTCACAAGATGTTGTCAGGTACTGTGCAGATCTTAAATAATGTTAAGCATGTTAATGATTTAATATGCTGTTCACTGTGAGTGATAAATAATCATACTTTTAAAAGTGTAACAGAAGAAAAATGTAAACAGTTTGACACAGATGGTATATGGAGAATGGAAGGCTGGAGCTGATGCCAGTGAGTATTGGATAGAATTCACCAGGAGTAACTGAGAAGAGAAATGGTAGTCTTTGTTTTTCAAGAACGGTTGGAGGCGCACACACCTCAGAATACTGGGAGCACCTCAGAATCGCTGGAGGTACACAGAGAACTCGGAGGAGCACTGGAGACACTCTGAAAACTCAGAGGAATACAGGAGGTATGTAACACAGGCAAGTATTGTACTTTTGCAGAGCTTCGTATGTACAAAACGAGACGATGAGTGTGACTGAGGTGTGTGCTTTTATACTTGTATCTTCATGATTGGATTGGAGTGCAGTGTGATGTGCGGGTCGGCTGCATGCAATTCCCTATAGCCTGTATTTAAATATTTGGGAATATCTATTTTCATATTAGGTTCTTTTGATAAGGTTACAATACGAAGGCCTACTTAGCAAAGAAACCTACATGTTGTCTCCAATCCTTTGGAGTACGTGACACGTCATGAAAGCGCCAAGCAGCTCCCATTGCAAGCCACAATAACAAATCAGAAAAAATAAAAGTGAAGGTGGAATATGAGGTCCAGGAGAATAAACTAAAAAAGGTCAGGCTGCTGAATCTAATGCTTGGGACAAGTTCTCAGAAATAATTGCAGCAGAAGACAACAGCAATATCGGCTACAGTTACGCATATTGTTGCCAGTTTAAAGGGCAATGTTTCCAAGCACTTTCAGACTGAAACAAAGTTTCCTTTATTTACATTACAATGCCTAGTATGTCTTTTGAAGGACCGTTCCATTCCATGCCAATCCGAGTCGGCCAGTACAGTTATAGTTTTGTTTTCCACTATGTTGCCGTAGTAAATGTTTACATACGATATGAGGTGTAAATAACACCACATTTTGATCAGAAATTTCTTTAGATTTCTTTAGAACCTGATAGTTCTTAAAACTGATAGTGGCCGCATGTGGGGGTGGGGCAGGTTTTAAAAATAGATACAGTGGTGCGGGGTGGGCTGGGGCAAGCCAAATAATTTCATAAAAGAGGGACCAGTGGGTTGGAAAAATATAACTAATGTGCAGGTGCTCAGAATTCTGGTGATGATGATGATCGCTGTGATTAAGTGGTGAATGAGCCTGGCCGTTCCATGGTGATACATGGGGAGCGGGATGAATTCTGTACTGAGCTTGTATGTGACCAGCTTAACCTGTTCCAAGATAGTGAACATCCAAGAAGGGCCAACAAACTCTGGGGCTTAGATTTTTACTAGACAGGCGCAGTCTCATGTCACTTGTAGCCAAACCTTCTGACCTGGTTGGTACAGTGTTTCAGCTCAACATAAGTACACTGCCATCTTCTCCCTGCTTACTGCCCATTGGAGATGGTGATGTGTAGAGTTCCCGACCCTCTCGCTTTCCAGGAAGCAGTGATCGATGTCAGGAAGGGAGTGAGACCAGTAGATGGATGCCACAAGGAGTTTTGAGTGTACTCGGCCCAGCCCAGGAACTGGTCCCAGGAATCCTAGTGGAATCCATGGCAGAAGGTTCATAAGAAAAGCCCCACCTCTTGAATTCTTCTCTCTGCTTGTCCAGTCGATACTGTGGATGGTATCCAGAGGTGAGGCTGACGGTCACACCCAGGAATCTAAAGAGCGTGTTCCATACCTTGGAGATAACTGAGGACCTTGGTCTGAGAGAATGTCTTTGGGAATGCCATAATATTGGAACCGGTGTGTTTCCAGAGCTTTGGACAAACCCTTGAGGGGCAAAAGACAAGAAAAAGAAGCAATCAGTTATTACCAGAGTGCATATGTTAACTTCGGGAGGTGATAAATCTATCTACTCCTCCTAGGTGTGACCAGGGACGATTTGGCACAGGGTTTTTGGCCATGGCACATTCTAGGCATCCTTGTATGAACCTTCTCACATACCTTGGCAGATTAGGCCAAGTTTCTGTGTGATCTCCTGCTTGTGAGCAAGTTTGTTAAACAGATTTGTTGACTAATGCTCATTTTGTCAGGGCCAGATTTCACATGTCTGTTTAAAAGCAAGTTGGGCATTAATCACACAGTTTTCTATTTCAAGTACTCTTGCAACATTTTCAAATGTACAGCGGTGGAAGGTCATTTCCAAATGTTGTGTATACTTAAACACATCCCACTTGTTTTCTTGGCTCAGAGGTGAAATCAACATAGTTTAAATCAACATTTGAGCCTCAAGCATCAAGTTGATTGGTGACGAGAGTGAGTGCTGCCATATTTAAGCCTCCAGAACTATGGGTATGCACCATCACACATTTGCTAAATGTGTGGGGTCTTTTTTTTTTTTACAGTTTTGGGAATGAGAGCGGGGAGTCCAGAGATAATTTTAAAGGGATTTAAATTTCAAAGCATTTTTAGCTAGCTGCAAATGACAAGTTCTCTTTCAGTTAAGATGCTTTAGTTTCTATGATCATGAATATTCACTGAAGTAATATGGCAGATGCATGACAATTTTTTTTTTAAAGTATGAAAAAATAATTCTGTCTCACAATTCAGTCTAGCAAAGATACTTCTCCATTGTTATTCACTCATAGTGCAAGGAGAGCATGAAGGTTGGTCTGTGTGATATTTGTCCCACCCCTCCTCCACTGTGATTGGTTAGATGATTGTGACATTGAGTGCTGAGTTTTACGTTTTACTTTTTTTATTCAACTGGTCAATAATTAATTTGCAGCGTTTACATGTATGCTCATCATTGTGGTGATAACTCCATTTCACTTGAAAAAGTTTGCACATGACATGCTGCTTAAAGTAAGTAATTTCAGATGGCACCCAGAGGCAGACAACTCTGTCATCAAATAAACTTGTATAAACAGTGCCACCCACTGCATTCATTTATAACTAAGTTTTAAATTTTTCTGGGTTTCAATGCATTTACAGCCAAGCAAAATCTTATTGAATTTCAAATAGCTTTTTTTTCTAATAAATATTGCAGATGTTCAAATATTTCTGCACATCCCCAATTCGTGCACATCCCCAACATAACTGTCAACCAAATTTTCATAGACCCAAAGTCCAGTGGTACCTTCAGACTCAACAACTTACGGAAGGTGAACATGTCCTGGTTTGGCAGATACTCAAGGCCTCTAAATGAGCTGATTGACCTCCTGGTCCATCTCCACTGAAGAACACTGGTAGATACCATCCCCACCACACAAACACAGCCTTTATCACCTCCACTGGCAAGTTCTTTTCTTTGCCCTGCATTGGACCCTACTTTCTAGAGGATGATAGACCTGCTTCTCTGGCCCTATGATGCCTACACCATGACCTACTTAGATGATGTAGTCATCCCTACTAAGAGGTTGAAAGATGACTTTGTCCAATGTAGGAAGATGCAGTCAGAGCTCTGTGAGGCTGGACAGTCAGCCAATCCCAGGAATTGCCATATTAGTCTCCCTGAAGTGCAGTACCTGGATTACTAGTCCTAGTACTTTGTTGTGTTATTGCTGTTTATCTTCTCTTCTCTATCATATCCATTCACAAACCTGACCCAGAAAGGACAGCCTGAGAAAGTACACAGGTCCCCTGAAATGGAAGTATCATAAGGGACCTTCCATCCCAAGGGATCATAAGACCCATTCTCCATTTCGCAGATTTCTTCATGCCATCCATGCTCTAAATGGATGCTTCAGAGTTGGGATTTGGGACTGTGCTTTACCAGGACTTTGAATTGGGGACTTTAAATCCAATCTTTTAAGTCAGCAAAAAGTTGTCCCACAGAGATCTGCTATGCCATAGTGGTAAGTCACCGGACATAAAGTGAGCAGTCTTGGAGTTGTTGTATCTCCTTGGCCACCTATTCACCTTAATACCTGACCATACCCCACTATTTTATATTTAAAAAAAAACAGGTAGACCAATAGTTAGAGTTATCAGACCAGACCAATTCCTTACACTGCAGGACTGCTTCTGAAGTATTGGTTTGGTATAGCAAATAGTAATGCCGATGGCCACTCCTAGGACACCTTAAAATAAAGTGTTACCATCTAATTGAAACAATGCAATTAATAAGGTAACGCTTTAGTATAGAGACCAGTTCTGACTATCTGGCTTATTAGTATAACTGTAATATAATATAATGGCTGTTTATCAGTAATTACTAAACGTGTTACAAAAAATGCTACAAGCTATTAGTGGTGGAAATATAAAACACTAGCGTGTTTGTTGGTATAAAATTCTGTAAAAAATAATAATATTATTTTTTTCATCAACTTAATGATCTTTTATTGGGGACACAAAAAGTGAGTATTTATGACTAAATGATACCAAGTTAATAAAAAATTGATTAAAAACATCACAATACAAGCAATTTATGATACGTTTGGTTTTCCAGTCCATTACTTAACATCTTGCGAAGTGAAAAACTGTGTGTTTGTAAGAACAAGGTGTGTCACCTTTAAACTTTAATACAATCTGTTTAAGCTGCTATGAAAACTCATTTGTTGATGCAACCGTGCCATTTCAACTTCCTTTTACACAGATCTTGTCAAATTGTAGTTAAACGTGATTTGAAGCGGAGCTCCTCGTCTCTCAAGTATCTTCTGTACTTCGTGAGCTACCGAACAAACCGTCTCATGAAAACCCAAATGTATGAAGCTGGTTTGATCTTGAAGGTCAAAAGCATCAGTTTTCAAATACAACATAGTTTTTAAGTCATAACATGAGATTCTTCAAGTAATTGTGCAAAAATGACGCTTTATTAATTGAAACGGTAAATTTATGTGAAAAGGAATACAAATTTTTACTGTCGTATTACGTCTTTCTAAATACTGTCTCTCGCATCAAAAATCCAACTTTTTCGCTTCTAACTGTTTTGGACTGCTTTCACTTTTAAAGGGTTGCTTTACCCCAAAATGAACATTTTGTCATTAATCACCAGTGATGGGTATAACGGCGTTATAAATAAACAGCGTTACTAACTCAGCGCAATCAAACTAATTACTTGGTGATTCTGATTGCCAAAGGTCTATCATCGTATAATGCTAAATTATAATAATATTTTGTACAACTCTTAATATAAATAATATAACTCTTGATTGAATCCTGCTATATGTTCAACCGTGTCATTATGAAGTGATGAGAATACTTTTTCTCTGGAAATAAAATGACTTCATTAAACAATTATGCATAGCAATGTCCCCGCAGCGTCATCAGAGCACCATTTTTGGAAAATATCCCCTGCACATAAAATGCGTATGCTCTCGTGATTTGTTTTTTTTTGTTTTTTTTTTTAAGACACGGTTCATACCTACTTTTTAAAAATATTTTTAGAAAATTCCACATTTAAGTGAACCGTTCCTTTTAATGGGCTACATTTCAGGCATTATTCCAAACGATGACGCATTTTTTGGGGGGAATGCTAATATTTTTTTACATAACTCCAGTTGGATTTGACAGATTGGAGAAAAACTGTTAGGACGTTATAGGAACCCTGCTTTTGAGAACGCAGTTGTCTTTTCGTGGCTCTTGCGAAATGTTAAAAAGCAACCACAAATACACAATGATCGCTAGATCTCTTACCTGATGAGCACCAGAAGGCCATTGCTGGTCGGTTTTGAATCCTTTGACGTTGTTGTCCTCTCTTAAGAGCCGGAACGATGTTGATACGAGTTTTGTAGTACCGGCTTACTTCACCCTTTCGCTCGTAAACTCTTTTCTTAAACATTTTATTAGGGCATCCCTTTTTTTAGTGAGCAGTGAAAAGAAGTGATGGTGAGGTGCTGGCCCCCAACCTCGAGGTCACGGTTACCTTCAGGCGGAAAATCTCTTTGGCATTATTGATGTCAAATAAAGTTTTGATGTCAGATAAAGTTGAGTGGACAACGTGAGCTCAACCAGCTGGACGGACGCCAGTAATTAACCCCCACTTGGACCGTCGGGGTGCAGGACAACCCTATGCATGACAAGAGGAGGCAGGGATGTCACACGGCACTGCCATGCGTGTTGTTTCATGTGAAACCAGTATGTGTCCTTGAATGCAATACAAGAGATGGGGGGGGCTATAGACAAGATTGGTATGATCAAAGGTTTTGTGAAGTGCGCCAGGATGAGCACCACGCGAAATAGGAAGATTTTCTTTTACCTGATTGATACGGTCGTACTCAATATCAACATTATTGTCAAACCCCCATTTTGCAGGTGAGAGGACGGAACATGACATTCATTAGAGGATGCATAACTAAGCCTCTCACGAAGCGCAAAGTTCTGAAGCCCTCCTGCATTCCTGCGTACCACAGCGCGCGCTTGCTAAGAGAATTAAACAGATGGACTGAAGACCCGGGTCACCTGCTGCAAAAATACAACGGCATGTGTTCTGTGATTAGCTTATGAATCTGAAATAAAAATTATTTACAATTATATGAACTATTTTGCAGTGCATGTCGGCTGAGAATGTACAGGTCCGATTTTCCCAAACGGGGTTTTTTGAGGGAACCGAAGCAGGTTTATGAGTTAATAAAATATATATATATATATATATATATATATATATATATATATATATATATATATATATATATATATATATATATATATGTATATACAAATAAAACACTTACTAAATAGAATGGCTATCAACGGATGTCAGAGTAAATACTAATATTTTATTCAGTTTTTAAATATTTCCTTTATAATATATTATTTAACATTTTTATATTATTATTATTGCTATTTAAATTATATTTTCTTTTATATTTTATACTGGGAGTCCCTGTTTTAGGTATATGAAGCCTTTGGCTAAAACATGATCGTTTGACTAATATGACGGGTGTCACGTGCCTGGCCATTTTAACGTGTTAAACTAACACTTACTATGTGTTATAGGGGTCTTGGATCTAGGAACACATGGAATTATAACGGAAATTCTGTCTTTTACTGTCACAGTGCAATTTGAGAATGGAGTAAAATACGTACAAGGAAAAAATGAGAAACTTGCATGTGACTAAAAATACACAAGACAAACTAGATTAGACAAACGATGCTATTATAGATGAACTAATTAATTGTCTTGCCTATACAGGGATTGCAATGAGTGTCCTAATGAGTGTATACTGATGTCCCCTTCATATTGCCTTCAGAAATATATATTATATAATATATATATATATATATATATATATATATATATATATATGTGTGTGTGTGAGTGTGTGTGTGCTTTCAGTAATATAGAAACATGGATTTCTGTGGCACACACTTTGAGTATAAACACATTAACTGCTTTTTAGATAAGAATAAAAAATGTTTTATTTAGGCTTTCAAGGAACTGTCATACACAGACGGTTTTGAGTGACGCGTCTCTCACAGATCATTTGACATAATCACAAAAAAAAAACAAAAAACATTTCAGCTTACACAGCTCCATATTGTTCCATGAAACGCTTTGATGGCGCACAGGTTTATTTACACTGAAGGTGGTAGTGAGAGTAACAAAAGAGAGGAAAAGTGGCGAATACATTGTATCAGCGATATAAAATATAGAATATACAATATAGAACGTACTTTATACTGTAAACATGTAAAACACACACATGCACAAAAGTTTCATGTGTGCACTTAATACAAGGACATTCTCTCATACCTAGTGCATTTGCGTTGTTGCATTGCATTATGGACATATTCAAAAACCCCCTTTACATTACATTCATGATTCCATTACACAGTTATAATAAACTGCATAACCCGCGTGCTTCCTCTTAGCACAAATAAGCTATATGTAATGAGAACTCATTAATGTAAATGACTTTGGTTTCAATTGCATCCGGTGATCTTTCTGAGCAATCTGCGCATTGTCAGAACGCGTTGTGACACTGAATTCCCTTAAGCTCCAGCAGATGAAAGATTATGCCAGGCGAAGGAAGCATCGCAGAGAGTCTAATATGTGCAATACAAAACAGCAGATATGGCTGAACAGGCGTCACAAAACTTGCATTGAAGAGAAGATGCAAGCTTGCTCATAGCTTTATTGTCTGCAAAGAAAACTCCAGACTTCAGTAGCAGCTCATTTTCACCGTAAAGCGTTTCAGTGCATTGCCAGACGTGCAACATTTTCCATAGTTTTGTATCCAGTCGTGCATCGAACTCGGGCAGAAATAATTATTATCACACAAAATAGAATAGTTTTTAAATCATTACAAATCCACTCCACAAACGAGGCGCGCACAAAAGGACTGAAGTGTGAATTAGAATGGCTGTTTTGTGATTACAGCAGTGCTTCATCTCAAGGTCAGCGCACAAAGGCACTTGCGGATGCCAACAAGACAAATAAATAAATACGCAGTCTTAGCTTTCGCGTGGACTTCCGCAACGGACGTGACAATTAAGTAAACATGCAGTGCTTTTAATACGCTCTCTCTTGGTTTTTCTACAAAGTCATAAGCTGAGATTTTAAGCGACGTTATGCAAATACGCGCGCGTTCGCGTCGGTGTATCGTTCAGCGACGCCGTAATGGATATATTTTTGCTGTTAAATATCCGTCTTGACAAAGCTTGATTGTATCAGCTTGTAGAATTGATCGTATTGGCTTGTCAAGTGAAATGGAGGCAGAGAACACTTAAGCGTTTGCGCCGAGACCGACAGACAGCAGACCTCTGCGAACAATACATTAAGTTGCCCGTGTATAGTTCAGCGACTGAGGTAAAACGTTCAAATCTGCGTTCACGATACGAGCGCGCGGCAGCAGATGTGAGGTCACCGAACTAGCGTTATATTTGAGTCTCTTGAGAGCCATTTCAGATTAAAGCTAGAGGTCTCCTCCATTAATAATGCAAGCATGAAAGCTGCCTCGCTGTTTTGTTACCACTTTCAAAACTAAGCCGCCGGTAGAGAAAAAAAAAAAAAAAAAAAAAAACTATGTTGAACAGTTTTGGCGTAAAACGCTTATTTTTCTCTCTCTCTTATCGCTTTTTCTTCGCCGACGCCAAAACGCACACGTAACAGATGCGGGTGCTAATAAGGTCAGAACCTCGTGTTGTTCACCAAATCAGAATTTAACTATTTTACGCCATCTGCATATATTACCTCACGCGCTGTGTAAACAAAAAAAAATCTTATTTCTCGTCGCGCCCAAACGTGCAGGTAAACGCTCTGAACGCCTGTTTTATTTCTTTAGAGGCGACGACAACAATTAAAAATTCAAAATGAAACGAATAGTGAACAAACATTGGGACACGAGCCGGAGGACGTGAATTTCCCGCAATTATAAACCACTCCAGAAGTTTATTTGGAACGGGCGATATTTTAAAACGCGTTACCTATTTACGCAGCGATATACGAACGCGTTTCCGTCCTCCTGCTTCGGCCCAAACTATTTGTTTTAAGAACGGCGAGTTTACTACAGGCCTTCGCGCCACGCTAAATTGCAGACGTCCTCCGTTCTTGCTTTATAATGTTAAAAATGTAAACCAACGCGCCTTTTATAGTGTTCTGGAGACGGCATTGTCTCTCCGGCGCCCGGTGTTCTGCAACCTATTAGCATCATTTCGTCCATCGAGTTCCATTAATTACATTTGAATGAAAACTTGCGCGGAAGAATAAGATTTTGGAGAGGCCTGCCAGATACTTGCTCCTCTTGGGAGGACCTTTAACCTTCTTAACGGTGGGTATGCAGTACTTAAAGGCTGCTTTTTACTACAACTGGGAAGCTGGGACGTGCACCTGCCTTCTTATAGCACAAAATGGTCGTCGTGTGCAGAAGGATTCTTAGATTACTGTATGTTAATTAAAGAACGAATTACGCGGTCTTTTATTTCGAAATATTATATATAAGCAAAATCCCTTACTTTAACTGAAGCTTGTGTCTGCGCGTGCCGCCTGTTTTAGTTCTTAGACGTGCTTAAGCAGATAAACCGCAATATTTCCTGACTATTTTGCGATCGTTTTCATTCGTAATACAATAAAAATGATACAGAAATGCCATCTTCGTTTACGTGGCTGCTTAAGAGCGCGTTTTACAAGACAACAGATTTTTAATTTGTGTTTATCAACAACTTGTGAATATAATATTATACATTTTGAAAGACAGAAAGGAAACTATAAATTATTTATATATATATATATATATATATATATATATATATATATATATATATATATATATATATTTACTTATTTATTTATTTGTTTATTTAAATAAAAAATACAAAACAATATTTTATATATATATATATATATATATTTATTTATTTATTTAAATTTATTTAAATACAAAAAAATATTATTTATATATATATATATATATATATATATATATATATATATATTTATTTACTTATTTATTTGTTTATTTAAAAAAAAATACAAAACAATATTATATATATATATATATATATATATATATATATATATATATATATATATTTTACTTATTTATTTGTTTATTTAAATACAAAAAATACAAAACAATAATATATATATATATATATATATATATATATATATATATATATATATATATATATATATATATATATGTGTGTGTGTGTGTGTGTAGTTGGAATTGACGTTTTTATGTAGATATTAAATTTAGCTACTGAAAATATTAACATGTGAGCTGCTTGATATTACTTTATAGGAACGCATACGTTGCTAATATTTTGCTAATATTTTATATTTATATATATATATATATATATATATATATATATATATATATAATATATATATAAGCTCTATCTGAAAACGCTAGGCCCTGTCACACCTGTACACAACTACAGGAGCATCCTTACTTCCATTCATTATGGATTTTTTGCAGTTTTGCGATCACTTATATAACAGCGTGGCATCTACTGCTTTCCTTCGAGTTATGTTTCCATCCGCATTTTGTGATCCACGCGCCTTAGAGAGCGCAGAAGCTAAGTTCTCGCCGAAGCTGTAACAAAGGTAATAAATAAAAAAAAAGGGGATACGCCGAGCTTAATTAACGTGATCGCCCTCTAAACGAATTAAAGAAATAGTCGAGGAGGATCGCGGGTATGTGTATCTTGACTCCTCGTTGTAATACATTTATAAGCATTCTGCATTTATTTAGACAAAGGGTTCGAAACGCTGCACCTTGTTGACCCGAATTGTTTTTGCGCCAAAAGCTAGGCCCCGATATGCTCGTAACATATTTTACATTGCGATTATTGCGCGCGCAACATTATCAGCCCGCCGCCCCGAGCCCTATACCTCGAAATAGACATTAACTTTGTTTCGCGGTCGTTTCTGTAAGATAATGGGTCAGGACCTGGGCTCTCTCTCCCTTCTCTGACCCCTGATCCTTCGAGCACTCCAGCGGACGCATGTGTTCGCCCATTCACTCCCGAGACCCAGGCTACTCTCTCTGCTTCAAACGGAGACGGTTATTCAAGAAAGGCTACGAACTGCAAACCAAACGCGAATCGAAATAAACCGCAGATTGCGAATAACGTTCAAAGGAATACTGCCGACCGCGCCTTTTATTTTGATGGCGATCCAATTACCAACAGCTCTTGTCGCGCATTAAAGGAGAAGGGCCATAGGTGACGGCTAAATCGCAGCTAAGTCAAACACAAACAATACTGCACAGACAAATCTTGACTCACACTTTTTAACTGTTGCGTTTTCCCTTGCGCAAACGCGCTTGGAAGCGCGTAATTAGTTGAACCGAGAATCCAAGCGCGTTAAACGCGTTTTAATTGTTTTTCCACACACGCACATAGTAACGCAGCTGAAAGAGAATGCGTTTCATTTAAAAAAAAAAAAAAAAAGGCACGCGCTTGATTAATTTACAATATGCGGGTTGGTCGTAAACGTATAGATACGGATGAAAAAAACTGCTTTGAAGCAACGCTTAATCGTTTTTCGTTAGCCACTGCGGGTTTCTTCGATTTTGATTATTTTTTATTATATATTTTCTCAGTAACATTGCGCCTACTAACACGCGCGCGCGCACACACACACAAGCGCACGCTGCCTTTACCAAACACGCTTAAAGAGAAACTTCCCAAAGTTGCATAGACGTTAATTACAGAACACCCCATCTCGACTAACCAACGCGCAGACGAACGCGACGAGATGTTTGCTTCATCTCCTAACGGCGACCTGGTTTCAGTACCTGAGCAAACGCTGTCCAGCGCAATCCAAGTCCCATCTCTGAGGAGAGATCTTTCGCGCGTTCCTTCCGCGCCGAAGCAGAGCCTACAGACAAAACATTTTTAGTTTTTCTTGAGTGACTTGGGTACACTCGAAACGCCAAGCGGTCACCCATCCAGTGGTTTCTCCGGCGTCAGAGTGAGGCGGCTGCTTGGCCCTCGGTCATGCTCTCTGCCTTAATATTCCACAAGGTTGAGTGGCCCTCATTTACCTAATGGATCGGGCTGCACAAAACCTTAGGCGAGCTTCTCGCTCTGAGTCACGAGAGAAACTATATGTCACGCTTCGGACCGGATGGTCTCGGAACGAACCCAAATCAAACATTAAACGCGATTTGGGGTGCCGAGGACGCAGGGTCTCGCTGTTTGTTTTGGGTCATAGTTACTTAACGAAATGTCACCTTGCATAGGCCACTCGTTCAGCGGGCTGTGCCCAAACGCGTGAGACCTGCATCCACCCACGTGGGGTGTTCAACGAGAAGGACGGAAATGGTTCTTGTTGCCGAACTCGTAGCTTTAAAACTTCACAGTCATCCACGTTGCAGTAGTTAAACTACCTTAAATGCGAAATCGGTAGGCCTGCTCACATCCGTAAGGTTATCGATAGTTCGAAACATCTCGGATGAGCTAAATGAGCTTTTTTTTAACGTAATAAAACTTTTGGTTCTATATAAGCTTTTATGATTACCTCAATGCAGATTTCCAGGTTTATATAGCTATTCCAAACTTTGACTTAGATGCAACTGTACTGATGTCGATTTTCTGTGGACATATATATATTTTTTTGTACTATGATCTTATTTGGGAGAAACCCTCAGCGCCGCTTAAGACGCATAAATTAGGTCATAGACTGGAGGGGGTCTTCATTGTGCCACTCTGACAGCGCGCGCTGGCGCTTATGACTCTCGGAGGGCTCTCAAAGTTGGAAAAAAGTATGGAATTCCCTATTGACGCAGAATAACGGCGCCAAAAAAAAAAGAAGAAGAAAAAGACTTCAGACACCGACAACGTCGGCTCGATCCGATATGAATGCGCTTTAAGGATGTTGTCAGACTCGTGAATTGCAGCTAAAAAAAAATGACCATTGAAAATGTTCGGTCGGCGTGCTGATAAATGTAATGCGAAACTAACAACATTTTTTTTTTTTCTCAATTATCTTGCTGAAATGTCAATGACTATTGTTTGCTGGTCTAGGGAGTCGCTCCGCCCCTCGTGTTTGTCGTAAATCTGGCGCCTGGCTACAATAAACCTGAGATAAGAGTGGCCAGGGCTCGCCTCCTTCTCCAAGGCGATCAATCGGATCTCAGGCATACTACAAGCACTCTCTTACGTCGACGTCCACGAGAACAGAGCTGATACAACAACACGGCTGAGCTCCACCACCAAATATCCATCTGCTTTTCTGAACCATGTCGCTGAGCCCAAAGCACACGACACCTTTCTCAGTGACAGATATTTTGAGCCCAATCGAGGAGACTTACAAGAAGTTTAGTGGCATGGAGAGCACCGGAAACCTCACATCTCCACTGGGAGCGTACCGGCAACCTCAGGTGTCCCAGACTGGCATGCAGCAACACTCCATGGGCCACAACGCCGCCGTGGCGACCACCTACCACATGCCACACTCCGTTTCCCAGTTCTCGCACAGTGCAATGGGGGGCTACTGCAATGGCAGCATTGCCAACATGGGGGACCTACCCTCTTACCAAGAAACTATGAGGAACAGCGCAGCGGCAACAGGGTGGTACGGCGCCAATCCTGACCCTAGATACTCAACAAGTAAGTTCTCTTGCATTATTCTCATTTATCTCTCGTTGCACGCGTGCACTTAGTTTCCAGCGAGTTTACTTTAGTTTTACGCATCGGCACGACTGCCTTCATGTTATCGCCGCTGCTATTGTTACTGTCGATTTCACCACCGCCGTGCATATCCCAAATTGATCCAAGTTAATTTATATATATATACACACATATATATATATATATATATATATATATATATATATATATATATATTCGTATTTGTGCATGCGTAAAATGCTGCACCGCCGCGAGCTTTTCAAAACTGTTGATTAACGACTTAGCCCAACACTGCTACTAATTGAATGGCCGTGCATCTGTATGCATATTTTGAAGTTTCTAGATTCATGGGACCTTCCACAGGTATGAACATGACAGGAATGGGCACGCTGACAGGCATGGCCGACACCACCAAATCCATCCCACCTCTGCACGCAGCTCCAAGGAGGAAACGACGGGTGCTCTTCTCTCAAGCGCAAGTCTACGAGCTGGAAAGGAGATTTAAGCAACAGAAATACCTCTCGGCGCCCGAGAGGGAACACCTGGCCAGCATGATACACCTGACCCCGACGCAGGTCAAGATCTGGTTTCAGAACCATCGCTACAAGATGAAACGGCAGGCCAAGGACAAGGCAGCGCAGCAGCTTCAACAGGAGGGCAACCTGTGTCAACAGCAGCAGTCGCCGAGGAGAGTGGCCGTCCCCGTCTTAGTGAAGGACGGCAAGCCTTGTCAAAACGGCTCCAACACACCGACGCCAAACCAACAGCAAATGCAGCAGCAGCAGCAGCAGCAGCAGAACGGTTCCGGGGTCGTGCTTCCTACCTCCAGTAACTCTATGAACCAACACCAAACCCAGCAGGTCAACGCACTGGTCCAGGCCCAAGACCTGGAGGAAATGTCCCCCAGCCCGCCGTCACTCCACTCGCAAATGAACAACATGGGCCAGATGGACACTACCGTAGATTACACGAATAACATGGTCACGTCGAATCTGCTTTACGGCAGAACGTGGTAAGAACGGGCGCCTTCCCTTTCCTCGGTATTTCCACGAACTTTAGCGCGCTCTGAACGAAGAACCGCGAAAGCAGACTTCACGAGCCGAGCGCCCGCGCGGATGGAGCCAGTTTGTTTTTGTTTTTTTTTTTGCGGGAAATTTATCACTTTTTTCTAAAAACAAAACGTTTTTTGGTCACGGTTTTTTCTACAGCGACCCAGCTACTCCGTTACGGACAAAAATAACAATTTCTAGCCTCGCGCTCTGTGTCTGGGACTTCCTTTCGTTTGTTCTAGTAGAAGGTTGTCTGTTGTTTAAACTAAACTGCTGCTCCACATCTATGGCAATGCCAGGACGCGGGAAGCAGTGTTTCATATTTCAGGTACGAACTTCTAGCAAGAACTGGAAAAGTTCCAGATCTCAATAAAATGCCTGAACGTGCGACGGAAGTGACTATTGTAAAAAAAAAAAAAAAAAATGATGATAATAATAATAATAATAATAATAATAATAATGTATTCATTTAGAGAAATGAAAAGTAGGGATTGTATATTTGGCTAACACTTAAGTTTCTGTTTACTTGTAATATAAATGTTTGAGTCTTTTCGTTGGTCATTTATTCTATTCTTGTTTTTTTTTTTTGGTAAATTAAAACGAAGACGCGAAGACGACGGCTGCTGTATGTGTTTCAAACCAATTGAACGTTAACAATAAATCAATTAAACCGCGCGCCATTGTTGGGGAATTAATGTGTGCAGAGTAATTTCTGTGAAGAGCGTTTTTATTCGAGAAATATCTAAAAATACATTTATTGTGAAAACCTTTCACTGATTTTAAAAGGAAGATACCTTCATTTAAATACAGACCGTTTTGATGCGTCCATGGTTAATTACTTACTTGAAATTTGTTACAAATTCGATTACCTTTCCTAAATTAAATATACCCTACACAGATGTAATAATCATAACCTTAACCCTAATCACGTGTAAGCCGTTTTAAACTCGATCAGTTTATATTAAGCGGATGATGGAACGATATTTTTGGTTATTTTTATTTTATTTTATTTTTTTTGATTCATTTTATTTAACGTGTCTGATATTTCAGTGGCTCGTCTGTGTGTTGATATCCAAAGAATACACATGTATACTTTACACCACGAAAATAAAACTGCGTACATGCTTGGAAATCTACATTATTTATGTTATTGTATGCTTTTTTTAATATACCTGGTAACTAAAGGGCATACGTTCTGCATAAGTTTACGTTTTAAAAAATGTTTTTAATTTCGCAATAAATTCTAAAATTATATATTTTTAAATCGTTATATATATATATATATATATATATATATATATATATATATATATATATATATATATATATATATATATATATATTATAAAATTAAATACTAATAATAAATTGTTGACTGGAATTAAAGTTAATGCGAATATAATTCGGAATTGTTTAATATGATTTATAATTACGTATTTTGAAAAAAATAAATAAATAAAACATCTTGCGCTGCAAGAGAGACAAAAAGACTGCATGCATTTAATATTTAATTGCAAATCATGTAAAAATCTGGATCCGAGTCTCAAAAACACTGACTTCCGCTCAGTAGTCGAACGAATTCTGCGTATCATTAAAGTCTCAGAACCGTCGTACAATCATTGAGGAACGTAACATAAAATAAGAAATAAAACGAGTAAATGAAAATAGGAAACTGATGACTGTAGCTTTTTTTTCCTGTACGAGATTAGAGCTCAAAAGTTATGTAAAGTGATTCAGTGACGAGCCCTGAAATTCAAAACAAGACTGTTTTCGTTTAACGTTTGTATTATTATTTAATACTATTTCATATGGAGTTATCTGCGATGCTTTATCAAAGCGATCGAAAGGAAGACAAAGCAATGCCGTCTGACATTATTTATATCCAACTCAAACGACACAGACTGAATGCAATGTGAATGATGTCCTGCTTAAACGAGTATCTATGTGAGAAAACTTTTTAAACTCATAATAACCTCCACCAACCCAAATGCACAGCTTTTTTTGGTTACTGGCTTCAAAATGCACGCTTTAAGGCTAAAGAAGTATCTCCAAATGGTTTATTATTTACATCTGGCGTGATAAATACTAATAAGAATAATAAAAAAGCAGGTTTAAGTACATAAACACCTTCCACGTGCCTGACTGAAGGGAGAAATAAGCTAAATATTTGGCTGTCATTAAGAAATGAGTGTGACCTGCAGTTGCTTTGGGAGTGTTTGAAAGGCTGTGCAAACTCTGATCTGATGCTGATGCTGTTTTACTCGGTGTTTGGAACGCATTTGTAAATCGCATCCAAATAACACGGTGCCGGAGGCGGAGGCAGAACCGAAATGATCAGCTATCATCTCTGGCGGCGTCTAATGCCGGGTCTTCGAGCTCTGTGCAACGTAGGCCGTCACGATATATATCAGAGAGAGCTTGCTTTTGACATTCGGATTAATGCAAAAGCAGAATCGACAAAAAAAGATGATCGTTGTCAAATGCAGTCGGATATTGATCGCAGACAGCATTTGCTATTTGTTTTTTGGGGCGAGGGGCGCAAGCGCGTCTCGCTTATTGCAACGCACAAAAGCCTCAAATTGAAAAATACGCTTTTCGATATCCATCCAGGCGGCAGGAAAGTACAGCGCGGAGATTTTAGTGTGTTTTTTCTCTATCCCGCAATAGATTTCTCGAAGCTTCTTTCTTCCCCCACTAATTGCGGGATCTTAACAAATTCTTACCGCTGAGTAATTTGAATCCAGCCGGAGGGCCTTGTCTGTATTTTCCCTGGCCATTATTCTACTTAATATGTCAGAACGTCTGATCGCAGAGAAACCTTTTCAAGTTCTATTGATGTGTCTTTCAATTGACCACGGTGACCTAGCAACCTGGACAGCACTAATTGGCATAGGCAGCCTGACGTCAGCATTACGGTTCATGTGGGAACGAATGTGACACTGCTGGAATACTTTAGAGAAGTATAATAACAAATATCTCATCTATTTGTAATATAAGACGAAGAGGGTAAGATTCCAAGTGCATGATCTTACTCATTCTCTCTCTCTATGTATATTCAACGAAAGCAGCGTAATAGTCGTATTAAGCATTACACGGTTTTAAAATAGTAATTTTACCCAAAAAACAAAAAAACCCATCATACAGACCAGCGGAGCACTCTGACATACTTCAGAAATGGTATTTGAATGTGTGTGTGACGCCCTACCCCCACTCTGACACACACACACACACACACACACTACGTTACGTGTTTCCAAATAAAAGTAGACACTCATGTGGTGCTTTGTGAATATTTACTTCAGCGCACGAAAAAGACAATGGAGCAAATCTCAGAGTGAGAATTTTTATATTCACATCTCAGGTGGAGAACCGCATTCTTCAGTTAAAGGCACTCTCCTCTCTTTGAGAGCAAAACCTCACTTCTCGTTGTAAGTGATGTTCGGAAAAGGAGCCGTTTATTTGGCGTACCGCAGCGGGGTTGTGTGGTCTCGCTCGGGGCGAGTGTGTTCTCCCGCAGGCGTAAGAAACCGCCAGCTTCGCGGAATCAAAGCGGGCTAGGAAATACAAACCGTCCTAATCTGAGCCATTTCGAAGTGGGGGGAAAATAGTGGGCATGCTCCGGCACAATGAAATATATTACAAGAAGGTCAGGGGACTCGGAAAGCAATTCTCTCTCTAATGGGTTTCCATAAAATTAAACAAACGACAGCGAATTTTGCCGCTGCCTTCGCGGAAAAGTATCAAATCGATGCCTGTATGTATACATGCATATACGGCAAGAAAACGATGGCGTTCGTAGTCCCGAAATGTTTAAATCCATCGCTATGAATAACATTCCACCGGCATTGTGCGGGTGATTCACTCCGAATTCTGTTTTATTTCTCTACGCCGAGAGAGGGAAAGCAAATTAGAGACGGAAAAGTGAGCGAGGGAGAGAGAAAGTTGTATCCCTTATTATCAAACCATGTCACATTCCCCTCCAATGCTTGGCCGCGCAGCTCCGGCCGGTCAGTAATCCCTCTTCCGAGTTCCCCATGCATCTTATTCAGGCTGCTTATAAGTTGTTAAAGAAACTGTTTTCAATCACCACTAATAACTACTGACCTCGAGTGACACAGAGCCACAATAGGATTCCGAAGCCTGTGTAGCCCAACCAAAGAACCTGATTAGTACTTCAAGAGGTCTAAAGCAAGAATCAATGGCTGGTCTGTCTCTAGCTGCCAGTCTCAGCATCGCCGCCATTATGGTTGTATGCCATTAGTTATGCCTCATTAATTTCAGCAAACACCACTCCAGAGAAATTTGTTTACCTTTAGACATCTAATATATGTGATATAGACCTTATTGGAATTGGATGGTTTAAAGATTTTGACGGAAGGCCCAAACTGGGCACCAGAAAGTAAAGAAGGCCACGGACCACAAAGGTGTTCAAAAGTCACGCGATTTAAGGTTAAAAGGCTGCAAAAATCTTAAAGATGGCTTTCAGTTCAGCGTTATTGCAACATGACCTTGCAATGTTGTTTTTTAAAATTGAATCGAAGTTGATCGTTTCTTTGAATATCCACTCACTTTTAAAATGAACTGTGAAAGGAGAGCCGACGAGGACGTGAGTGCGGTTGAAATAATGCAAATATTCTGATCTCGTCGACTTAATCTGTTATCAGATTTCACTGGTTTAATAACCGATTTATTACCGAATGAACGCGGCGCGCGTTATCACTAGCCTATAAACCCAGCCTATCCAAGCAGCTCATTTCCAATGTACAAATATCGGTTTATAATGTCGTCTGTCTATGCTAAATCATTAATGAAATGTTTTCCCCATTCTCACCCATTAATCCACATCTGATCTTTCTTTAGCGTGAGCTTTGAATGAGACAATTGTGAAAATTTGTATGCCTTGATGAAAATGCTTCAGATGACAATGGGATTCTCAAGAGCCGAGAGTATCTGATTTGTATTCGGCTCCTAAAATTCAAATCAGGGTTGAATGGGCCACATTGTGAAGTGCTGAAGTATTCTAGGTCCCCGCAAGACTCTTACAAAGCTACACTTTCTAACTAGCACACAGCTTCTTCCCAATCCACAGTTGCCAAGGCGATGGCCAGCTGCAAGACTGGGCCTTGTTTGTTTATAAGGGCAGGGGTGGATGGTGGTTCAAATGGAGGCAGGCAATAGCATGAATTGTTTGCGTGCAACCACTTCAGAAGTGTGAAAGGGAGGATTGATGTTGCATATGTTTACGTCCTGCTCTATTATTCGTCCGTCGCTGCTGGTTGCACGTAACTTATTCGTCTACCTGAGCACATACGACATATTCGACCGGTTGGCGGCTGCTTACGCATCACTGATGGGGGCGACGTAAAAGGCGGACCTCGATTTTACATTTTTCTTACTCATCGAATCGAGAATACTTTCAAAACGCGACGCCGGCGCTCTTTCTGTGAGGAACTAAAGTTACATATACATATATACAGCCAAAATTATATGCATATCAGTCACTCTGAATTAATTAATATGTTTAAACGTTTGGCTCTTATGATCAAAGCGCTGTAGATATTACTAAATTGTAGTTATTACTATTTATTAAATATAGTAGTTTTACTAGTATATTACATTTTATGCTATAATCGAGTCTAGCGTTTTTTTTTTTAAATATATTAACAATATATAAGTTATTATTTGTGTACTTTCACACGTTGAAGTAGCTGAGGCAAAAAGACACGCGAAGCATTTTTACTATTATACTAAAAGTTTTTTACTTGCTGAAAAAATGATTATGGGCAACATGTCTTTAAGCAAAGTTTTGATCGTTGATCATTTAGAGGCTTTGTATGACACAGTAGGCTTTTATAGGGCAACTTATTTACTTCTAAAAGTTGAGACTTAGTAATTAGAGCGGTAAAATATAACCTTTAAGTACTACCCAGAAGCTTGCAGAGGTAAATAAAGTACAAAGACGTCTTATTGAGGGTACTTCCTTAGTGACAAGCTGTTACGCCCCTAAAGGTGCAATTTAAAGTTTAATGGGAAAACACCTTGAAAATGAAATAAAAAGTACAAATGCCATACATATCAGTGCTAATTTACACGTACGTTAAAAAAAGCGTCTCTTAACCCATGTGTGGAAGTCCATCACTCTGGGAACATGGTTAATTCATTTAAAGACAATGTTTATCTGTTTGCACATGGCTTGTGTCCACTAATAAGCTTAATCAAGTTTGATTAAGTCTGACAAATTAAAAGAGCACTGCTTGCTTCATTAAGTGGAGACGAACCTAAGAATGTCGGCACATTTGTCATTGTGTGAAATCCCCTCGTACAAACACAGCAAGTCGGGCCTAATATGTTGCGTACACAAGGCCAAAGAGCAGCGCAGGACCACCCACTCTCTTTCCAATTATCATCTTGCGACAACCTGTCTACTCTTCACCGTTCATCAATAGACGCACCACTCCAAAGAGGGCATTACAATTAGATGCCTGTTGTTCCCCTTAATAAATTTCTAGACAGTTGCTGGGAATCAATAGCCGGCAGTCCATGTGCCCCGGATGACAAACAGGATTACACCCCAAATCCGGCGTTCTGTCCCCTGCTCCTCCTCTTAAGTCACCCGGGATGTCAAACACAGAGCTTGGCTAATCAGCAGAACACAGGATTGTGCTACGGCCTGAAAGAAATTAAGATTTGCTTTCGAGGCTCCTGCGGTGCCCTCACAGCGGCACGCTTTTCTGCCGCTCTTTCCGGCTCCTTTTTCCAAACTGTCCGCCGGTTATTATCAGACAGTGTCCATCTGATCGTATGCAAATGCGTCTGTGCATCGCATTTCAGATCCATTCCTTCCTGCGTTCGTCTATAACCCGCATAATAATATACTGTAATGCACACGACCCATGTACATTATGCAAATAAAGCCAATTAGGCCAGGAAGCGTATGAGACAAAGGTGCGCTACAGCTGGCTGTCCTCTCGGCCACAGCAGACGGTTGCCCTGATTTAAGCAGCTGGTCACAGAGGTTAGGCCTGGATGCATTCACCGTGCTCCACGGGGGGGGGTCCAGCGCACTCAAAGACAAAGTTTTAGCTGCATTCACTTTTGCTGGGGGGTCAGTGATGATAGGGGAAACAAAGATGACATGCAACACAGGTTTTCCACAAATCCTCGGTCTAGCCACACTTAATGGTTAATTAGCCGAGCTCGGCCAGTCCCCTAATCATTACACAGCACATTAAACCCGTCCTAATCAGGCCTAATCCTGAATGTGTGCTCCTGATCTTTCTCCTCCGCTTTCACCAGAGACGAACGCTCTAGTAGTATTGATTAAGCCACAAGTGCCTGCTAAGATGCGTACATGCTAATAATTAGATTCTATGGTAAGAATGGGATGTTTTTTTCCTGATCAATCGATGCTTCGGGCATCATCAGGATTTCGATTTTGCACAGACGTATTCCCTAGAAGCAATTTGAGATACTATGGAAGATCGTTTTTGGGGGTCTGACATGGTTGCATTTGCAATGATAAATTTTAAAACCTCATCTTTATTAAAAAAACTACACTGAGGTTATTGGGTAACACTTTATTTTAGGGTTTACTAACTAGTTGCTTATTAGCATACATATTACTAGAATATTAGCCATTTATTAGTGGTAATTAAGCACATGTTAACGTTTTATTCTACGTCCCTAATCCTACCCAATGCTTAAGTACCTTACTAACTAATAATATGCAGCAAATTGCGAATCTACTGAGGGAAAAGTCGTAGTTGACAGCGAACAAGTGTACCCTATTGTAGTGTACTGGGAATTGCCCCGGAAGCGACTTATCTGATATGGAGTCATGGGTTGTTTCTAACTGATACGCCACAATTTCTTCCAAGCAAAATGCAGAATTTCACATCTCCGACACTGGCTACTTTAACCACGCTCCAATTACCGTGCTCCTCCAAAGTAGGCGAAATGAGCTGGTCAGAATTTTCCAAGCGACCGCATTCCGTTCTGAGTGCTGTGCTGCAGAAAACAGATCAGGTAATTACTGTACTTTCCAGGACTATAAGGCCATACATTAAAATCTCCAACAACTTCTCAAGTGACAACTCATCTAATCACAAGGACAATCACAGAGAGGCTGTGCTGTTTACTGATTGCTCTAATCAAAAATAGCTTCTTCAAACACAGCTAATTGGTAAGTTTATCCACCGAATCACATGGCAGACATGCAGGGGACACGGTCCTGATTTGCCGAACCCAAATATCCCATTTGCATTAAGTGCCACCAGAATGCTCTTGACTCCCACAAGTTATCAGCAAACCAGACAATTATTCATCAGCAGCAAATTGGCACATCAAAGTCAAATCAGAGAATTACGGAGAGGAACACCCAACACCGGGGCTGAGAGATGTTAGGTGGCCTTTGATTGACCGCATTGCCCTTCCAGAGTCTTCACCGACATTACGGCGCTTAAACCCCTACCGAGGCCCATTTGCCTGCTGGACAAGTGTTATATTCAGATAATGGCCATTTAGACAGCGAATGGAATCTCGCCCTGTTTCCCCTAATAAAATTAGGACACACAGCTCCATCGTGGTTGCTGGAAACTGATAACTCTTGCGGACTACGGAAAACACACACATGCTGCACCTTGACTAATACAGGTACTCAAATTTCCATTTTAAGTTATAAGAAGTTTTCGAAGACCACGACACAGTGGCGAGAAAAGAAAAGGTGCCACCCAGAGCTACCTTGCGGTTATTTTAACCTCATGAACAAAATATTCCTTTCTAACAGTGATGCTGCATTCCAACCGAGATCCTGCGTAAAAACAAGATACTAAACTTGATTAAAGGGAAATTCTGCCCCCTGCCTCAGCTCCACGAGTGACCTTTTCTTTTCGAGTCAAGCTCAACAAGAAACACGGGCGAAAAACAGTTTGGCGAACTGGAAACAAATGAGTTTTTAAGATTAGGGGTCACATTAAATTCTGAAATGAGTTTATAGAAAACGCTTGCAGCTTGAAAGGCTTTAATCCTACATTATGTAGAGACCTGAACAGTAGGCAGTCAGCGCTTCAACCACATGAATGCGACTTGGCCTTCTTTTCGCTTAGGCATCGCTTGACGGTCTTTTATGATCAGCTGAATAGCATGTTTTCACTGCTCTTGTACGAGTCCATCATTAATAAAAGACAGAAATGTGTGTATGAACAGAAAGACACTCTCGTTCGAGGACTAGCCATTCCCAATTTTATCGCTGGAAAGCGAAACAAACCATACAAGCAGCTATCCAGTGGTGGTCGTAAAAGAAATGCTTCAGAACGCTGCACTTTAGGGCAGCCGACCTATTTCAATCATACGCTGTGAATCGAAAATGCGTGGCCTTGCTTCTGCTCGGTGTTGAGCTGAATACAAGGTGAAAGATATTTTTGACGAATTTGAGCATCTTTTACTGGTTTCAGGTTCCTCTAATTTCAATAAAAACTGAACCTGATCAGACACATTCAATGAATAATGCGATAAGTTAAATAAGGCTTCATATTTTATGTGAACATTTTGCACCTAGGCCGGCGAGGTGCTGTCATTCATGTGCTGTTTTACATGGAATGCATTTCTGTTATAACAAAAAAAAAAATAAAAATGTTTAAAAATGGTGACTCGCTCAAGGGTTGCGCTCATAAACTGAAATGCATCATTGCCGATTGCGCGATCAGCAGCGGCGTTTCTCCAAACTGTACCCTCACTGCATCAGTCAAGTGTTGAGATTTCTTTGATTCGAGTAAGGCGATGTGGATCCTTTGTGAGAAAACTGATAGCGCTTGCATCTCATTCACAGTATGTTACATATCCACAATAACATACATTCAACATTGGTGGCCTCTAAGTACAAGGAAGGCAATGAAACTTGAGAGCACTTGTTTCCCATTTCAAGTACGGTGCACAACATTATGCTTCCTCAACGGTTCACTTCTCTTCACACACCTCGAGTCAGTTTATTCTGCTTCAAAGAGACGTCATATGGTGGTTTCGAAGTTTGGGGAACATCAATATTCCAGGTGGAATTTGAAGAGAATGCGATATGAATTGCAGCAAAAGCCCTTCTGGTGTGTTTAATTTAGGCTATTTGAGATTCTTGCTTGTACATTCAAGACTCCCGGCTGTAGTACAGTATGCATAATTAATTACTATAACAACACTGTACTGAGGAATATTTTTAGTGTAGGCAAGGTAATCCAAATGCACCGTTTACCGTATTTCTATCGCAGATAACAAGCTACACACTGGTTTCCGTGCAGTTTGGGTTTTAACTTTCAGCGGCATGATAGTAGATCAGCTTTTCCAGTGGTGCATTTTCCAGCAACAGTGGTGCAGTGTGACAAATGCTAGCTTTTCATGTCAGAAGTGAGCAATCTGAGACAACAATCACAAACATTTCATTTGCATAGTGCTTTTCTCAGTACCACGATACGTATTATTTCAAAACAGATTTACAGAAAGTCATAACAATGTGTCAATAATGCCTTAGTGCTTCACCACAAGTTTCAGGGCTGTATAAAATAAAAAGCTGCCACAGAGACTCATGTCTGAGTATTGTTGGGATGTCTTAAGTTGGTTCACACTTTTATTAAAGCAGTTAAAACAGAAAAAGATGCAATGACTAATTTTTCATCTTAAGCCGTTCATCATTATACTTTTAATTGCTTGTATTCTGTCCAAATGTATTTGTTACAGATTAATAATTTTCCCTCTGATTAAGATGTTAGTTCACTAAAGTACCTTCATTGCTCTTGCATAGCACTTTTTTTTAAAATACCCTTGTTTATTGTACCTACAGTGTACTTACTATAGTAATAAAGGTAAATTATTTATAATTACAATCAACCATTTCTAAATGAAATGCTAAACTGATACTACTACTACTACTACTCTGTTTCGTACCTGTATTATAAACTGATATAATAGTGAAATGATACATCTGGTAAATAGACGTGCAGGAATTAGAGTTCATTAAAGTAGCACAAGGAAAATGTAACAGTGTCATACACAGAAATACACAACACCATGATGGGGTAATATGTATTAATGGATTAAAACACACACACACACACACACAGAGTCTGGTCATATATTGTTGTAGGGGCTCTCCATTTTATACTGTACAAAACATATTTTATATTGCCCTACACCTAAACCTACCCTCACAGGAAACTTTCAGCATTTTTTACTTTCTCAAAGAAACTTATTCTATATGGTTTACAAGCTTTCGTACCCATGGGGACCTCAATTTAGATCCCCTCAGAGTCTCCATAAGTCACACACAGTAAACTACAGTAAAACACACACACACACACACACACACACACACACACACACACACACACACACACACACACACACACAGAGAGATGGAGAAACATTCAGTAACTGTTAAAAACAAAACACACTCAATGCTGTGAATTACAGACTCTTTGTGCTTACTTTCAAAATCTGTACATTTCACAGTGTTTTACTGTAAAATAATTTTAAAAAGCCCATTAGATCTATTATGACCTTTTAACATGACCACCAGGTTTTACTGTAGCATTTTTACACTCTTTAACATTTATTGCAGTTGTGCATTATGTTAGCTTGCACTATTTTAAGGTGTCCTTACGTGTAATTATACATTTAAGTACTGAGTGATATTAATTAACTACATGTATGTACTTACTGATGTATAAGATTGGGGTTATAAATAAAAAAGTTTAAGGTTACTTGCCACAGTACTAAGTACATGCGACATGGACACCTGTGTGTTACCAAATAAATCACATTTGCTCTGTGCTTATTTGTGTAATTACACTTTAACAGTGTATGCAGATTCATTGCATGGGGGTGGGGGTAAAAGATTAAATTTTCTTAAACAACTTCGCTTGCTACTTTGGATTAGCATCCTGTCTCTGTTGGTAAGTAGCGACTTTCCAAAATAGTAGCTTCCCAGTAGATTAAGCTCTTCGAATGATGGTTTACCGGTAGCTTGGGAAGCAACGGTCTCAAAGAAGGCGGTCCTGCATGTATATATATTTACGCCAGTAGCTAGAATCTCTCACTGCGCAAAGCTAGGACCGATGCTGAGGAGCAGGTGTCTGAGGCTTTAAATTAGCATTTCCTATTCATGCTAATGGCTGAACCCTGTTCCCCCCGTGAGGAGAGTTGAGCGTGCTCTCTTCTCCAGAGCACAGTGCATGCTAATAAGAACACACTCCACAATCCCCGCTCTGTGTGTCTTGGCTAATCTTGTTTTATCACCTTTGTTAACATCTCCATGAACAACAGATTTAATCCAGGCAGAGATTACCGTAATGTGACTTCTGCTTTCCCAGATGGAGTCCGCACCCTTCAGTCTATAAACATTTGTATTCCCCGCGGAAGGACAGACAAAGAAGGATGAAGTGAAACGCTACAGATGTAACGGCAGGTTATGAACTGCGCCTGAATGCTTGAAGTGCAGAGGTTAAAAACGCAGCACATCCGCATACAGGACGCGCGCAACGGGTGAATGCGAGAGGCGACCTCCTCTGAGCCCTCGACGCTGTTTGCGCGCAGAGCCGCGGAGTGGAAAGTCAATAGTTGAGGAAGCCAAAGAGACGCAAGGAAAACTAGTTCTCCTTTATCTGCGATGATTAATTCTGTTCATCTCGGGAGATTGTCTTCAATCACAGAGCATAAGGTGCCAGTGCTTTGGCCCTGCATTCAGGGAGCAGTGAATTACCTCGTGCCAGATTGCTAGACAGCTGTGATAAGGCTCAGCTTTGGGTTAATTATCCAATGGGAAGTCAAAGCTCACAATCTGGGCTACTTAACAAGAGGGCAGGGTCACCCTTGGACGAGAGTAGGTAGCAAAGGGCGCACGACAGATTCGCAGCAAAGAGAGCATAAGGCCCTCAAATAGATGTTGGCAGCATCCATTCGATGGAATGCACGTGCAGCCAATGACACGTTTAAGCTGAGAGAAAAATGTATCTCAACAACACACAAGTCTCGCCTAAATCATACCAAGAAGACATTTTTCATTTCCGGCGCTACTAGTCGAATTAGCCTGGTGTCCTAGATGATAACGATAAATATAAAGGTTCCAAAAGGGGGATTTGCTGCAAAAAAAACAAAAAAGAAGAAACTGCGGAACGGAACGATTCCACAGACGTTAAAGGTTTGTCACGTAACCTTTAAAGAATGAAGAAGTAGTGTCTCACCTGTCCGTGAGTTTAAGAGTGGGTAGATGACATGAAGCGGTCCGAGGCTAATTACATTGATAACAAGTGGGAGTTAATATCCTACACACAGCTTTGGATAGTTTTTCATGCATTTTGTCCACTTTTTGTTGCTTTTTAAATTGGTGTTCTACCGTTTTTTTTGTATCTTTGGGATGCAAAGTAACATTTCTATGCTTTTTGTTTAGTTATCCTTTCATATTTCATTCTACATTGCTTTTCTGTACTTCTAAAGAAAGTCGTTAACTTCCTTGCTCCTCCCTCAGAAATCCGCAATTGGATTCGCAAGTGTACTTTGTCTTTCCCTAATGTGTAGCACACAATGGCTTCAATATTGCTTTATCAATTTAAACCCGAGTCAGACCCAGAGAATATTACTGAAGAGGACCCAGAAAAACATACGACTCTTACAGAGCATATTAAGATATCAAATACATAACATATTAAAATGGTTATACGTTATGTGTTATAATGCTACTGCTGTTGGATCTTTTGAATTCATATAGATCGAGCAAGCCGTCCTCCATGAAAGTCCAGCGTCCCTAGGAAGCCACAAAAGAGGCATCATATCTTTGCATATGTTGTTTATGCTCAAACAGCCACATTACATAATAACTACAGTAAAAAGGTTTCAAATAACGAAGTTGCCCTTTTCCCGGGTTCCTAACAGAACAGTTCAATAGAATTTAGAATTGCGGCACTCTTTGGTTGTTCAGGAAAAAGGATATTCAGCTGCAATCATTAGCGAAACAAAACCCGTCTGACTGTTTTACAGTAGTTCCGCAGTCACGCTAATTGAGATATGACCGGTACATTAATGCCTCAGCACAATCACGGCATATGTAAAATTTCACCCTAAATGGTTGGTAACTGATGGAGAAACCCAGACTATAGGTAATGGCCAGTAATCATCCTAACTCAGCGTGCACCTTTATTTATTTCCGTGCCCTGACGTGCGGGGTTAAAGTATCACACTGTCGGCGTTCCATTTAGCAGATCACAGAAATTGATTTGCTGCCCAAGGAACGGCCTTTTCCCGCTGCTCTCGTGCAGCCGGGCAGCATTCCGCTCACATAATCAAGGATGAACGTTGTCTGTCTACCCAATCTACCCCTCGGTCCCAATGGGAGAGGGGACTAGTAGCGAGAAAATCTGCATGAATACTAATTCAGCCTCTCGGCTTTAACAGCTTTCGCAAACCCATCTCAAAGGAATTCGCCGAACATGATGTCTTACCATATTAATTACTCCATGGGCATGAAGCGGAAAAAAGAGGCAGAGATCACAGGAAACCTATAAGGAGGGACTTGCTGCTCCAACTTAAATGTGGTTAATTATAATTTGATTTTGTGCATTAGATGGAAGGGCCCAACGGTCTAGAGTGACGCTGAGGGTTCTTTTACCTACGACGCTGTGTGTTCTCGTCCATACGTCGTATAGCTCACCTTGAGATTTGAAGTCTAGCATTGCAGCTTAGTGTTGTACGCAGAACTGGTGTTTACTGTTGTACGTCAGATCTGTCCAAAAACGTTCTTTGTGCACGAGAAGTCATTTTGGAAAGAGCGAATTGTGAATGTTTTTGGTCATAAAACATGCAACCGTTGGCGTGGGGCCTGTAAGGCATTTACATTTTGGTCAACAAAAGTAGGAAATCCACGGACATTGGACATTGGACACTTTCTATGACGCCTGTATTAATAATACATTATAAAGACATTCTTAAGGCATTTTAATGGATGTGTAATGCATGCAAAAAAACCTTGTAACTTTTGCGGAAGAACATTGTTGACGTTGTTACGTTTGATTGGCCTGGTCGTGCACCACTCAGAAAAAAACAGGCCAATCAGAAGAGAGGCTCGTGAATATAAAGTAGACGGGACAAAATCTACCTGTTTTTGACAGAGATCCTGAGAAACGAGATGTAAAAACATATTGAGATGGTTTTTGATACCACGAATATATATGTCCTTAATGACATCGACAACTAAAATAAAACTCCAAAGGTGTACAACATGGTAAAGATTAATAAATCAAATGTGTCATATTACAGATTCATCTGATCTAAGAGGTATTTGTTCTCTTTAAAGTAAAGTAACATAAGTAAAATGGCAAGATATGAGATTATAACTATGAGAAATATAATCCGTTGTAAATTAAGTGGATGAATTGTGTTCATTGTGTCTTATAAATGATCATACGGGTCTGTTTTTCCCTGTTTTCGAGTTGTATTTACACTTTCATGGTTGCTTTTGTTGTTAGGTTTAGTAACTTAATGTTTTGTGACATCTGGATTTATTTTTTCTCAAAATGAAAAATTAAATGAATGCGAATCAGAGTTAATTTCAGTAACAGGCTGATAATTAATATGAACAATCATTTCAAACGAAAGGTCACGGTAACCCACTAGTAATGACGCATTTATTACCAAATTCTTCAGAAGGAGTTACTAATTATTCAAATCAGTATACGCTTAAATCCTTAATAGTGGGTTATTACTTGATCTTCACTTTACAATACTGATCCAATAATTAGTCATTTCTATTTAAAACCTTGCATATATGTCAAAAGGTTACAACGACTTCAGTCAATGTTAATAACTTGTGATGATTTTCACTTCGGGACACTGATCCAAGTAATTAGTAGTTCATTTAGAAGGATTTGGTAACACTTAAATCATTACTAGTGGGTTACCATGATGCTCATTTTAGAATTAATTATTCATTATGCATCATTCACAACAATTGTGAACCCGCATACAGTAGTTTTCCAGGATATATGAAAAAAAATACAGCTAACAGTAAACTACCAGCTAATCGCTATTACTTACCAAATCATTAATAGTGTATTACTCATTTGTTTCTGTGTAGTTATTAACAATATTCAAAAAACAGTATACTTAAGTGCTACACATAACTCTATATTTAAGATACGATGATATGAAACCTTAAAAGTTGTATCAAAGTGTTTGAACCATAATTGTATGTTTATTTTGGGTACTGTACGTTGAGTTCATGTAGATGATGCGTATTCATTTACGTCTGTTCTCATTCGTTACAATTTATTGACTAGCATTTCATCTGATCTTAAAGGCTGATCGACAAATTGTCATTTTTGAACTTTTTTGATTATTCTGTATGTCTGTACACGGTCAAAATACGGGGCTGAATCATAATAAATGTGTGTTATGGTATCTCATACGGTGACCACGACTGTACACGGTGTACTTTAAAGGAATATATCACAGCAAAGTTGGCAAATTAGTGTAACGCACCCTAAGGTCAAAAGGTCAGCTACAGTATTAATTTTAGTTATACATGCTGAACATTTTGCCAAGAATACCTGCAGGCTATGCAATGCTATTGAATTAGTAAAAGCATCAATGGCAGTGTCCGTTCTGCTGTTAGAACTGCCTTTATTAATAATGGCTTTTGATTACAGAGTAAACAGATATTACAAGCATTGTGAGGTTTAAATCAATTTAGGTAATGTATGTGTATTACCTAATATGATGTAAATTACAGCACTGACATTTTCACTTGCATTTAGCACCAGGGTGATTTTAAACAAGCCTCTCGTATTGTGAAACGACACACGGAGGATGAAAATTTTTAATGAAAAAAAAAAAAACAATATTACAAGCGTGATTTGTGGATTTAAAACAAAGAAGCAAAATAATTGAATAGAAATAAAAAGCGTATTATTTTGCAAATGCTATGCCTCAGCCTGGCGCTAGCAGTGTCTATCATGGGTTTGTGGCACTGGGGTAGTAACTGATCACAATCTGAATTATGTAATCCCGTATCAATCACGCAGCAGCACTAAATTATTCATAACCCACACACATTCTCCTGAATATTTTAATTTTGACAAATGAGGACAATGGCAGCACTCGAAACCAACAAAAGGGCGACGCTATGCAAGTGCTATGCGCGATACGTAATGCGTACTTCATTTGGGCAACTTCAAATGCAGTTTTTTAAAATATTTCGACGGCGTTTGTTTTGCAACCTTCAGATTCTAGATTTCCAAATAGTTGCATCTCAGCCAAAAATTTTTTTTTTTTTACATTTTTTAATAAAGTTTATTTAGCTTTTAAATTCTATAGAAATCTAAAAATATTATCATGCCCTTACGACTCGTTCGTCGGTCCAGGGTTATTTTAAAATGTTTTATTTATTTATTAGCTTTTCACCAAACTCTGCAGTTCCTTTATGAACCCTACTTTGGGAAGCTTTGATGTAATACGGCGTTTAATGTACGTAAAGCACGTTGCTAATTACAATGAACGGTATATGTTCGCGCTCACGCTATTTTTATATCGATATTGAAATGGTTACAAGATTATCCTACTTAAATCAATGTGAAAAACGGGATAGGTCAACGGTAATCTAAAAATAGGCTGATTATATTACCCAATATGTGTAACGCCACTGGCCACAATTTTTGCCCTGGAAAGCGTAATCAGTAACAGATTACATTTTGTAAGCAATCTACCCAGCTCTTATATACTTATAGCCTGATATACAGTGGTAACATGCCACGCTATAACACGAGACTACAGTGAGAAGTAAAGTGATTTTATTGAGTCGGTGACATACAGCGCACCGAAGATTGTTCACGTAGAAGTGTTTTTCACCTAAATCAATGAAGCGCGTTTAGTCTTTACAAACCTAAGAAAAATACTCAATACCGCGCACATCCCACATTCTCCCAACACACAAGTCCCATTTGCATATTACAGAATGGCTTTTGCGTGGACGCTAACAAAAACCGGGTAAACTGTACGTTTCCGAGTAAAAGGAGGTTTAATTATCTATATCTGTATGAATCGAAACGTGAAACGTGGGCTTGAATGATGAAAAGCGCGGCCTTTGTGTCTTCGTTGAACATCCTCAGAAACGCTGTCAGAAAAACCACAGGCGAGTAAATGAATATTTCATTAAGGTCTATTGAAACAGAAGATCAAATGACCTTGTTTTAAATCATTATTCCCTGATAAAAATAAAAGTGGATAGGGGGAGAGTGGAAGGGACACACTTGAAACTTCAACTTGTCGAATAAGCGTGAATAAATTACACAAACACGCAATATGCAAATAGCACAATGCCGGCATATCATTGTTAATGAGAGTGTTTAACTTCCCTACTTGCTTTCATCTAGGTCTTCCTTTCTTTTATTGTCTGAGATTGTTCCCGAAACAAAAACAGACATGTCTGGCCTTCGCTGCATATCATTCAGCGACCAAAACACAAGTTTAGCTTAGATGCCCAGCGCCGCGAACAATTTAACCACTTATCCAACTTGGATTCAACCTTCGAACAAAGCCTCCATTAAACACGCCGACAGTTTACAGTGGACCGGAGGGAAAAAAATGTTAATTATGATAACTGAGACCTTGACCGAAATCATCTCAACATTGAAAACTAAATTAATATATGATAAAACGATGTTTTGAACGGATTGTGAATATATATATACACGTATATAAACTTTTTTTTGGAAGGATACTTTTATTGCATTAAAAGTAAAGGCATTTACAAAAAGTGTTTATCAGAGACTTAATTCAATCAAGTACTGTTAAATTAGCATTGTAAATAATAATAACGCGATCATAGTAGAAATTGAAAAAGCTTCGTGGGGCGCAAGAAATGTTGGCAGCCAGATGAAAACACAGACTTTCTTAATAAAACAAGAAAAGGCTTAAATATGTAGATTGGACTTATTTTATTCATCGGATGAAAGGAAATTCAGCGGCAGACATCCCGAGCGAGCCTTGAAATTTAGGCGCCGTACGCCATTAAACAGGCCATTTCAATCGAGAACGTCTCGAAATATGCTTTAACGACCTTCTCTGCCGGGACATCGTCGCCAAATAAATCTCGCCGTGGTCTAATTCGAAGCCTCGTTTTGATCTGACATCATTCGCAAGTCCGTTTTTATTCTTTATTGGCGCATCCGTGGGCCGCAACACTTGGAAGGCGGTTCCTTTAAAAAGCGTTTACGCCGTTGTTACGGGCCGCCGCAACGCAACTCTCTCACAGAGCTTCCTCCATCACACAAGTATCTGTTGACATGATCCTTAACACAGATATTATGTGAGGGGAGCTTTTTAGCAATCTCTAAATTATGCAGGCGCGTTTCAACGCGTGCGGGTCAAGGCTGGCTGCAGCCATTACGGCTAATGAGTGTGGAGTCCTACTCTAGCGGGTTCGGCCTCATAAAGTTACTTAAAAGCCAACTAATGGAATCATACTGATGGGTAGAATGCTGCGGGTTTTGTATCATTACAGGATAACATCCCTCCGCGCGTGTTAAATACGATGAAACCAAATGAACTCGGAGTCACAGGCAAAATGACGATCCCCCGTCGCGGGCGACGCAGAGCATTGATGGCTGGGAAACGGTTCTGGAAATCCGCGCGCAGCAATTTTAGTTAGCGATTTGTTATTTTCAGGTCCATTAGAAAAAGGGTTACGGTCGTTATCGCTGATTGGCTGTTTTGGGAAAAAAATAACCGTGATCGCTGTAATGATATTGCGGTGTTTGATCAGTGCTCTTTTCGATGCCTAATCATAATTATCTGTAATTTTAACTATCATGTGGAGCCTAAAAATAGCCATTAGAGGGGCATATTATGACAACGAACGGAGATGCGTCGCATGCTTTGCACACTAACTAACACAGACGTCTGTGCGCGTGATGCAAAGTGTATAAAAACTTGAGAAGCAGCCAGAGAGCATAAAAATGTGCGAGCATCGGCAATCCTGAAGTGGACTTTGAAGCTCGCATATCGCCGGTCGGGGAGACGCCGTCGCGCGCTCGGCTGACGAAAGCGGTTTTTCACCGCCGCAAATACAGAGAGCGTTTGTTTCTATATTGAGATGAGCACAACGCATTTTGTCCTCCTAAATGGGCCAGGGGTACTTGAGTGAGTTCAAAGGTGTTTCAGCAGCATGCAGAGTGGCCATTGTGCACTGGCTTTTCATAGGAGTTGACTCAGAGCATTCCACTCCAACTCACCGCCAGGTACCTGCAGCATCTAAAATGCGTAATATTCAACACAGTGCAAAGGAATCACTTTAAAAACCAAGTTTAATCTATTTCAACCAGGTCCAAGTGTTGTTCAGCTAAAGAGATTCAAGCAGGGTTAACACCGACATGTTTTGAAAACCCTTCACAGTCTTTGGCCACAATAAAGAGGATGGCTCTTTTTTGTTTTCGTGGAATGTCGCACTCATTCCTCGGTGAAGATTTTTGTTTGTTTTGCGATTGTATGAAGGCATCTCTTTCAAACGTATTAACCGCTCATTGAAAAAAAAAAAAAAAAAAAAAAAAAAAAAAAAATCTCAACAGTGTGAACTTTCAGGAGAGAAACGTTAATCATAAAAATGATCAAAGTCGTGGCTGCTGGTGTTGCGGGACTGAGGACGCAAGGCCATTTCGATCTCTGAATTGCTGTCATCCGATTCTCCCCAAAATGCTGCAAGCAAAAATATACATATGTACACCATTAATATCTGTTGCGGTTAGGAGGCAGAGATTAATTTTCCGTGAACACGATATAAAATTATTATATAATTATATATATATATATATATATATATATATATATATATATTATATATATATATATATATATAAATTCAGAAAGATTAAAAAAACTATGATTTTTTTTTCAATGTCTCTTATGTTCATTTATTTGATCAATAACACAGTAATATTGCTACATATTATTATAATTTAAAATGTCTTGTTTTCTATTGTAATTTACCTTAAAATGCTGTGATCAAGCAGATTTTTCAGTATATATATATATATATATATATATATATATATATATATATATATATATATATATATATATATGAAATGTAAAATGATATATATATGATATATATTTTTTGTTTCCACAAATTATATATTAAGCAGCAACAACTGTTCTCAATACTGATATTCATAAGAAAAATTATTAATATGCTGTTAAATATTGCTTCATGAAGAGGACATTAAAGAGTAATGGCTTCTGGTAATTCAGATTTACCATCAGAGGAACATATTCAAGCATTTTGGTAATATTTCACAATATATTATATAATATAATATTTCGGGTCTTAGCAAATCTGAATTATTTCAAACTTTTGACTTACAGAGTACTCTCAAAACGTAGGCAGTACAGTAAACAGTTCACAAGCGTGGATTGTAAGCATCGAAATAAAGAGCTGCATTTAACACCACGCGCCACGTGTTTTTTTTAAAAAGCTTTAGTAATTCGTACAGAGGTCTTACCCTTTGACTGGACAGCGGAGAAAGCTTTACTTTCTGAAGTCTTCCTGTGAGAAACGAAAAAACAAAAATCTGTGAAATGTCTGATCCTCATCATAAAACACGTTTGTCATCGCTCAACACAAATGCTCCAGGAAGCCTTCATCTCTTAGCAAAATGTCGTCTTTTTATTCAAAAGGCACCCAACCAAACCCTGAAGAAGATCATTTCCCCTCAGATGGGGCGACTGGCCAAATAAACTTCCTTGACTTCTTTTCTAATGGTGCTGAAGGACCCGGTCAGGGCTCTCTATTCATAAGTGGACCGAGCGCCGGGTTGCCGGGTTCCCGGGTTCCCATAGCATCACTGATATCTCTATGTAAATGCATGACCCCTGACAAGCCTTTGATCTGCATTGATGCATATGCAAAAGCTCACGCTACTTTTCATACAGGCTTCCTTCTTCATTTACATCAGCACAGCGCCATTCAAATCTCAACAATGACGTCTTCATCTTCACCCTCATCCTCACCCTCCATGTCTTCGCGCATCCATATCATTGATTCCGTTTTCACGTCCGTGTACTTTAAAGGATCCTGGAGGAAAGAGTAAGAATATTTCGTTTCCCTTTGATGCGTCTGGATGAATAAACCAAACGCAGATTGTGCATTCACGTGTGCCCTGCCGACCCAACGGCGAATTCTGTCACGTGCGCGCAACCTTGACATTGACCAAAGGAGCTGTAAAGACGTAGTTGAACTCAATTAGGCTGGCTCTCACATAATTCAGCTCGGCTCTTTTGTTTCCAGAGCATCTCTGCACAAAGTACGCCATTTCATAAATTCTATTGATGTATGTATGCAGATGCTATGATCAGGGTCAGAACGAACAAGTTACATAAATCGCCTTTGGCTCAATAAGAATACAACTCCAAACTCATAAAACACAGAGCATCAAAGTTACAGTAGACCGATACTAAAAAGGACCAAAGATGCATTCACATCCAGGGTCAAAGGACGTGACTGACGTGAAGCCCGTGAAAAACCTTTCCGAAACAGATACTGGCAGATACTGAATTCTTTTTCATCAAAGTTTACAATATATAGAAGACCGATCGTGAAGGTTACTTCTTTAGGAGAAGCGAAACCAAAGAAAGGCAAGGAAACATACGGATAAGGGTAAAGTCTTGCAAAGCACAGCGATGCAGACGACAGTCACCCTCTTGCTTAAAATGGCCCTTTAAGCCGGACCGAGCACAGTCTTTATTAATTATGATCAGGTATTTATAGGTATTTGAGATTTGCCTTGCATAGACAGCATGATGGGAGCACATTCGAAACGTGTATGATGAAAATTAGATATACATTTGTGTAGCATCACTTGTTAAAGTAATTCATAATACTTATTGTTTGGCTTTCTTTTTTCTTGGATTCTTGGATGCATTTATTTATTTGGTAAGGAGCTGCACAATCAGTAGACAGGCTCCTCACATACATAAACATTATTTTAAAAAGTTACCAATACTGCATTTATTAGATCCAAAATATAATACAGCAAAACAGCATTTTACAGAAATAATTCTAATATGCTGTTTTGCTGCTTACAAAACATCTTCTTATTATTATCAATGTTGAATACGGTTATGCTGTTTTATTTTTTTTTATAGAAACTATATTTTTCTGAATATTTTACTATTTTCTTTATATTTTACTTTGATGTACTTAAGTTAAAATATATCTGAAATTAAAAATATATGTTTTCATAACTTTACAAATGCTTTACTGTCACTTTTAATTAATTTAATGTCCTATCTATCTATCTATCTATCTATCTATCTATATCTATCTATCATATATATATCTATACATATTAATTTACTTGCTGAGAGTTAGATATAAATGACCTTTTTTTTGTATAATGATTACATCGATGGGTTGTGCTTACAAATGTTTTACGGGATTTCTGAAAATTAAATACTAAACTGTCTGCAAAAACGAATAAACTAACAAACAAACATCTTGTGTCCAATTTTCCATCACACTTTCAAATTGAAAACTGCAAATAGGGAGGCCTTTCTCTTTCCCAGCGGCGAACGCTAAAGCAAAATTTGAGGGCTTTTTCCCCCTTTAGTCATGATGAGCTCAATAATAAATACATGTTTGGGTGGGTAAATAGGGCTATTCTTTTATATAACTTGCTTGCCATGGGAATGCTCTATCAGCTGAGCCACTTCAGACAGTGACGAGTCTGATTTCAAGACACTATTATCATAGAGAGCTGTGAATGCCACTGACCCTCCAATCTAATATTCCATTTCCATAAACATTTATGCCAGTTCATCTTGCACTGAGGTTCACTTAATTGAGGCAACGAATCTGAATATGTAAGACAGGGCTGGCCACTGTTTGGCTGCGTCTCATACACAGAGGTGAATGTAATGTGTAAAATGATGCAAATTACTGCTTTGACGGCAACCTCTCTCTATTTCCCTCCGCTCCGCCGTTTACTTTTTCCGCTCTCCCTCTGTTCCACGTTGTTTTGAGCATTTGGATGTATTTGCGATATTTGATGAAAAGTGCCCCAGTGCGTTTTTAGGCAAGCATTTGATACATTAATATATGGGGTGTGTGGGTTGTTGTTATGATATCTATGAGCTATGAATAAAAGACGTCTCTCGGCATCCTATGCAGCAATACGCTTCATGTAAATAGAGTACGGTTAGTCTGCGTTTGTTGTCTGGGCCAAGTTATTTTCATAATACCTGTGATCACGTACGATTATAGCTCTGCGATTACATTTGATGAAAGTGTATCATTGTGATATTGTTCCTTCTGAAATAGTCTGTTTATAAAGTGAAACAAAATGCATGCGTGTCATGTCGAAAATTTCAGATATTCGATTAAAAAGTATCTATATTGATTAGATAGAGGCTTAAATAAGATTTCGTTTAAAATCTGAAAAGAAAATGCTATCCGCTTAAGTCCATCTTCCAAGTTTTATTCAGTGCGTTTCTTGCCAATTCATTGTATTTAATTGCGAAATGAATGGCAATTCAATGCAAATTGTTCCTACACCGATTTTATTTTTCAGTCTAGAAGCATAAAAGGATCCATACCTATCGTGAGGATATAGCATATGAATATAAACATCCATACGCCTCCACAGCTATGCTAATAGAATGCGCTCTTTGGATCAGTGTTTGTGCAAGGTAGCAGTAGCACCTCCTACACCGGTCCCAGCTGTGACCCACAGCAGCACTGATTTACCATTGATTAGACCCCTGAAAGAGCCAAGAGCTCTGGAGTGAGGTAATGATTCAGAGGAGCACAGAGAGCGCCCTCTACTCGTCACCGGCTGCCACTGTCACGCTGCGCTAAATACGAGTTCCCTCTGCTGGCCAAGAACCAGCACGGCAAGAGAGCAGGCAGAGGGGCTTTTCTATTTATTTGCGACTGTGTACACACAGACAGCACCTCCAGGGAACTGGGTCACGGCATTTATTGACATTTCTTTCAACTCTGACATTAATTCAGTATCACAAAATGAAGACCTCACCTTGGAAAAAAGTGTAATTTTTGGCTCAGTGAATTAAATGTTGCAACGCGTGCAGAGGATTTTCTTTTTTTGGCAGACAAAAGCAGGTGGACGAAGAGAGGCACAAAGAAAGAGAGTGACCCCCACTGGCTACTGCTGTTTAGTGCTACCCCCGTTACACCCACCCACTGGTGCCCAGCTGAAGACGCACTTACCGGTGCTATTTTAGCTGACTAAAAGCATAAAAAGAAAATGTTTTTGTTACCTGAATTAAACTAAATATTCCAAAAAATAATCATTTTAGCTACTTGGCAGATTGGCGTTTCTCAACTTGATGTACTTCAACTAAAATGAAAAATGAATAAAAACGACACAGACCGTCTAGACAAAATTATGAACTTAGATGAACTAAATTTGAAAAAAGACGTAAAAAAGAAATGCTTCCTTTACAATTTAACAATCCTGGTGGACTTACACAGGCGTTTGTTTTAGAAACGGATGCAAAAAATTGGTTAAGGTGTTAAGATACTAATCCTAACCTTTTATTTTAAGTAAAGCAACAGAGTGGGACATTAAGAAACGGCGAGCGAGAGCGAGATCTGCGCTACATGCCTGCAGTAGCAGAGAACACAATAGTGGCTGAAGAGGAGGAAGCTGTGGCATGCAGCCTTAAACAAAGCGCAGGAACAAGAGGTCTTTACATGGAGTGCAGCTGCTTATTCCAGCACTCTCCTTCCTGAATCACTGCGGCACACAGGCGTAACAAATACCGCCTGGCCCGTCCGCGCAGCCCCTGAATTATAACACAATAAAACACTGTGTTTGCTAAAAGTATTTCGCAGTAAAAACGGCACACTGCGAGAGAAGAGCGCAGGGAAGGGAATTAAGAAAAAAAAAAAAAAAAAACGGGGGTGGATATGAAAGACCCCAATTCTCTTCAGTGCTATAATAGTGAAATGAACACACATAAATGTGTTAAGAGTATCTCTTTGCATCTTGTATGGACTGCATGTATTTAATCTGGAAAGCTTATTATGGGCAAGTCATTGCTATGCAAAGCAGCGCCTGACGCTTTTCTCTGGTCTTTTCAGCCCAGCGCAGTGTTTGGCCAATAGGCCTGGCCCCCCGCCTCTCATTGGGCATTCATAACATGCAACATTTGCACAATGTATCTCTCAAAGACTGCTGAATAGGGGGCCTTAATACTCATGTAAACAACTGCAAACCAATTACTTAATGAATCAGCCCCACACATAATGAGGAGGCGCACAAAGGCCCATAAATGCATTTTTTGCACCAAAGCGCCTGCTTTAAACTCTGATTCTTCAGCTACGGTCTCGGCTTAAGCGCAAAATCATAATTACAGCTAAGAAAGAGAGGCACTTGATTTATTTTATTTCGCTTTATTACTATTTTGTTGGGAGTTTTGGTCCGAACCAGAAGGTCTTTTAATGTGCCCATCGGCTCAGTGACAGAATGACAGCAGTAAGTGAGGAGACGAGAGCGAGAAAGCAGAGAGGACGGGGGAACAGCACATGTAGTGTTCTACTGGTGCTCGAGTGCAGGGTACTTGTAGAGGCAATAAAGCGCAAGAAGTGACTGGCAGAAGAGGAATTCTTCAACACGGCGAAAAAAAAAAAAAAGCGCCACAAAATATTTTACCTGAAAGCAGAGCAAATGCTCCGATGCTAACCTTCACCTTCATCTTTGCTGCGAGCTTTAAACAACCTCTAACTCGTCTCATGCGATGGAGAGTCTCCGGCAGGGTTCTCTCAGGAGCTCCGTGAGGTTCTGGGATGATCCAAAAGCATCTCGCACTAGAGACAGCTTATGTTTATTAATGAGGCCATTCATTGGGCAGACTGTGGCATCCATCAGAGAGCTCTGTCAGAGTGCGATCATTATACCCTTTCCTCCGCAAATAGTGTAAACTAGCTGAGAGAGAGCGAGGGGAGGCGGGCAAAGGGTGGGCATAAAGACTGGGCAGAAGAGAGAGAAAAGGAGAAAAAGAGAGAGAGAGAGAGAGAAAAAAAAGACAGGAGGGAGACTTTCGACCCTTGTGTCAGCGTGATGTTCGGAAAAGCATGTGAAATCAGAGACGATTACTCTTCACAAGGTTTACCCATCCATTACCTGCCCTAATGGATTCATGGAGGAGAGGCGCTGCTAGGAGGGCTGCGTGTCTTAGCTGATTGTGTGAACTTGTGTTGATGTGAAAACCTAAACATTGTACCCTCAAGATCCTTTTTCATCATTCAAAGTCCTGATTTACTGAAGCAATCAAATAATGCCGATGATGAGAGAGGAAGCTCTGAATGAAAATACAGCTTGACTGATGCCTCCCACGTGAACTTGTGTTAATGATGCTAAGAGTGTTTCAAGGACAAACACATATTGCTTTTTTATTAAAAGAGGACAAACAGGAAAAAAAAAAATCATTTTTTTCTTTTATCTATCTATATACACACATACACAAAATATACATATATAATTTTGTGAGTACTTACCGGCTATTTTGTTTTAAAGAGTCTCGGAGCACCTCAGACCTCTCCAATTTGTTGATGTCTGGTTAAGAAATAAATGATTTACATTTTAAAAAAAGAAGGGAAAGGATGTGTTATTATTACACATTTATACCACAATATTAAACGTATATTATATGCAATTTAAAAATACGAATACGATACAATACTCATATTTTGTCAGCTAATATTTGCTATGAACAACAGTCATCTCTCTAGTTATTTTTAAAAGTGACTGGGTTGAACAGGCACCGCGCATGTAGAAAAGGCTATTTATGTACAGATGTTCTTCTAATTAAAAAGTGATTTACAATTAGGTGCACCCCAAAAAAAAAGCACAGTTCATTTCTGGTTGTCCGTTAATATAGGGCAATCACAGTGCTGGAACTTTAGGCCCTAACTATTTGCAAAAACACACAACCTTCCAACCCTTAAGGAACAATTTAATAGTTACAATAAATGTAACGGTTTAAATATTTTCTATTATTTTCCATTACCTGGTGGCTCAGAATCCTCCTCCTCCGAGTCACTCCAGTGCCTCTCTTGTGCCACAGACTGTTTAAGCAGCTGATATGCTTTGGTTTCTATAGAAAAAAAAAAAAAACAACAAAAAAACAAAATGCGAAAGCAGCTAGTCAAATATTTGCTAAAGACCTCGACTTCCAACTTTCCAGAGCCCTGATGTTTGATGAACCAACATCAGCTCTTTAAGACCACTGATGAGCAAAGAGAGGAGGTGAAAAACAGAGTGAGTGAGCACTAAACTATTGATCTAATCCAGACGCACATAGACAGGCTGCCGTCCCAGGAAAAAAAAAAAAAAAAAAAAAAAAAAGAGCTTGCCGGCTTTTGTGTTGCCGCACATCTCAGCGGATTCCATTTAAAACTCTGTCTTTCATGTTCTATAAACTTTGGAAATTGAGATCTTTAACTAGCGAGCATTCAAGCTTAAAATATTTCCGAAAACGAGCCCTGGAAAACAAAAGTATGACGGTTTTAAATGCCGAAAGCAGACGGAAAAACAAATTGCAAAGTGGCTATGCCCCCAAAGACAAAATACTTTCCAGCATCTCGTTATCCTGATATCTGCAGTATAGCATGTTGTTTGTTGCTGGTTTCTTCCGGTGTAATGACTGCAAAATATAGGCATCAGTAGCATGCAGAAAGACCATCTAAAGATTTCCTTTTTGTTTGCCATATACATAAAACACTATTGTGCGTGGCGGCGCTTTACCGACGGAAGGCCACCGTTCGGACGCTGTTTCCACTGATGATTGCAAAGTGATGTAATACGAAAGGCAACAGAACTCGACGCAGTCTTCATTAGCCGCCTGTAAACAGCTCATAAGCAGCCAGGGACAGCAGAGGCGGTTTTCTACTACCATAATGCCTTTGATTAGTTGCAGTGAGAAGCTGGACTTCTCTCTCCGTGGCGCTCTTGGGCTAGCCCTGCGCATGAAAGGCACAGTTTGAAATCAGATAGCCAAGTGGAATAATGGATAGTTTTACATTTCTGAGCTGGCGCTGGGACTTGCTACCCGAGGCTTTTCAAAGGATGCCTTGACATCCAGTCTTTTCAAGTCCGCCTCTGGCTGGCATTGTTTAGCAGATAATGAGAACCAATGACAGATCTTGTGCGGCACCCCCAACCCGGCCGGCGGACAATTAAACCTCCGCATTATGCGCTCTGAGAATCTCAGTTTCACCCATACCTAGGCCAGAAGAAAAGAGACGGGTTTGTTTTCTCTGCCGATAATTAGAGGAACTGTTCCACTCTTCAGGTGGGACTTTGACCTCTGATTCACCTTGATCATCCTTTCACAGCTATCCAGTTGGGAAAAAAAGGGACCCCCATTATCTACTGCGTGAGGAGAAAGACAAAACAGGCACAGAAGAACTCCCGAACGGGCGCTTCTTCGATCTGCCTTTTTACCTCTAATAGGAATACTTTCCACTGGGCTTTGGTCGGCACTGTCCTCTTCAGCACTTTGAATTCCTGAAACAAAGAAAAGAGAAGGAAAGCGCAGCTCAGAGAGACGGTGGAAGAGCGAGACAGACGAGAAACGAGAAAGAAAAGAAAGAGAGAGAGCCGGGGAAGGGGGGTGGGGAGCTTTTTGAATCTGAACAGCAGGACTGATTAAGACAGGTTTAAAGGGAGGGTGAAGGCTGGCTGGCTTTGTCAGAAATGAGATTTGGGCAAAAGTGTATTCTCATGAGGGTCAGAGCTCTGGCATCCTGCGAGTACTCAAGGTCCCCTCATCCTTCATCAGAACGGAGCCAACGAGCTGATGCTTCTGTGCTTTGGCCCTGGAAATGAGCTGTTCGTGTGGTTTGCCTGCTTTTGGGGAGCCCCTCTCAATTTCCCTCTCTGATCTAAACTGTCTGTCCGAGCGAGGCTCTTAACACCTGTGTGCATTTAAACAGGCCATTCATCTGAAGCCGGAAAACAAGAACTTTGCAACAAGCGGAATTTGTAAATGAAAAAAGTAGCAGCTAAGCAGAAGTGTGAACACAAGCCTTACCTCGTTTTCCATCAGTTTGCTCATTTGTTTTAGAAGGTCTGGCGGGCTTGATTTCCACACTGTCATACAGAAGAGAGGGCAAGCTGCAAGAAGATGACCGTTCACTTTCTGACGGCTGATGGGTCTCAGATTCATCGGTCAGAAGCCTCTTCAACAGCTCCCCTGCCTGGACGACAAAGAGATGACTTGTCTTTATTTCAGTGTTCAGCCACCTAGTATTTTCAGTCATGCAAAAGTAAAAAGAGATCTAGAAAAAATGATATTTAACGAAAAGAAATAGTTTTGAAATTCCTTGATATTTCGAGATCATGTTATTAATAATGATATCGATGTGTACAGTGTCCAGATTAAGCCTGACTAGATTTATTGTGGTTTTTTTGTTTTTAAATTTTGGACAACAACAACAAAACGTGCACCCATTGAATGTCTGTTTAGTAAAACATTTTGCAGTACTATCTGACAAGTATTTCCATGTATTTGAATTAAAAAATCTAATCTCCAGAATTCCAATTATTTTCTAGAAAAAAATCAGTGCAGAAAATATGTAGATTCCACTCACTGCTCAGCCTCTCATCTTTTCACATACAATTATACAAGATCTGAAGGCTGATACCACAAGCGATGCACTGCATGAGGGAAGCTGGGGACTGACTAAAAAATAAACTAAAATCATTTTCTTCTTTCAAAGTTCTGCTCTTTAACCTGCTGTTAAGCAATATTAAAATATGTATATGAGCAATATATAAACCCCAACTATAAAGCATCCCAAATAGTCACTATGCAGGTAATAAATGCTGAGATATTCTGCACTGTGTAATGAGAAATTATTAGAAATAATGACAAGGAAAGGAGGTCAGATGTCGACTATTATCAAATCCTAGCAAAAAGATTCACACATCAGAGGCCAAATGCCACATAACACACTCTTATAACAACAGGAGAGCAACCCCATGACCTCATTTTAGCAAAAAAGAAAAGAACTTTATAATGCTGGGATTTATAGCAGGGCTGCTTTAGGTCTAGGAAAGACCCATATATATTTACAGGATGAGGTCATTTTACTGGACCAGCTGTATCGTATACTAAAAACATTCTTTTCTTATAATTATTACATATTCCAGGATAATAATGCCTCCATATTCACTACTGCAGACATTAAAAAGTGTTTTTATGGACACTAACACGAATCACTGATTTTTAAGAGCATTTTCAGCAATGCTGGAGTTTCCATTTTAATTCAGTAAAGAACTGGAGTTTTCTTAGACAAAAAAAAACTGTTTCCAGCTGTAAACATGGATAGAAGGAAGGAAGAAAAATGTATTATCAATACAAAATGATTTAGACAATTTAGACTATGGATGTAGACAATTCTCCATATTATAAAGAATAAAAAGTTAAAGTTAAATTGAAAACTACACTGAGACTCAGAAATGATCGTGAAGCAGAAATCAGCTAAGAGCGATACCTTCTCAGTGTAGGTGGCATTGCTTAGCACTAGGTGTGGTGTAAAGAGCTGGATGATGTGGTCAACACTGAGGGTTTTCTGTTGCTGAAGCTGTAAGAAGTGTGTGAAGCAGCAGTCCCACAGCAGAGCACCTTCAGCTGACAGACACGACCTGCGCGCACAAATTAGGACAAATACGATATGAAGGAAAAACTGTCCTATACATAGCAAAAAAAAAACTGAATAGATGCTATGAGTCCAGAGAACTGTAAATAAGCGCTATACCTGATCTGCTCCGGATTTGTATCCGATGACCAATGAGTGTCGATCAGATCACTTGTTAACAGGCATCCCTGAGACAGACCGCAGGACAACAGGGGCAGCTGCTGCAGAACCACAGCACCACACACATGCAGTTCTTCACCATCCAGACACCCACACTGATCACAAATACTGGGCAATACATAAAGAAACAACACATTAGAAATAAGAATACACTGAGGGCACTCACACACATTAGAGCATCCTTTATGTTAGTACTATTCTCCACTTCTATCGATCTACACAAATAAACGCAGAAAACGATAAACTGGTATGTATGGATGCCACTGCAAAATGGTTACTATAACAATTCACTGTGATTCAAAACCCCTTAGAAACCAAGATTTATTGCTAGAGTGTTGTTGGTGCCAAAGTAATGGCACTTAATTTATAGTGAGAGCCCTTAAAGGCAGGATAAATGCAATTTCCACTGAATCTGTGAACACTACAGCACCATGAGAGGAAGCAGACTCAAGCGGGGAACAAAACATCTTCCTTCTCTGACCTGATGATATCATCGAGTTTTAGCTCACTGGCTGTGCTTCTGTAGAGGTTCGTGTCTTTAGCACCGAGACGTCGCTCAATGCTGCGCAGCAGATGACAAAATCCTTCTATTGAGAGACTGGAAAATAAAAACAAACAAACAAGAAGTTAAGTTGTCATGTATATTGAATATTTACTGTCATTGTACAGAGCGTTATTAACTTCAGAGTTTTCTCTTGCAAGTTGCAATTCTACAACAAGAAATTACATTTGCAACCCACTGTGATTGTACAGTGTGACATATTTCGGAGCAAAAATATTCTGTCATGGGAAATACATACAGGATGAGACTATGCGACGTTCTCCTTACACAGTGTCCCCTGACTGACAGTTTGATTGGCAGGCGATCTGACCAATCATGTCGCAAAATCTGCCATCGTTGTCTGATAAATAACCAGGCTGGAGAGTACATTATCTTCGATGAAAAAACGGTATCGATGTCTTTCCGCAGTTGAAATAAAATACCTTCTAATGGTTATTCCCCAGCTCTGGAACTCTTCTGACCTTCGTAATCTCTTCCGCATTTTAAATCCAAGCTTAAAGTTCATTTGTTCAGTATAGCTCACTCCTTCTCATAACTTCTAATTATATTGTTTCTTATTTTTGTTGTTGTCTTGTCCTGTATCTAGAAAGGTGCCTTTAAATAAAATGTATTTTAAATAAAATGAATTAACTAGTGAATATGATCAATGGTTTGCTACTGTGCTACTTTTTTCAAATCTACCATAATTTGCTTTTACTGCTGTCACATTAATTACGTGAACTGATTTTACATTTTTATTTATTTATTATTTTATGATTACACTGATTTTCTTTTTACACTGATGAATCATGCACAGTAAGACCAGAAAGGTGTATTAAGATTGTAAAAAAAAAAAAAAAAAAAAGTAATTAAAAATAAACCACAATATTTTTACATTCTTATCCATATTATTTTTCTCTGGTTTTAAATGAGAAACGTAGGCTGTGGAAATGTGAAATATTGTTTGTAGCTCATGTTGTTCTAGCAGATCCATATCTCTCACACTGACGTATTAAGCACTGGGTGGCCCTTATAGAATAGCGTCTGCAAAACCTAGACCCAAATCCTGAAACCCCCATCATATAAAATGGGCAAAAAGAATTTATGACAATCTATAATGGGCCCTGGGGTCAGAGGCCACCAAACAATCGCTGCCTCTCTTTGGCAGGTTGTTTCCTGGAAACACCCTGATTAAGCTGCCTGTGTGAATTATATCCATGACATTCTGTCGAGCACAATCCATCTGGGCAAAGTCCTCTTCAGAGCGGCTGAAACAGCCTCCCCCCCAAACACATCCCTCTGCTCCGTCATCATCTTCCCCCCTAGTTTATTCGCCAGGGCTCTTCAAAACACCAAACACACCCAAACAGCAGCTGATTATAGAGTATTGTTGGCAACATCCATAGGTGTTTTCTCTTGAGGCTATTTATGAGGAGCGCGTTATCTATATTTCAACTATTTGTTTTCTCCGTAACAGCAATAATGGTTCCCCTAGCATATATTCTAGTCCTCCTTCAAAAAAAAGAATGCAACAAGGAAACCGATGTGACTCTCAGATAAAGCATCGAAATACTGAGAAGCAAATATGTTAACAAATCAATCGGTGAAGATACAGAGTCATTACAAATTCAGCATCATACTTGAAAGGGCTTCACACTGGATCCATTACAGGGTGTTTTAGTGCTGGCCTTTCCTTTTACAAAGGTAGAATTACAACAGGCTAGTTGAAAGATCAACTGGAGCACATCAAGATCTTTGAAAACACAAACTCGTGCCGTCATATGAGAGGCTGAGAGGACAGCTTCATGAAGGGAACGCTCGAAAGAATACAATGATACACTCTCCTCTCTAGACCCGAGCGCACGATAGCCTTGACTCCACTTTCGCATCCCAACATGCGCGACACGGTATTTACTAAATGCTAAGATTGATACTAATGGTTTCTCCTTCTCTTGCTTGCACGCACAATAACATTACAAATGCTTTGTTCTTAGCCTGGCCTCTTTACAAGGCCAAAAACTCTCACATTCATGTTCAACAGCGAACATTCACAACCAATAATAACACGTTGGAGAGGTCACTACCAACCATATTCATTTCTTGTAGACCATGTGAAAAAATATTAAATAACGTAGTAGCCCAAATGGTGGGTATCGCCAATAAAATGTCATTTAAATCTATTAAAAGGTCTTAAATGACGAGGAAACACTTTACAATCACCTCCATAGGGAACCACTGAGGCTTTGCACGCGCATTAGCATCTAAAGTGAAGAGGATGTTTGTTTTGATACACATCTCATTTGATCGGAGCGCCTTTATTATTATGCATGAAGTAAACAAATGGTTCTGCCAAAAATTTCGGCCATGCAGAATTTGCATGTATACCTTTGTAATACGTATGTTTTCAACCAATTCATTAAAGTGGATAATCCACTCCATGTATGCACTGGGCAATAATGATAAAATAGATTTCCATTAATCTATTTACTTACCTCAGAATTAAATAGAACAGAACAGAATAGAAAGAAAGAAAGGCAAACAGTTGGATGGATATAACAGAAGTATTTAGTATGCATCCTAAATTAGAATAATCGTGGAGGGTTATAAAGCTGTAATTGATATAGTTCTATTCTATTGCTGTCCATAGCCACAGGAGCATCTGTTATGAAGGGGTTGAAGGGAAAACACAATAGCAAATCTTTCAAATCTTGTTATCCACGCATGTAAGACTGACAGGCGTTAGAATTCACCAATGTACATTTATTTAATATGTTTTGATGCAAATGCACTTGCTTTTTATAGGGGACACATTTTTAAATTCACCAGAATTTTTAACAGTTTATTTATCCTTGAACGTTACATTTGTGGTTGATGTGTATATATATATCCATTATGTTGAATTTATAGTACAAGTAGTATATGTGCAAATCGTGCCAACCTACTAACTGTCCACCTGAGCAGAGCCTTCGTGATGTCCACGCTTTCATTCTTCAGAAAATTCTATGAAGTCAAGAAATAGTTGAGTCTACTGGGACTTGGGGTCAAATCTCCCGAGGAGAAAATTGCTCCCTTAAAGCATTATCTGGGATTAGGCCAATAATGTTGGAATCAGGGTCTGAGCCTTCCTTACAAGGTGTCCTAAAGCCACGACTGAGCCCCACTGAGTGAGGGTGTTTGCTGCAGAACCCCAGTTCATTAAATGTGTACACCCATGTACACACGTGCACGCATCACCAGCAGACAAAACCACACACAGATAAATGATCTCCAGTTGTTGTGGTTTATATTTTTTGGAGAAACTACTGCTGATTGTATTAGCTATCCATTTTCATAAAAGCTGTACAATTCAGTGATATCAGCATGCTGAATTTTTTTCTTTTATCATTTAAAAAAAAGAAAAAACTAAACAAACACGCCAAGAATGATAACATAAAGATAACGATATTAGCCTAGACACCAGCGAACAATATCTTCAGTTTATTCTAAATGCACAGTGCGTCTTTTGCTTTAAATTCTCAAGCTCATTATTGCAGGTTGAATTCTGATTGGCCGTCCATGTTTTTATCATTTATCAGCTGAAAAAAAATTGTTCTCGAAGTGATTCCAGTGGTGTTGTTTCTCTGTGCCTTTATTGTTATAGTGGTGTGGTCCCTGCTACCCTTTAATATTGAGAATGATTAGAACCATATCCTTATCTTTACAGTTATCATGCTTTTAAGGAATGTTTGCTCATCCTGTTTAAACAGCATGCTTGCATCTCATTGGAAGATTATATGTTTATTTTGCAACATTCAGCTGTAATATTTTGTAAATGTACTGTATATTGAAAATATTTTTGTGAATGATTCAACAGTTTGTTTCTTTCTTTTGGACCTGACAAACCATTTAATTGTGACTTAAACATTTCTTCTAAAGACAACTACAGGATTTGAGACAAGCAATAGCTTAAATAAGAGAATACAATACTGTGATCGCATTGATAGTAAGAATTTTGAAGTAGCAAACATTAAGTAGGGCCGGTCTTTAGGTTAGAATTTCTGGCTGTGTTTAGAAGGAAAAAAAAATCTAAGTCTAAAATCTACTGTACCTGTTGGGGGATTCAGGAGAGTCAGGCCTTCCAGATTCCTGTGTGTTGACCTGCTTTTGTGTGCCATCTTTGGATTGAAAGGATATTACATGCTGTTCTGGATTCACAACATCTCTTTTCAAAGCGTGATGTCTGCTGTTAGTGTGATCTGTAGAAGATTATAAGTTTCCTTTTTAAAATGAGCTAATTAAAAAAAAAAGTCAAATAAAAGTCAAGTCATATCAATAAATGTGCTTAAAGGAACACCACTTCTTTTGAAAATAGGCTCATTCTCCAACTCCTTCAGAGTTAAAAAGTTGAGTTTTACAGTTTTTGAATCCATTCAGCCAATCTCCGGGTCTGGCGATTGCTCATTTAGCATAGCTTAGCACAGATCATTGAATCTGATTCGACAAGAAGCATCTCGTTTTATTTCTCCTATTTAAAACTTGACTTTTCATTGTGTTCTAAGCCTGACAGAAAATTAAAAGCTGAGGTTTTCTAGGCTGATATGACTTGGAACTATACTCTCATTCCAGATTAATAATCAAAGAACTTTGCTGCAGTACTACGGCAGCAGCAGGAGCAGTGATATCACGCAGAGCGTGAAAACAATAAGATCCTCTAAAACTCAACTAGTTGGAGAATGGGCCTATTTTCAAAAAAAAATGCAGTGTTCCTTTAATTAAAACATACAATTGCACTTAAATTCAAACCTGAAAGATCTCGATGTCTTGGTGCAGAGTCACCTTCATCTTCTGCAGACACTTCCTCGTCCTCATCTCCAGAGTTTATGTATTGTGAGGAATCTCTTGGATCAGTGGTATCTGAGGACGGACTGTGGGTCAGGCCCCTCTCTAATGACACAATGTCTACAGGTTTCTTCACAGTCACAGATCGAGAAGACACTTCGGCTTCCTTCAGGGTCGTGTGAGGTGGGTTTAGTTCTTCCCATCTATGCTGCTCTCCTGTCCTCTGAAAGACGTACCAATCAGACTCCATCTGCTTTTCATGCACGTCACTCAAATGTCTGCCCTCAAGAAAATCACCTGAGTTTAGAATGTCATCAGATAAAATGGCAGTGCCACTGGCTTTTGAAACATGGGAGTGCATACAAAGGCTACTTTGTAGAGGAGAGAGTGAAGGATGATTAGGTATCAGCTCTGTCTGAGATGGTGAACGTGTGGTTGTGACGCCGTCATTTCTTGATGAGCCGTTGGAGGTCTGGTGACCCGTGAAGATGACAGCACTCTGTGATGATCCCTGTGTGCTGGGAAGCTGGAACCCGCTTGGGAGCTGTGCAAGTCAAACAATACATATAGAAAATGTAAGTAGGATGACAGGAGTTAATGGCAATTCACACACACACACACACACACACACACACACACAGAGACAAAAAATGGTTTCATTTAAAGCTGCAGTTGGTAAATTCTGGCGCTCTAGTGGTTAATAAACAGAACAGCGTGCATCATCTGGTAGAGCATTGTAGTAGTTTCTCTGATTATGTGTATGACTGGTACTGGGCTACTCCGCAGCAGTGCCTGCCTGAATCAGTCTAAATAGTCTAAACACTTTTTATAAGTGTACCATAGTGATTCAAGTCAAAAACAGGGTTTGAAAAATTTATTAATGTTGTACAAACTTATTATATACATTTTGAGAACAAATAAAGCTATTTGTTTTGAAATATTAATAAAAACTAGAAAAATATATATAAATGAATGCGCCATTTTGCTGTGGGACACAATGTATTCTACTATGCAGCAACCGGTTATGATTTGGAATACAGTTTTTTTTTAAAGAATATGTCATTGTACAGGTGCCATTCCTTTTTTTTTTTTTTTTTTTTTACAACAGTGAAAAGAAAGGTGTTTGGAATTTTCATATTAGGATAAGCTAAGATTTTGAGGGGCTTTAACTTTTTGATGCATGTCCTTTCGAACATCCACGGGAAGAGTTTGGTAATATTTTGACAAATGTAAAAAAAAAAAAAAAAAAAAAAAAGTTAAATATTTTTCAAATATATCTGTAAAAATGTGATATACTACTTTTCTATACTCATGAAAATGAAAGGAAGTAAAACTGCGGAAAACAAAAAAGGCATGTCAAGTACATTGAGTCAAGAGGTTTAAAAAGTGCTAAAATTAATTGGGTGGTCAAGGATACCTTATTGCCAGCAAGTGGGAGCTACATTTCTGATATATCATTCTCTCACTGCTTTACTTCCACTAGTCCTTGGCCCCAAAACTCAACCCTGACAATTCAGGTTACAGTGGCTTCTTTTCAAATACGCTTTAATCCAAAACATTTCAAGGTATCAGTTTTGTGGCTTTTTACAGACTGACTAGGATTTCTTTTGGTCAAGGTTAGATTTTCTTCCAACTGTCTGTTCAGCTGAGTGCACTGAGATCAGTGTCTTAACTTTTAATCTTATTAACAATCCTATGCTCCTAAACTCTGTTTCATGACAGAAATACCGCACTACGGAAAAAGAGTGGCGGATGGCTACAGAAAAAAAAAAAAAAAAAAAAAAAAATCAACACATAAAAACCCCCCCCAAAAAACATGGCTTCTGTTTCTTTTCTGATAAGGGTCTTAAATACCAACCCGTTAGCTGCTTAATAACATCCACTGTAAACCACGCGGTCTGTCTGGCAGATCCAGTGTAGAAGTAAAAAAAAAAAGAAAGAAAGAAAGGAAAAAAGAAATGGAGTGAGAGGAAAAGTTAATTTCTTGGCTGAGTGATTCCATCGCTAGCTGCAGGGCAAAGTAGAAAGTGTTTCGCTAAAGTAGCAATTGATTCTTCTATCAATCTGCGGCACGCGCCTGCTCTTCCAAGGAATATATTAAATATGAAAATCATATCCCGTTATCATGGCTTCCCAGCTTTCAGGCTGGTAAGCTCCCCTTAATGAATGCTGCAGCCTCAGGGACATGCACGCAGCCAGTGGTGGCGCCTATGCATAATGGAGTGATTCCTCCCATCTCTGCTCATTACAATATCGGCAGGCTGGAGGAGGGGGGTGGGATTTGGGGAGGTGGGGTATGCGGCACAGTCACAAGTGACTGCTCTAGACGGAATGCTCTAAGTCATTATGAGCTGTCTTCCACATTTCATCCGAGAGCGCTCGAGTCGCTTGAAGAGAGGGAAAGCTACAGCCACGGGCTTGAACTACATCGTCAGCGCGGGCGAAGCAGCTAGGATTAGACACCTGCGGCACTACAGATACGCCGAGAAAAATGAACAGCCTCGCGACCGCCGCCGAGCAATCTACATAACAGCGACTTTTATTCGGGGGACTGACAGAAAGAGTTTGGACGCGTATTGTTTTAGCTGTCACACACATGACGCGAAACAAACACTGCAGACAAAAGTGACACACGGTCAGCTGGATTGCATTAGCTGCCAGAGCCTTCCGCAACACTCTTTCCTTTACTCTTTTTTTCCTCATTTTAAATAGCCTTTTAAAAATGCGTAATATCATTTTGTTTTAAGACTGTGATACTCCTTTGTTAAACCGAAGCAGCCATTTGAAGTCATTTGAGCAAAACAGTAATTACTTCAAGCACTTTTCAATTTGCTTTTGATTATAAATTAATTGTGGCCTTTGAACACTGATACCCCATATAAACTGTCAAAAGTGTCTCCTGAAGAGGGAGGCTGAGCTGAATAATGGTTGTGGTATTTTTCACCACAACTCTCAACTCTCTTCTTTTGAAAAAAAAACGACACACTTCCATTGGATCCCATCACAGCACTGTAGTTTTATCAAAGGCACACAGATAGCTTTGTAAATTCCCCACTGAACTGTAATTTCCATAGATGACACGATAATTTTCTCTTACCTCGTCCGCTTCTGATTCTCCCCTGCTCCCCATTTTCTTCCTGTCTTTCTTCAGTCTGGTAATATGATTCATGTACTCCAACTGAAATGAATTCAAGTCAAATCAAATCATTACATACATAGATCATTTTCAACAATGCAAACGGCAAGAATATTTGCTCATATGAGCAAAAAAAAAAAAAAAAAAAAAAACTGCAGCGACTACAGTTACGAGACACAAGTACACAGGAATTTACAATTTACTCAAATCCATAACCTTTTTCATTAAATAATACAAACGAAGCAGTAGAGGAGAAAAATATGTTTATGCCCCTAAACGTAGCACTAATCAGTGTGTGTATTCCTTTGTGAGTGCCCTTAATAGTGCCTGCCAAGGCTCTTAATCAGTTTGGCGAGTTAACCAGTGGCAGAGATGAGGGCACTGGGATTACCTCCAACCTCCCACTTCATTCTCGTAAGACAATATCTGCGCTCCCAAAAGGGACCAGAGTAACAAACCATTTACACCCTTTTTAGATGCGATAACGCAGACAAATATTAGCACGGTTAAAATCTGGCTGGGGAAGAAAACTGCGAGAGAAAGAGTGTTTTTTTTTTGGGTCATGGTATGAATTTGCGCAATTAAGTAATAAGGAGCAAATTAAGTGCAATAAAAATTAAAGCGATACTCCTTGACTGGCAGCTAAATTAGCAGGTATCCTAGTGCAATTCAAAGCAACCATCGCAGCAACAAAATTAAATATAACACACACACACACACCAAAAAAAGTAGGAAAAGGGGTTCTTTTCACAAAAAGGCAAATTCAGAGGCACTTCACTATCTGAATACAGGGCGATTAATTTGTGGTGGTGTAATTAAACAATTTGTCTAATTTGATATTAAGCTGTGGAGCACTGTTCAGTTTTAAGTGACAATCTGACAGAGCTGTTGTTTTCTTTTTCTCATTTGTGTGCAGTGATAAATGAGTGCTGGAGTGTTTATGATTGTTCCCAAACAACAATAAGTGTAAATGTTTAAACACTGGAAGACAATTAGACAGACAATTACAGGATTATGGCAATGGTCTAATTGAGGCTCAGAATATATGTCTGGGGAAAAAAAAACAACAACAACAAAAACTGTGCCTCAAAAGAATCTTAGTTTTGGGAAATACAAATCACATATACAGCCTACTCTAAATTCTTTGCTCCTGAGCAGCTGTCATTTGGGTCACTGCATATTACGGTAAGTATAACACACAAGACTTCACATAACAACCAAAAGACAGGCTGGGCTGCCAAAGCGACAGTTTGATTTGATGTATTTGCGTTAAACCAAATCAAACGTACATCCTCTACTGTGAAACAACAACGCATACGGAGTCAGCGCTGTTTTAAGAAGAACATATGATGGATATTGGGACAGACGAAGCTGCCCAAGGTTGTTACCCTCTTTTGCAGCAGCCTGCTACAATCAATGGAGAATTCTTTCATTTTTGATGCCAAGTTCTCCACATTCCCAAGAAGCTCAAGGTTGCGCGTCTTCGCTTGCTGCTCTCTCTCGTGCAGCTCCTTGTAATAGCAGTGCATCTTGGCACACTTCAACTTAGTCCTGTGAGCAGGAGACAGACATGAAACGGACAGCTTTGATACTCTCTCTCTCTCCTTTTTTTTTTTTTTTTTTTTTAAAGAAAATGCTGCACTATATCGTCTATATTATTTATGGAAAAAAATATAGAGACCTGTTAAAAAGAGGTCAAACATTACTATAAATAGGTTAATGCTAGCTTATTAGTATAACTAATTGCTTCACACTGTGCATAGCACAAGACAAACTAAAACACTGCATATTTGTCAAGGGCCACTTTACAGTAGTACTAATGGATTCTCCACAGCAAAGATGGAGTTTTGTGACCAGCAAAGGGTGAAAATGGATAATGACGGCTGAAATTTTAAAATGAATGATAAATGCTGATCTACTAACCTCTAACATACCCTTGACCATCACGGCCTCATATCAAAATTCTTTATTTTTATAAATGCATTTAATTGAACCATCATAAAAACAAACTGTTCTCAAGCACTTAAAACAGAAACAGATGACACAGTAAGTATCACAAAATCATCAATGAGTGCGCAGAATAGTCTACTTATTTGTACAGTAATAAACATTTTAATTGGAAAATGCCTATTGCATAAGTGAAATAATAACACTGAAGTAATATCAAAAACGTGTCATTATAATATAGACTAGACTGATACTAAACACATGGGATAAAAGATAACTATTGAAAATAATTCCTCAAAGTAATAAAATGTCACAATAAATATAATAGCAGACAAATATTTAACAAAACATTTCTTTTCTGCCCTGAATACAGTCATATACAGAGCAATGCACATGAAATATGCTATTAGCTACATGAAGTGAAATCCATATTCATCAAGCTATATGCTTTTTTCAATGGTTTATATTTTTTTTTTTATATTTTTAAGGTTCTAATGTTTTATACTTACAATCGTTCCTCTGATCTTAAGTAGGCAAACAGTTTTTCTTCCAGCTCATGCCTCTTTCTCTCTCTAAATGCAGAAAAAAATTATCTTAATACACCTGAAGCTTTTTTTTATTGCATACACAGTTTAACCTGATAGCGTTACCAAATAAACTAACTTTATAATACAATATAACTTTACATTTCTCACTAAAATAAAGCGAACAAATATAGTGATGCAGCACACAAATCTGTGTTCCTGAAAGGCAATGGTCTGTAAAGGCTAATTTTCGAATTTACTTAATATTGAAAAAAGACAGATAAGCAAACATCTGACATACTACTTGAGCACGCTACCACACACAGATTATTAATAAATAATTTGATATTTTAAACGCTATAACGGGTAGCTCAGCGCACTACCACTGGTTATCGCTCACATTTCACCGAGCTCCACAGCTACATTCCGGTCAGAGCTAAAATCTACCGCGCTGCCTCACTCAAGGCCCACTTAAATTTTCTAATGTTTATTTCTAGATAATATAGCACCTATCGTGTCCGAGATAAACGAAACAAAATGTACACCATGCTCTTACCGTTCGTGCATGTTCTTTTGTATATTCCCAATCTGGTCGAAATACTCGGTGTTGCAGAAAGCCATAACGTTAGCTGTTTTGTTCGCTCTTCACCTCTGTGCGGCAGGGCGCGTTGTTTACAGTGGTTGCCATACTCACCGTTACCCAGGAGACCGCGGGAGCTGGTTGACTGAAGGGCGCGAAAATTCTCTCAGGCGCTGCTAGACACACGCTGGAAAGAAACACACGGAACTGAAAAGGTACAGACGCGGTTTTACTTAAGACATACACTTTAACCCTGACATAAAAAGTACAGACTCACATTTTCCCTCATGATATCAACACATAATATAACGAGGGAATCATTTAATACTTTATATTTAAAGGTCCCATATTGGCAAATCTGGCTTTTTTCATGATAAGTGAGGTCTAGGGGTTATGTAACTACCATATAAGTTTGGAAACGGTCAATCCACGGTAAACTGAACACAGCCTGCGTAAAATAGCTGTGATTTTTCGTGAGTTGTTATGACTTCCGTAAAAATGTGACGTCAGATCTACTCAGTCCCCGCCTCCAGTCATCATCCGAGCACCGCCCACCGTCCATGACATTACTGAGCAACAAGGTTAACTAGAAGAAACCAGATCAGCTCACTCCAAGGAGTGTTACTATGAGATGAATCACATCTAACATGTACAGTAAAGACAAACTCTGTGTATCTAGTCTTGATGAAGATGTATAGATTTCAGTTTCAGCCGGAAACTATTTTTACAGCTAACCTTACGTTATTATTCCAACTACAACTAGTCCAGCTAATCACAACAATGCATATACAATTACACCTGATTATATATAAATCGTCGGTTTGTTTTTTTACACAGATGCTGTGTACATAGTCATGAGATGCAATAAAACTTTAGACACGCTCATAACAATAAAAGACAGAGCCAAAAGACAGAGTTCTCTATGGCTCTGCATCCTGCTAGCGCTGTGACATAATTGTGGTGTTGTTACATTTGATTGGCCTGCTCGTGTGTCACTTAGAAAAGAACAGGCCAATCGGAAGAGAGGCTTTAGAATAGTAAGTAGACAGGATAAAATCAAGCTGTTTTTGACCAGAGCTCCTGAGAAAGGACCTGCAAAAACATATTGAGAGTTTTTGTTACTTAAACTTAAACCAAATATTCTTGAGGACATCAACACCTGAAATAAAACTCAAAAAAGGTGTACAATATGGGACCTTTAATACAAGATGAAACATAAATGAAACAACATCTTCAATACAAGAAGATACAAGATACAAACGAAAGTAGAGTTCAAAGGTATCCAATGCCTTTTTTTAAAAAATTATCTCGATGTAAGATATTTTGCTTTTGGGTGAGTGTGCTTGAAAATAAATAAAGACAATCCAGAAGGCAACTAAGTAAATGTTGAAATTGTTCATATAGGCCTACATTTGATCTGAAATCCCCCATTTCCGACTTTTACTGATTCTTATTGTTGGGTTGCAGTATGATCTTCAAGTGGGTATCCCAAGTAAAAAACAAGTGCGCTTCCATAATTTAAATAAAGTGATCTATTTTTGTGCACAAATTTTTACTTAATATACTAAAAATCATTCTTTGGTACTTCTTAAGATTAACTTAAGATCATCTAAGTGTACTCAACTGTGCTATTTTGAGACACTATGAATATGAACAAAAATGCATTTTTAACAGGCTATCTTTGTTATTAAAAATGTATTTAGTTACTACTTGTAGCACACTTGAAACCATCATTCATACAATATATATATATATATATATATATATATCCATATATATATATATATATATTGATAAATAATTTAACTGTGGTTATGATTTTTGGAGTTGCAGAGCGGAGTCATCTCTCCTTCAACAGGTGTAATTCAAGTTTTGAGAGGTAAAACACTTCATTCTTACTTGTAGAGTTGTACATGCAAAATCAGATCCATTGCCGCGCTAAAAACCTGTCACTCATGATCACAACTGTCTGTTGATCCTTAAATAATTGGCTAAAAGTGCAGCCGTAACATCAACATCAGCACCAGTTTCTTCGCAATGTGTGCGCGCATGTGTTTAGACGACTGATTGAATGCAGTACATGCACACTCGGGCTTGTATGTTATCCGATTATGAGCATTTTTCCAGTAAACAATTTGTATGTTTGAAAACCGCCAAACTGACCCAAAACCAACTCAAATCTTGTCAGCCCGCCCAAACCAATACAATCAAATCCAAAACTGGCCAATTAGGCGGAAACTCGCCCAATCTGGCATCACTAAAAGGTGGCTATATACAGTGGTTTTGGCTCATTCAGCACATTCTCTGCATTAGTATTTAGGCCCTGGTTTCCTACAGCTTTCCATCTTCTACCAAAACATCTTATACTGCAGTTTCAGCAATTGAAATAATTAAGTTTTGAGTGTAATGGCAAAAATATAATATTTTGTTCCGTTATTTTATTAAGTTCATTTAAAAAATGTTTTGAGCCTTTTTTTTTTGTTGAAAATAAGTTTGGGTGTTTTAAAGTAATGACCAAGCATCATTTTCTCTTATAAAGGTAAGGGCAATACATCATTCGGAACTGTAAAGAGTCTTTTATTTGTGTGCATTGACATTATCAACAAAATGTTTATTTATAAAATAATGAAAACAAACAAGCTTTTCTGTGCTTTCTGCCTTCTCGTCTTGAATGTTTTAAAAAATCTATTTAGATGTTAAAAGTCATGCGGTATATTTCCGCATTTAGTGTCAAAACCGAGCAAAGGAAACTCACGGATTTAAAATGCTAATTCTCTTCAGTGTTTGGAATTCGAAGAGATCTATTGAACTTTCTGCTTCGTAAGTGTGAAAATGCAATAGAGACCTATTTCTGACAGTTGAACTGGCGTATCACTGTGTGCAATCTTGAAGGAGAAATTGATTGTGTCCGCTCTTTCTCGGTTCAGTTTCATTGTATCTTCCCTTTAACACTTGTGTTGCGATTTTCTCTTTGAGCTCCTCCACACTCTTCTTAATGAAGGCAAACCCACAAGGTAAGCACACAGGTGTCAATGCCTTCAAAAATAACTGTGCACACACCCCTGACCCTCATCCAAATGGTCCACTAAATTATGTTTTCTGTCTTTAGCTGTGTGGTGTCAACGTTGAAAAAAAGGGCAGCTGAATGTGAGTTTCATGCGGGCTTTTCTATCAGCACAGGGGCAGACATCAGTTAGATAGATGCTCAGAACATGAAGGTAAGTGTCTCTCAAGTTGATAGAGGTGAGTAATCAAGCATTGTCAGGGATACAGGGACAACACTACTGGCTTTCAATTGAGATTCGCTTTAGGTGGCAATCTTCCGGATTCTTGCCATTTCTCTAAGATAAGACAGAAAGAAGTTAAACCCACTTACTGTAAATTGCTCTCCTATTCTGACATCTATTGCACATGTTGGCAGCTTTCTCCATTTCCCCGCTGGCCTATTCACTAGAGAGAAGGAAAGTCCCCTATAAATGGGCAAATTGAGACCATCAACCTATGGTTGCAGTTGCCATTTATTGGCATTATATGTTATGGTGATAGAAAGGGGAAAAACTGAATCTTATGAGAGGAAACAGTACCATAGGTGCCAATTTTTTTTTTCTTCAATGAATTGGAAATGCATCTTTACCAACTTAACCAACTATTTAATACAACTTTACCTCTTAACCAACATTAGAGTTTCTATGCTTTTTGTTTATAGTTATAATATCTGTGTGTCAGTACTTCCATGTTCAAATTAGGGGTATGAATCTTGATTTCACGATTGCGCAAGTTACGTTTAACATTATCAAAAAATTGGCCCAGTTTCACAAACTTGGCTTAGAATAAGCCAGTACTAGGCCTTAAATTAAGATTTAACCCTCTGGGGTCCGAGGTGATTTTGGAGACCTTGAGATGTTTTTACATGCCCTGATGTTTGTGTTTATTTCAGCTACTTCTGCACACTATTAAATATCTAAGAGTTTTTCTTTTTTAATCCACATTATTGTCATTTGATTATTACTAATGACATCATAGACACTGGCTGCTTTAATCGACTCCATTCATATTAATGCATCGATTTCCAAATATCAGATGTTTCGTCCTGTTTTAAAAACATAACTGACTGTTTGCATAAAAGTAGATCCTGCCAGTGACTTTCCGGAATCTATATGTCCATTTACTAGAGGTGTGCGAAATATATTGACTGCAGCAATATCAAAATTATTGCGTTAACAATGTGCGATGTGACATTATTGAGTATTTTACAATTTTTTTTAAAACGCATCTAGAGAGTGTAGCACTTAAATTACAGGGCTCTAGACTCACTTTTTACACTGGTTGCACTGGTGCGCCTAACTTTTTTGCTGAGGTGCACCAGCACTAATCACTGTCCATAAAGGCAATATTGACTTGGATCTGGTAAGCAAAGTTCTTTATTCAAAGCACAATTCTACAGTAAAGTTAACTTACTGAAAAAGTGTTGGTCCTTAAAGTGCTTCAAACATCAAGAGAAATCAAATAAAAAGAATATCTAAATTAGCCAGGAAAACTGCTCTTTTAATTTTAGAGGGCTCTGGCTCTAGGATTTTATTTTTAGGGGGGTGTATCCCCTAGAGAGAACGTTAGATACATATTTTACAGTGCTTAAGAAATCTGCATTATATGTATATGTATTATAATGACCTATTACGGTTACAGAAGTTACTAAATGATTCTCACATGATTTTTCATTTGTTGATGAATGTTTCATTAACATAATTGGCCTAATACAAGACATGCATGTATCCATTGATACGCATTCAGTATTTTCTTAACTGTTTATTTAAGACTTACCCGACTGCGTTAACTTGAATAATCATCAAAACGCCACTGTGATGTGTTGTGATTTGCTTATTTGCTCAGAAAAACATGAACGTTTTTGACCCGATCTCATGAAAGTGTGTTTCAATGGCACTCTTTGGCGTTCTGGTATATGCAGAAAGTGACTTTGGCGTGCAATGAGATGCAATGGATAGGTTTAGAGGTGTGGGGAAGGTGTGTACTATAAGCTCACCAAACAGTAACAGAAAATCTCGCCAGTGCCATGGCATCCGCGTTAAGGCAATTTTTTTTGAGACAGCACGGACTGTCCATGTAGAACAGCGCATGCGCGAGAAGAATACAGAAAGACCACAAGTCAAGTAGGTGGCATTGCGCTTGTGTCGAGCTCATCCGTCCATCTGCAATTGAGTATACTTTGTGAGGACGTGCCTGTGTGTGAGACAGAACGGAACGCGGAAACAGGGTCTTTGATTGGTTTAGACCATTATATGTGCCTAATGTGTGCAATTGTGTTGAACCACAGGAAGACTTTCGCTGAGTCGCTGAGACTTCCTACCCCTCTATTGGCTAGTCCACCAGTGCTACCTCTGAATTATTTTAGTCACACCTTTCAGAAATTAGGTCGGACATGAGACCAAATTGGTCGCATTCTAGAGTCCTGCATTACATGAAGTCTAGACTAGTGTGCAAGTGCATTTAGAGTGTGTTTTTTCAAGGTATGATTTAGTCATCATGATTAATGATTAAAAAATGCCTTTAAATTGATCACAAATTCAAGACATTTCTGAATGAATCATCCGTTTTAATGATACGGTTCAACTGTGATGACTCACTGACTTACTGGTGGCTTTAACTTGACATTCAATGAGAAACGACCGGGACACACTAATTATATGTGACAAGACAAAGGGATAACTAAACACACCCGAGGAACATGGCTGGAAAAATTAATTAATAAAGTAAACAAGAACAGGAACATGACCAAAAAAGGAAAAATATGAAGCAAGAAAACAACACCAAGACTTCGTAACATTACCTCCCCCTTCTGGTAGGCGTGTCCCTCGCCTTAACTGCAAAAACACAGGAGGCTACAGAAGTACTAGAAGTGGTTTCATATGTAGCAGGCCGAGCGGCATAACTGCGGCTGCAGCTGCCATATGCCCCAGGAGCCTTTGAAAGTGTTTTAGAGGGACCACTGTTCCACCCCTGAAAGATCTCAGGAAGTTCAGCACTGACTGCACTTGCTCGTTTGTGAGACATGCTGTCATGTTGACTGAATCCATCTCCATACCAAGAAAAGAGTTGCTCTGTAAAGGGGAGAGCTTGCTCTTCTTCCAGTGCTCACAACAGCAGCACAACAGCTCACAACAGATATTGCTAATATAAGCTAATATATACCAGTCATTGAGTTCAGGATGCGGATGCCCTTCTCCCAGAGTGGAGCCAAGGCACCCTCCACTAGTTTGGTAAAAACACGGGGAGAAAGAGACAGAGGACCTTGTACTGATAACATGACCCTCGAAAGTTTCAAGGCATAATTGAGAAGTGAAAGTATGCATCCTTCAGGTCGACTGCTGCAAACCAATCCTGGGGGCAAATGCAAGATATAATGCACTTATGTCAGCAATTTGAACAGTAATCTGTGAAGGCACCGGTTCAAAACCCAAAGACCCAGGATTGGCCATAACCCACCTCTCTCCTTAAGTGTGATGAAATAAGGGCTGTAAAAACCTACATTCATCTCAGCTGGAGGGACAGGCTCTATTGCGTCCTTCCACAAAATAACTGCAATTTCCGTATGCAGGGCAGAGGTATCTTTGTTTGCATGGATGTAAAAAGGATGCCCCTGAACCTGGACAAATGCATAACTGAATCGGATCATCCAGATAAGCCAGCGAGATGGGCTGGGCAGCACTAACCAGGCTGCCAGCCTCTGAACAAGCAGTATTAACAGAATGGGAGCCACGATGGGGCAGCTGTGGGAGGAAAGGTGAGTAAACTTGGGAAGCACAGCATCCTGAAGTAGAAGATGGCTTCTGGAAGCAACACTCACCTGATCCTCACAAATCACTAGAGTGAGAGGAAGTTCCATAGTGAGAGGTGAATTAATTCCCTAAGTGCATGGTGGCATAGTAGCACTCACAATCTGAACTTGGCACAGCAGACCAAGAGATCAAGGAAATTGCTCTTTTTGTACAAATGTGGGCACATGAAAGTTGAGGAAAGGGCCCCCGGCTCTCCACCAGTGGTGGGGGCGCAGATGTCGGTGTCCCCGAAAGAACAACTGCCATCATCTCTGGGTCTCTGGTCCCCAGCACTGTAAACCTTGGCAGCCAAGACTAATGACAGCTCACAATGTTCCTTGTTTCTTCTTCAACTTTCAGAATTGATCAACTCCAATGCAAAAATCTGAATGAGTGGATGTGTGCAGCCATGTTATATACTTATATGTAAAGCTTCCAATTAGAGTCTAAAAAGCATTTTTATCAAAAATGTCTATATTTTGTGCAGTGGTGCTTTTAGGAAATCTACAGTTCATTCAGCTTCTCAGAGGTTGTTTTACTTTGGTGATAGCTGTTCTTTAATGCTCCAACAAACAAACCAACTTTGGGTTTTGTCTCTTAACTCGTTCTATTTAAGGCAATGCTTGTGGATTCACATCCTTTAAGATTAAGTTTCAAGTCAGTCACTGTTGGACTTGAGCAACTCACTAGTTTATTTGTAAGGAGCTGTGGAGAAATATAGGGTGGTATTTCTTTCAGTTAGTAGCTGTTTTGGTGCTTGCTGCTGGGTGTTTGTCAGATGGATCACTACTCTAATTTAGTTACTGCAAAGTCATTCAGAGAATCCAGTTGCTCAGGTTACATTGTAAATACTAGTAAGAGCTATATATTTTTAATAATTTGTTAAATTCTTTCCTTCCTGTGTTGATGCAGCTACAAGAGTTAACACTGAATTAAAAACAAGATAATGTTTATGCCAAAATTCCAGTGTTAACACCAGATTTTTATCTGTAATGTAGGGGTTTTAATTATAAAGAATACAGAAACAGACTGTGACAGTCATTTTGAAATGTCTTTTTGCAAATGCCGACTGCTCATTTTTAAAATATGGAGCTAAAATATACACTCTAACAAACATCTGCATATTTATTTAATGAAATCATGGAATAATAATTCAAATAGGTTTCTTTTAATGCTTTTCTGTTCCCAAATTTAAGACATCTTAAAATGATCATTAAGATGTTTGTTATACAGTTTAAGCTAATTATGACTTTTTTTTTAAAGACCCGCAGTGACTTGTTTAATTTTCTTCTAAAACATTTTACATTGTGTAGTTAAATTCTTGCACAGTCGAGCAGTGGGACAATTATTTATATTATTATAGTAAGTGTCTCTAATACCAATGTACTTCTTATACATGCTATTGTTACAAAATGGTATTATAAATGTAATTCTCTAATCATACAATTTCCCACAATTTTTTCCGCAGCTAAATTGCTCTTTAGCTGTTGAACAAGGAAGTTTTGCTCTGCCTTTCACATATTAATCTTCTTCATTCATGGTCACTCCGTGAGAGTATTTGTCGGCTAATAAATCTCCTTTTTTGCCTCCCGCATGTATAATTGATATTGACATGCGGCTCTTTGAGCAAGGAAGAGCTAAAAAAAAATCTGTTTTGGATATGATGACAGTGAAATGCTTCTGCTAAGATCCAACAGAGAAAGCAATCAGTCCTTGACAAATGTGTCATTCAGCAAGTACTTAAAATGTAGGAGTGGTTTTTGATATTGTACTAAAGGATGCAGCGTCACTTGAGTTGAATAAGATGCTGTTGCGAAAAGAGAGTCTATATAATAGGGCAAAGGAGTTTTGACCCATTCAGACTTACTGTGACTGTCTTGATTCACTTATAAAAAGAATGAATAGAGTTTGGAATTAGTTAAAGATGCCATATCACGAAAATAAAAAAAAAATCAGGTTTTAAGTGCTAAAATCTACCTGCCAAAGAAATGTGAAAAAGATTTCCACAGTAACTTTGGTTAAGTAAGCCTTTTTCTACAAGCCTTTATAAAAACAAGCTTGTCAGATCTCGCTCCCCTTGTGATGTTGCGAAGGGATCTCATTACAGTATTATCATCCCTTAATCCGTAAATTTCTACCCAAGAAATGTACAGATTAAGAAATTAAGAACTTTTTTGACTTCACAAGTGATAACGATGTACCAGTTCAAACGCCACGGTGAACGTTTGAGCGAAACGTGCTAACAGAGGCTCAGAGAAGAAAACAGAAGAGTGGATTTATTGATTTATTTACTGTAGCTTCCATTGCTGCTGCCACGAAGATCTAATATAAACGTGATATTTATTTCCCAGCTGTTTACCTTCACCGGCATAATTAACTGACTGTTTTTGTGCGTATTTAATGTAAACTTGTGTGTGAATGAGAACTTAGTTTAGCACTTGCATGCCTTTGAGGGCCACTTTCTGTCTGTGTCCTTCAGACGTGTGCACTCAGAAAACTGTATGTAAGACGTTTAAACTAATGTGGTTTAAAATACACGATTTAGGTGTGATAAACATGACAATCGAAATCAAAACAGATGTTTTTTAGCAGGTACAAGCTCTTAAGGGGGTGGGAAGTAGCAGCTCGTTTGCATTTAAAAAGACTGCTTCCACTGAAAATAGGCAATTTTCAAAATGATATAATGAATGATCTATGGGGCGTTTTTAGCTGAAACTGCACAGCCACATTGTAGGGACACCAGAGACGTATATGACATATTATAAAAAGGGGCATAATATGTCTCCTTTAAACTTTTGACCTTGCTACTGTTGGAAACTTTTTTTAGCTTCTTTTTAAGAAGAGACCAGGAGATTCTTGGTAAAGCAGGAGTTCGTTTTTTTTATTTCGTTGCTGTAGTCATCTGCAAGAAGTCTTCAAGAAATCTTTAAGAAAATCGTCAAGCAATCTCCAAGAAAATCTTCAAGAAATCTTTAAGAAACAAATCTAAATGAAACATGTTAGGTTGAAGTATATATGTTTCAGAAGGGGAGGAGTACACAGAGGTGGAGACCAGTAAAACAAAAGTATGCAAATGCGATCAGGAACTTAGCCCAGAACAGGAACTTTCCCGATCCTTGATCTATTTAGCATCCAGGTGTCATTCAAATGCATAGGTGAAACAAAAGGCACAGTTGTACCTTAGGATTAGCATTCACACTTGATTTAGGACACCTACCAGATGTTCAAGAACTGAAAGACAAAAGATAACTGTCTCGGAGCTTGGGCTTCCTGCTCTTAGAATGTAAATCACAATACACATTCAGCATATACTGTTATATTGGCGTCTGTGTTTAACCTTTTATAAATTTGTAATACAACAATCCCCATTTGAGAGTTTTAATGACTCTCACATAACACAAATTTAATCCTTCTAAAATCCATTCTATAGCCTATGTTTAATAACATATGCTCCATCTTGCAGTCATGCAACTTGAAAAAGTTACAGGCACATATCTTATGTGTCTTTGCCTAGAATTGCTTAGGTTGTAATAGTTCTTTTCAGAACCATAACTCTTGACAAAATACGACATGGGTGGTAATATAAAGTCAGACAAAACTACATGATGACACAATCATGTAGCATAAGAGTGGAAGTCCTGAAGTCCATGCCGTCTGAATAACTGTGACGTCTGTTTCCTGTAGTCCATTTCCCCTGTAGAATCATTCGGATGACTCTTTGTCCTCATGAAGCTTGTTCATGGATGTCTGAGGTGTAAATCAGGGTGCTGCATATGAGATGACCTTGCATATACACGGACCTGAAACACAAGAAAACAGAGAAACAGCAGACCAGCAGTATTCATGCATAGACATTTTTTAGACTTCTGGTGATCGTATAGTGGTTTAAATTTTGATGATCGTATAGTGGTTTAATTTTGATGATCGTATAGTGGTTTTGTTGACCTAGTCTTAAGTCATTTGACACCTATGGACCAGTGAGGTAAGGATAGACTAGTGGATGGGGAAAGGCCTATGAGGAAAATCTTCACCGCAGGGGTTGGCCCCCGAGGCCTGTTGCGTTCGGTTCTTCCCTGGGCTCCTCACTGGTCTATGTGTCCTAGTCTGTCCCTGTAGGTGATTTGTAAACCATTATTGTAAAAACATCTTCATCCTCCAATGAAACATCAGTCATGGCAAACATCATAAAATAGAGGATAGGTGTAATTTGGAGTGTGCTGTAGTATAACTTTGAAGGCTGTGAGTGTACTTGACTAGCATTCTCTCAATGGAAGGAGACACCTTAAATTAAGTACTCACAGCCCTAACAGCTAACACCTGAGCAAACTGCTCCAACTGTTGGGTAAAGTGGGGGGGTCTGCTTCAGAGTAGCTGGCAGATTGAGTGGGAGCTGGGTAACGCTGTTAATTTCTCCTAAAGTCTTTTTGCGTTTCCTGCACTCTTTTATCCAGTGTCCAGATTTTCCACAGTAATGGCAATTGCCCTCCCTCTTAGGACATTTAAATTTCTGCCTGTTCTCAGTGTTGACCTTAAAGGATGCTGCTGCAATCCTTACTCTGGCTTTAACATTAGAGTCTCTTTCCCATGTAGGTGAGGGTAAGCTCTGGGAGATTCCTCTATATCTTTAGGTCCAAGCATTTTTGCAATGCTTTGGACCTGGACAACAGAAGAGTTGGGAAGAACACTTTCAACTGACTCAATTCCCTGAGATCTTCTCCTAGCACCACATACCTTTGTTGAATCTACAGGCACCTCAGTTTCAAAGAAGGCTTGCAAGTCAGGATATGTGCTATCAGGCTGATTAACGTCCACCTCAGTTTTTCTGAAACTTTATTGTGGTTTTTTTTTTTTTTTGTCAAAGCCGATATTCTAGCACATAGCTCTTGGTTCTGTTCCTCTAGTTCTGAGATGCGCTGAGATTGTTGTGTAGCTAGTGCTAAGCCAAATTCCCTGTGGCAGCAGATAATGCCTTTCAAATTGTTCTTACGTAAACATGCTCCTAAAACCTTTTTACACTCCTCTACAGACCAAGTCTTGTCTGGATGGATCTTGTATTTTTGAGTTAGCTTTTGTCTAACTTTCTCAGTTATTATAAGGTTCATTTGCATGCCTAAAAGTGATTTGAATTCACTATCTGACCACAAAGGAGTTGCAAGACCACCTTTCTCAGTTGTGGAAATGAGTCTAGCATTCTTTTTGAACATTGTAGATTTTGTTTTTGTTCCTTACACAAAGAAAACACTTAACGTCTCTCAACAGAGGGTACACTTGTTAACACAGATCAACTATGGTTAACCTTCTCTAACAAAGTAGAGGATAAAACAAACAATTAGCAAGTAATGCCAATCTTCCCTGCCTAAAACAGAGGATAAAGTCTTCCCTGCCTAAAACAGAGGATAAAGTCTTCCCTGCCCAAAACAGAGGATACACAAATATTAGCAAGTAATGCCAATCTTCCCTGCCTAAAACAGAGGATAACACAAACAATTAGCAAGTAATGCTAACCTTCCCTGTCTGAAACAGAGGATAACACAAATATTAGCAAGTAATGCTAACCTTCCCTGTCTGAAACAGAGGATAACACAAACAATTAGCAAGTAATGCTAACCTTCCCTGTCTGAAACAGAGGATAACACAAATATTAGCACGTAATGCCAACCTTCCCTGTCTGAAACAGAGGATAACCAATTCTTCTCTAAAATGAATTTTTAGAGGATAACCTAGTTAACCAAACCCTACAGCTGTCTGTTAACTCTTCTCTGACGGCGCAGAGGTTTACATGTACTGGTCTGTAATGGTTCTTTGGATAGAGTTACACTCACCAACCCTTAGTTGTACTGAAAGATTCAGTCTGGATCGAAGTCAGATCTTTGTTGAACTTGAAGTTTCAGTCTGGATTCAGATGAGTAGCTCTATCCGGGTCACGGCACCAAAACTGTTGGAAACTTTTTTTAGCTTCTTTTTAAGAAGAGACCAGGAGATTCTTGGTAAAGCAGGAGTTCGTTTTTTTATTTCGTTGCTGTAGTCATCTGCAAGAAGTCTTCAAGAAATCTTTAAGAAAATCGTCAAGCAATCTCCAAGAAAATCTTCAAGAAATCTCCAAGAAAAAAATCTAAATGAAACATGTTAGGTTGAAGTATATATGTTTCAGAAGGGGAGGAGTACACAGAGGTGGAGACCAGTAAAACAAAAGTATGCAAATGCGATCAGGAACTTAGCCCAGAACAGGAACTTTCCCGATCCTTGATCTATTTAGCATCCAGGTGTCATTCAAATGCATAGGTGAAACAAAAGGCACAGTTGTACCTTAGGATTAGCATTCACACTTGATTTAGGACACCTACCAGATGTTCAAGAACTGAAAGACAAAAGATAACTGTCTCGGAGCTTGGGCTTCTGCTCTTAGAATGTAAATCACAATACACATTCAGCATATACTGTTATATTGGCGTCTGTGTTTAACCTTTTATAAATTTGTAATACAACACTACTTAGCTTGAACTATTACACTTGCCTTGTCATTTTAACATCCTTTCCACACCACTGAAATTACACATGGAAGTAAGGTTGATGTCATAAGCAGTTGGTGTATTATAGTTTTGGTCTTTGCATTTACAGGCAGCAAGAAAGAGTGTCTAAAATAGCATTTCAGCAAGCAAAAAGAGGGCGTATCTCTATATTATTTATCTAATTGCTTGCAATTAACATCGTCTTCCTCTTCATAAATTAATGCATGGAATTTTGAATTAAGCATGAATGAAAAAATGCTTCATTGTCCTCTTTTTGTATCACCGCAATTCATTTGTGGTTTGTTATATTCCCCTCTCTTCTACTTCTCGCTGGCCCTCAGATACAGTACGTGGGGTAATTGATATGCTTTAACAGAGGTCAAAATTTGCATGTGAATTAACAGCAGTAAATTAAATTGATATTCTGGGCACATCACGAACCATTCCTTTAGACCTTTGTTTTGGTGCCTGGCAGATCCAGTGTGTAACCGTGAAGCAGTCACAAACATCTGTCTGCTCAATAATTTGATAAACAGCTCATACAAATAGTCTTCAAATTATTCCCACTGAAGGCTGTGTTTTGTCTCCAGTGTGGAAGCTGGAACGTAGAGCTCAGCTGTGTGCAGCATGTTTTTCTTTCTTTTAAAAAATGTATTTCCTTTTTATTCTGCTGGCAGTTTTTACTGTAATGGCTGTCTCTCGTGCTCACTTCATTTTTGTGTGACGTTTAATATCTAAGCAATATCGAAACATTCATTTAACTGGACAAGACAGTAATTAGGGTCCAACATTTTCTTCCAGATGTCGTATATCATATATTTTATATATATTACATATTTTATATACAGAAATGTACTGAATGTTTTTTTTTTTTTTTTACATTAATAGCTAACATTAATCGCAGATATTGGGCCATGTGTTATCAGGGACAATATGGGTGACATTTTCAACTGAACAACAGAGATTTTCCTTTAAAAAATTAATTCCACGAACAACTGCAAAAGAGGTGAATTAATTTTTATTCTTAATGCATTCGACATCAGAGTATAAAAGCTTTTTAAGTTCTCTGTGCTAATTCGGTAGTCACTTGATTTATTTAAATGTGCTTATAGCAGGTGAATCTGACTAAGCTTTTATCATTGTTCCAACAACTGGACACTTATGTTAATTGATAACATCTTTTTGCGTAATTTGCCAACCATGCCAGCGTAGAGAATTAGTGGCTTATATGGAAACTGAGCTAATCTTTAAACATATTATAATATTTTTGCAGTTTTATTATTTAAATTATATTTATCGCAAAACTCTGGACTTTAAACAACTTGACAGCAATTAGACTTATTTAAGTTTTACAAACTAATGTTCCAATAGATTCAGTGAGACGTTTCGGTGAAGGATTTGTGTGACTAGTTTCTTTAATGAATTTTCAAGAGAAAAAAAAACGCTCATACAATTAGCTGTAATCATGCTATATGTTCTTTTTTTGTGTGCAGCCCACAAGGACAACTCAGTGCATGCTTCTGTCATTATAAAAATGTTGCACACAGTGTTTTTATCTTTTTATTTAATTCAAACTCACATTTACAGATTGGGTAAAATGTGATGCTGGTGATTCACTCTGCCGTTGAAAAGCGATAAAGGAAACACTGATGCGCAGAAGTGTTTTTATCGGGGTACATCTGTATGTGCTCGCCTGACAATGTTCACTTACATGCAAGAATTTGTGTCTGTGCACATTTATGAGTGTGCAGGAGAGACAGAAGCAATTAATGAAGTGCTGTGAAGTGGATAAAAAGGTTCAAAACCCTCTTTCAAAAAAAATGTGCTAGAAACGTTAATAAAGTACAATGGAGTGTGGCTTGATGAGAAGCTTTTCTTTTAAAGCTTAAGATAGAGAAGGAATTGGACACAGCCTGTCTCCCAAACAAATGTCAAGACTTCATGTCATCCTCGCCAGTGACAGTAATTTTCATGCTTTAGGAGCAGGATTAAAAGTTGACTCATGGAATAAAGCAGCTCTCGCACATTTTGAATAGATGTGGTATAAAGCTAATTCAAAAACAAAGGCCTCTGCTGTATGGGATCTCATCATGACTAATTACGAGGGATAATTTGAAATGCCTTTGGAAAACGAAGCCCTAGTAAATGTAAAGCAGTTTAATTAGGCCAAATTGATCAGAATCAAGAGGACTGCTAAAAGCATACGCTGTCACAATGAGGTAACCTGTACAGAATCTGCAAAACTAACACCTAGGTGTTAAAGCCATCCATTATTATAGAAATGGAGTAAATCACATTTTTAAGGGATAGGTTTTTTATGTCAGGCCTACTTTTTTCCTTTCCTTTTACATTATAAGGCGTAAATAAACTGGGTGGTAGACAATTACAATGCTTAAAATGTATTTTATGTATGTTTTTGAAAATAGGTTGGCTTATTAATGTGTTATGAAGTTTTTTATTATCTTTTACATATAATTAGCTAAATAAAATACATAAAACAAACTGTTTTACACAAATCTGTGTGACTGGATGTAATGTTGTTGAATATGGGTCACAATCCTTTTCCAACCCATTTTTATTTATATAGCACTTTTAACAATACTGATTGTTTCAAAGCACTGAGCAGTATCAAATAGGAGAACAGAGGTATAGTAATGTATAATGACAATTATAGACCTAATACTGTCACATGGAATTGATATTAATATTGTTGAAATTGTGCCTCAAAGTGATGATATTTCAGATCACTATCTAGTCTTGTTTGAACTCTTTATAGCTAAACCTGTAAATTCTGCACCTTATTACAAGTATGGTAGAACCATCACCTCCACCACAAAAGAATGCTTTCTAAGTAAACTTCCTGAGTTCCTTAGCACATCCAATACGACGCAAAAACTTGATATAACAGAAACTATGCACTCTCTTTTTTCTAGCATTTTAGATACAGTTGCTCCTTAAGATAGATGAAAGAAAACAATCTGAATCCATGGGATAATGAAAACACTCGCACCCTAAAGAGAGCAGCACAGAAAATGGAGCGCAGGTGGAGAAAAACAAAATTAGAAGTATTTTCTATTGTCTGGCGGGAGAGCATCCTGTCATACAGAAAAGCATTAAAAACTGCTAGATCTGATTATTTTTCATCTCTTTTAGAAGAAAACAAACACATACAATACAGTGACTAAATTAACCAAAAATAAAACGCCAACAGGTGCTAACATTCCCCAAGAGTATAGCAGTAATGACTTCATGTCAATTTCTTTACTTCTAAGATTGATACCATCAAAGATAAAATTGTAACTATGCAGCCGTCAGCTACAGTTTCACATCAGTTAGTGAGCTATAGATCCCCTGAGGAAAAATCTCCTAGGATAATACCTAGAATATCCAAATTGGCAGCGGGCGGCAGATCCTTTTCCTATCTAGCACCTAAACTCTGGAACAATCTCCCTAACTCTGTTCGGGAAGCAGACACACTCTCTCAGTTTAAATCTAGATTAAAGACACATCTTTTTAACCTAGCCTACACATAACACACCAATACACTTTTATTATTCAAATCTGTTAAAGGATTTTTAGGCTGCATTAATTAGATCAGCTGGAACCAGGAACACTACTAGAATTGCTAGAAAATTAAGTGTTTCCAACTAAGCAAGCCAGAGGCGATAGCAGCAAGGAACCAAAACCCCATCTCTGACAGAATGGAGAACTGGGAGACAGTTCTTCACTGGTCAGACGACCAGCACTTAATTTCCAGTTCTGTCCATGGGGCTTATTTAGGTGTTCTGGTCTCAGATGAAGGTCATCTCTTGGTGCTGATCCAACATCTAATCTGAATAAGAACTCAGAAACAGAATAAGAAAGAAACAGACTAATGTTAGCGTGGATGCCAGTAATGCCGTTATGCATCCTAACAATCCTTTAATGTATTTGAATAATAGAAGCATATTAGTGTGTTATGTATAAGCCAGGTTAAAGAGATGGGTCTTTAATCAAGATTTAAACTGACAGAGTGTGTCTGCTTCCTAAACAGTGTTAGGGGGATTTTTCCAGAGTTTGGGTGCTAAATAGGAAAAGGATCTGCCACCTGCAGTCGATTTTGATATTATTATTATTATTTTTTTATATTTATCGAATGGCCAGAGTTATGATTTGTTGTATTATAAATAAAAAAGTAATAAAATAAATGATTTACACAAGTAAATGAATTCATTTAATTTTGTAACAGAAGGGTCTCAGACAACAGGTAAAAGTTATTTTTTTAACACACAAATGAGCAATGATCTGGTCAGCTCCAGGAGGGTAAATAGCACTTTAAAAAGTTTCATTGGGAATGGCACTGGAGTGATTGTCCTTTTTGTTTATCAAATGAAAATAACGGAGAACTTTAGAGGAACAGTGGATGGCAGGAGACACTAGACGATCTGGAGTGAACACAGGAGGTAAGTAAATAGGTTAATATTCTTTGGATTATAGCAATGCAGGGTTGTTATACGTATTATACGAGACCAGACGATAGGACTGGGGTGTGTGCTCTTACAGCATCTCCTTCTCCTCATATACTTCTCCTTCATCCAGAATCAGAGGAGGAGGGGGCTCCTCTGTTTGGCCAAGCTCTGTGGAGGGAAAAACACGGTCATTGTGAGGTTTGAGAAGTGATATATGGAATGTGGGATGAAATTTATATTGTGGGGGAAGTTGTAGCCGATGAAAGTTGTAGAAGATGATCAGCAGTTGTTTTTTGCGTGAGCGTTACCATTGAAGATAATAGTGAGTGGAGTCCCATACCCTCTCGCTTTCCCGGAATCAGCCGCTGGTACATCCAAGGGTTCCTGAAACCAGGGGAACAGTGTGGTCTAGAAACCGAAGAGAAGGAAGTAAGTCCAGTGGATGGTAGGTGGAGGGAGTTCTGCACGTACTCAGCCCAGCCCAGGAACTGGTTCCAGGAATCCTGGTGGCCATGGCAGAAGGTTCAATGCCCCACCTCTTGAATCCTATGCTCAGCCTGAGGTGAGGCTTACGGTCACATCTAGGAGCTTGAAAACAGCTTTCCAGACTCTGGAGATGATCTGTGGTCCTCGATCTGAGACATTGTCTTCTGGATTGCAATAATACTTGAAAGTATGGTTAAATAGAACTGCAGAGTTCTGCAGTCTGCAGATCTGCAGCCCTATATGTCGTTTTATATAGAGCATGGAAACATAATTGTGTAGTAAGAAATTTTGATACAATAAAGTGTCTGTTATTTCACTTAATTTCAAACATTTACAGTTCGCAGAGAGAAAAAAGAAAAAATGTGCATCCTGTTTATTTTCCTTTTCGCTTCAAATCTATGCTGCATATCTGGGACTGACCACACACACATACACACCTGCACCTCATTACTACTTCCACCTGCACCTAATACTTGTCAAGATCGCTGCCTGTCAAAAGTCTCATGAATTCATCTTAATCTACCTGCATCATCTCAAGCTAGCCCAAGTGAGCCCACTCTATCCCCCAAATATGCCAACCTGATTGAGGTATTTAGCAAGAAAAAGACCTTATAACTTCCCACACATCACTCTGTTGACTGTGCCGTAGATCTCATGCCAGGTACAACGCAATCTAAAGGAAGGATTTCCCCTTTTCAAACTGAGTCAGAGGCAATGAAGGCGTATATTGAGGAGGAGAAGTCTATTAATCGGCTGTCTGTGAATATGTCACACCAACAATCAAAGACTACAGATTTTAGTATAGGGTTAGGAATAAATATCTTTTAGGATTTTCAAAATTACGGCTAAAAATCCACTGTGTAGAGTACTGACTTCTCTTTCTGAATATTATTCTTCCCCACATGGATGATGACTTGATTTGATTTACCTGAAGGAGGCTTTGGAGGAATTATCTGGTAGGTGGGACATTGTAATAAAACTGGCAGACAAGGGGAGTGTGGTGGTTATTACAGACAAGCCACAATATGTGCAGGCAGGTCTGCAACAGTTGGAGGATGGTGAGTTTTATTTTAAGTTAACGTCCCCAATTTTTCAGGATTCTGTTCTTTGTATTTGATGATTGTAAATTATGATTAGCTATTATTAATAATATCAACTGCCAGTAGTAATTGTAGTAGAATTAAGTTACCATCAACTAATCTGTTTGATTTTCAAAATTTGACTGGGCTTTAAAAAAAGTTCTGACTGCTCTTTCTAAATATAATTTGCAACCATTTTAAGAATGTTTCGAAATTGTGGTTCATCTCTGGACCAGCCATTTTATGTGAGATTGGGTGGGGTTCCTCCACCCTAAGGTGTTGCCTGTGGAAGTCTGGGATTGGTTTGCAAAAAATGACTTTCAGGAAATAATTACATGGGCACAGGCTCCATCTCCCAATTTGGTGCCAGAAGAGATTAATTAGGAAGAATTATCTGGTAGGCGGGACATTGTAATAACTATGGCATAAAACTAACTTCTAGAAGAGTTCTTGCTCAGCCTCTTGAAATCAAAAAGAACTGCAGACTGGCGATACATTGCAGATATGCTTACACTAAATATAAACGGATATAAACAGATAAACAGATCGCTCAAATCATTAGGACCAAGTCAGCTAAAAATACCAATGGTTCACACAAAACAAAGGAGTCCATTTTTAGCTATTATGCTGCCCACAGTTGGAGATTAGGGCCCACATTCACAAAACATTTTACCTTATCTTATCTCCTAAATTGCAGTAAACGTTTTTAGCTAAGAGTTTTCCTATTCACAAAGCTGTTGAGACAATGTTTTACTAAGTAATCATCTCATGTTTCATTTGGTGGGTCGGGGGATGGGCTATCCTCACAGAGTCAGATCCGGAGCTGTTAGCTTGTCAGTGTCCACTAATTGGTTCCTGGATGCTGCCCCATTCTGGTTCAAGAGGTCGGTGCCCGCCCCACATCAGTCAGCCACCAAGTCCTTTTGGAAAATGACGAAGAGACCCTGAGACGGATGGCCCATAGAGGCTCCGATAGTGCCACTGGCAAGGAGCTTGGATGTGTGGATGGCACTGCTCAACCCTTCATGTTGGCTTATCCAGGCGATGTGGCTTGGCTATGCGATCCAGTTCGCTCTGCGATCTCCCAGCTTCAGTGGCGTTCTCAAGACTTTGGTGGCAGCCCGTAACACTCCTGTCATACTTGATGAGATTTTTATCCTTCTGGCAAAAGATGTGATCAAGCCAGTCCTTCCAGCCGAAGTGGAGAGGGGTTTTGCAGCTCCTCAACTATCTCGATGACTCGCTTATACTGGCTCAGTGATGAGAGAAAATGTGCGAACACAGGGACTTGGTGCTTCGGCACTTCAACTATTGAGGCTTTGGGTCAACTGGGAACAGAGCAAACTCTCCCCCATGCAGAGAATCTCTTTTCTCGGTCTGGAGTTAGACTCAGTGAGTATGACAGCATGCCTCACAAAAGAGCACGCACAATCAGTGCAGACCTGCCTGAGTTTGTTTAGAGGCAAGTGGTTCCACTAAAATGTTTTCAGAGGCTCCTGGGGCATATGGCTTCCGCAGCTGCAGTCACGCTGCTTGATTTGCTTCATATGAGACCACTTCAGCACTGGATACACTCCCAAGTCCCGAGATGGTTATGGAGCAGTGGAACACGCTGGCTTGTCATCACACTTTCAGCCCATGGACAGACCTTGTGTTTCTACTGGCAGAGGTGCCCTTAGATACCTACATGACAGGCTCGGGTGCTACATGCAATGGGCAGGCAGCCTCGGTGTTCTGGACAGATCCTCGTCTGCTTTGGCACATCACCTGCCTAGAGCTACTGGCAATTTATCTAGCTCTGCAGCACTTCAGGCTGTAGCTGCACGACAGGAACGTGTTGGTTGGTATGGACAATACTGTGATTGTGTTGTACATCAACCATCAAGAGAGTCCTTGGTCACGCTGCATGTCACAGCTTGCCTGTCATCTCCTCCTATGGAGTCAGTCGCAGTTCAGATTAATGTGCGCTGTACATATTCCGGGGGAACTCAGTCATGCAGCCGATGCACTTTCATGACAACTCACCTTCCCGGGAGAATGGTGATTTCACCCCGAAGATGATCCAGATGATTTGGAGTCGATTTGGGCTCATATGGATCTGTTTGCTTCTCGCAAATCTTCCCATTGCCAGCTGTTCTATTCCATGATCAAGGCTCCCCTCAGCACAGATGTACTGGCTTACAGCTGGCCTCGGGCCTTACGCAGGTATGTGTTTCCCCCCGTGAACCTGCTCGCATAGATTCTGTGCAAGGTCAGGGAAGACAAGGAAGTCCTGATGGTTGTGCCATACTGGACCACCTGGACTTGATTTTCAGAACTCAATCTCCTTACGATAGCCCCTCCCTGGTGCATACATCTGTGGAAGGACTTCCTTTCACAGGGGTTTGGCACCATGTTGTACCCGCTTCTAGATCTCTGGAACCTCTATGTGTGGCTCCTGGACGGGACGCAGCAGACTAAAGTGGTTTGCCACAGTCTGTGGTGAAAATTATTACCCAGGCTAGAAGTCCCTTTATAAGGTAAGCTTATGCCTTGAAGTGGAGTCTGATTTTGCGAACTGTTGTTCTTCTCATAGATAAGATCCCAAAGGTGCACGACTGAAGTAGTGCTCTCCTTCCTGCAAGAAAGGTTGCCAGAGGGTTAAATCCTCCTAGGTCACCCCCTGTGCCCTCGTGGGAACTCTCTGTTGTTCTGGCTGGCCTTCAGAGAGGTCCCTTTGAGCCTCTGGAGTTCCTGTCTGCTAAAGCAGCACTCCTGACCACGCTCACTTTCATCAAGAGGGTCAGTGACCTCCAAGCATTTTTCGTGAGCAAAGAGTGCCTTGAGTTTGGGCTGGCCGACTGTCATGGTGTCCTGAGACCCTGGCCTAGATACGTGCCTAAGCTCCCCACCACGCCTTTTCATGATCAGGTGGTGAACCTGCAAGCACTGCCCATGCAGGAGGCTGATCCAGCCTTGGCATTGCTGTGTCCCATCAAAGCTCTACACATATACGTGGACCCAGAACTTCAGAAGAGCAGAGGTACTACGATCTTTGTGTAGCGCCAGTTTCGTCCCTTGTGTTGGGTTACAGGTAATTGGCGGGAAGAGCTGATCTTTCTCCTCCAGTAAAAGTTCTGCAGTCTGTGAACCCCGGTGGAGCTGAAAATTGACTGAAAATTTGAAAGCAACTTTAGGTAAGACTAAAACAGCATTATGATCTTGCTGTTTTGTGAAATCTGTCGGTTGACATACAGCAGTTAATCAATACCGGTATTGTGGAAGAATATACAAATAAACCTAAAAAAAAAAAAACCTTTAAATAATGATTAATGTATATATGTATTGTATTTATTAAAAAGCCCTGGAATTTTATGTAACTATGGAAAACCTGAATTTTGGTATGGTTTGTGCATGCAGATCATAATTGAACTATTTTAAATATATAAAATAATATACCAAATAATAAACTGTATAAGACTGGTTTATTATTTCTTTATACTGCAGACATGTTTGTCTACATGTTTGTGCATCAGTATATTGTATATTGTGTGCTGTAGGTGTGAAATCCTGGGATAGAGCTGCTGCTCTTTCTCCTCTTCTGACACTTCGAAAAACTTGGTTACTTTTGGTGACTAATTCTGTTTTTATTGTACTTCATTAAATTCTGATGATGAAGTTACTCTGACAAATCTGGCTATGGAAAAAGTGTCTGTTCCTGGCCTGAAAGAACCTGTCCCTGCTCTGTGACACTGGTGCTGCATTATCATTGGTTTTAGAGGGGATATTGCCATTGTCTGTGGAGAATGCTACTGGCCGTGCTGACTTTGTTTTGAAATGGGACTCATGGAGGTTCTGTTGCACAGTTTATTTAAGGTCTGAATTGGTGAGGGGTGATGTAGTTGTCGGTGTTTGACCGTCCTTTTCAATTCTTGATGTAACTTTTATCTTAGGAAATGATGTAGCTAAAAGTAATGTTTGGAGTTGTCCTAATGTGCCACCTGAAGTTGTATCTGTGCCAATTGTTCCCACTGCTGATGAGTGTGCTTTGCAGTATCTTGATGTTTTCTCTGCATGTGTGCTTACTCGCTCTATGGTTAAGTCTGTTGGCACATTTATTTCAGATGAGGTGGAATTGTGACACATTTATGGCCAATCCAAAACAGAAATAACCATGTGTACAAAAGTTGTTAAACGGTGTCTATCTGTGTGACTTGTCTGCTGTGTGTTTGCTTTGTCAGTAAGTCAGATGGTACTTATCGGTTTTTCTATTGATTACCGGTAAGTAAATTCTGTTATGAAAACTGACTGTTATCTTTTGCAGAGAGTGGAAGATTGTGTAAATCGTATGGGATCTGCCATATACTACCTTTCAACGGCTTGTTAATATTGTGTTGGCTGAAGTGCCTGGTTGCAAAGCCTATTAGACAATTTAGTAATTTAGTAGTTACAGGTACTTTAACCTATCTGGAGAAAGTTATTGGAAAGGGACAAATGCAGCCTATAGCTGTAAAGTAGTGTTCATTTTAGCAGCCATTTTTTATTTTGTTTTAGTCTTAAGACGAAATTGCTTAATAGTCTTAATTACATTTTAGTTATTTGAGTCTTCCATAGTTTAAATGAGTGACTGAATTTTGGAAAACTGGACTTAAATATGTATTTTTTTAATTTTTGGGTAGAATTTTAAGAAAGAGTAGGTTTATATATATATATATATATATATATATATATATATATATATATATATATATATATATATATATATATATAAAAACATGTTTTGTTGGTTAAAGGAATAGTTTACCCAAAAATTAAAATGACCCCATATTCTACTTACCCTGAAGCCATCCTAGGTTTACAGATCTGGCCACCCAAATTGCATACCATGTATCTTGGTCGCTCCTGTCTGCTGTTTTGCTGAGAGGTTTGTGTTTGTAGCTCCGTGTAGCTTTGCTTCTCTGTTTATCACTCTCTGTTGTTTAGTGATCAAATATAACTTAATTCTCTCCATGTTTCCATGTATCTATTAAACTAATCTCACTAATTTGACTGTTGATTGTTCACTTTTGATCTAAAAAACCATGCAATGCGGGTGCAGTGCATTAGCATTCATTAACCTGTCAGTTTATCACTTGCATTTCTGTTTCGCCTCTATTGTTGCTTTCTTTTTTCTGCTCCATTCTATATCATTCATCTGTTCTCGTTTGCTCCACTTTTCACAAGTACATCAAATAGTGAATCGTTCATTACTGGCAGTGGGTAAATTATCTCTTGCATTGTCACGTGCACCACTTGCCACATGTATAGTTTTTTTCTCTCTGTCGGCACCAGGAATTCAAATGTGATAAATGCAAGGAAATAGCTAAACTGACAGAGAAGGTTTTAGAATTAGAGACACACATTGAAACTTTAATTGAAGACAGTAAGAATGCGAGGGCTTTAGATACTGCTTTGGATGTGACTAGTTCAGTGAACTAGTCCTGTGTACCGACCTTTGCCTGTGTTCGGATTTTTGCTCTGTCTTTCCCCTTTAGGATATTGTCTGCTCATCGTCTGACCCTCACTTGCTCTTTGGATTATTCTTGTGATTTTGCCTGCATCATTCCTGTTTGTCATTGATCGACCCTGCCCATGTTTATTAATAAAATGAAATTGAAATAAAATGACATGAAATTGATGTTAATGGTTAATGGAACCGGTCACTTCCACATTCTTTAGATACAGTTGCACCTTTACGTTTAAGAAAGAATAAAAAACAACAACAACAAAAAAAAATCTGACTCTGTGGTAAAATGAGCAGTCCGGAAAATAGTGAGCAGCTGAAGAAAAACAAAACTAAAAGTATTTTGTATAGCTTGGTGGGAAAGTACCCTATTGTCCTTCAGTTCCAAGATTGATACTATGAGAGATAAAATTGCGGCTGTCAGCAATAGTATCGTATCAGATGCATATGATACTATTGCTGGGGGTGGTATTAGATAACATCAGATGACATTATTATTATATTAGATGACATTTGTGAAGTTTAGGCTTGTATCAGTGCAGTGTTTGGTGCTTATACATCAGTATCATTAATCTATTAATCTATAAATTAGATGATGGGATTGGTAAAGTTAGGTTTAGGTGTAGAGATATGGTCAGGACAAAGTTTTTGGACTAAAATACGGTTCCAGGGTCAACAAAATATATTCACCTAGGAACATGTCAAAGTCAGCAAAATCAGGACATGCACACATACACAAGGCAGAGATACATGAGTGCAAGGGAAGCATGCATTTTTTTAAATACAAGACATGAATACAAAGAAAAATAAACAAAATCCAAGCCCCATTTTACAATACTAGGTTAAAAAGGTAAAAAGAGCTGATTGTTGATTCATTTCTGTTCAATGTGTAAACTTCATCATGAACCAAATGTAATTGGACAATGTAATGTGAACCAATATATGAACTTTTTATAGAACAGTGGTATAAACCCTTATTAAAAAACCTTTATAAAAAAGAATGGTTAGCGCATTTACTTTTTGAGGCAACAGCCTGAACGACTGTGCTGAATGACTGTTCAGTGCAAGGGCATAGGTTTGCTTTTGATATTTTTGGGGGCATAAAATTATTGATCAGCATTACTTCTAGGGACACTTTAGTAGTCACTGGATGCTGGTAGAGCCATGTCTCCCCCCCAATATTTTGCCTTTGGTTTAGTGTTTGTCATGTGTCTGCAGAGCATAATTCTACACATTTTTGTTGCTTATTGTATACTGTTTCACACACTATTCTTAAAAAAATAGGCAGTGTGCATTGTGTACTGGACAGTAAGCAGTAAGTATTTTGAACACAGCGTTTATCTTAGTTGAGAACTCCTGATCTAGATTCAGCAAATTCGGGTAGGACTCCCTGTTTGTGCTTATAATAGCATACAGGGTGAATTGCCAAATTTTATATTGTTATAAATAATTTTGAGACTTCTGGTTTTTGAAGTTTGTTCAATTTTGTACTGCAAAAGATAATACGCTTTTGACACAGAATACCCTAATTAGTATTAGATTTTGCTTTCTAGCCTTAACTCAGCAGCATTCTGTTTGCTTCCATATGGCCTGTTTGACACCATGACCCTCTTAGGAAACCAAATTGTGGTTGCAGCATTAAATAGGGACAGCATTTATTTGTGCGTGTGAGGGTGCGTACACATTGTCACTCATCCTGGCTGCCTTCTGCTAACACTGGAAATTGTGCTTATGGGGGCTTTGTCTTGTAGGTCAAATTATCCTCCAATTCATCCAGCACAGGCTGAACTCTATCTCCAGTGGATGGGATCAGGCTGGGCCCCGCATCCTTCGCATTAAGCCATCTCACTTATATAAGGCAAGCTCATATGAACTCAGTCACCAGCGCCCCTGCCTCCAATATCCCTATAACATAGCATGCATATTGATTGCAGATTGTGCATTTGAGAGACTCTTTTTTCCCCATATCCAGGAGAAGCTGGGGAATCATGTTACTCTGCAGCTGATTAGAAAGCTCATGCATAGGAAATTATGCGTCCAGCGCCTCTCCTTCTCCTCCATCTGCCCGCAGTGCAGGTGAAAACAATTTACACATCGGCGGCCTAATGGATACATTCATGGGGAGTGGTGAGAGAAAGGAGGAAAGATGGGAGAGCGAGCGCGAGCGGCCGTAATGGGCCAGGCCAATGCAGGCCAGCAGCCTTGGTTAGACGGACGCCGCAGATAGCAGCGTATCGGATAACATCTAATCGTGGGGTTGCAGGCTAATGAGTGTGGTCGTGCCCTGTCAGTGCTAGCTTTTGGCCTGCACTAAAGACACTCGTAAACAATTCGGCTGTGCGCGCTTCAAACGCGCCTGTAATGTGTTGATTCAGCAGGTAATGAGCTGCTCCCAGAATCAATACCCTCCTCTTGGCACCCTGGCCGGCCCCGCAGTCACAGGGCATAGCAAGCAGGGTTCGATGTTGCACCCCCCCTCCCTTCATGACCTCTCTCATTGCGGTAAGGACGGCGCACTGTCTGAAGAGGACCATTCTCATATTGCGGAAGGCGCCCGAGTGTCAGAACTTTCATTCGCAGGCGAGCAAATGAACAGGCAGCCACCGCATGCTAATGAGGCACAGGCTATTTTCCACCTTTTTTATCTGCACATTATGCTCTTGACTCTGGAGAAGGTGGGAATTAGGTTGGACCTTAGTGTCAGGCTGCCTGATGGCTGCGCTCAGAAAAACTGGTAATTGAAGCCGATGGCTGCTACGGAGGAGGTCTGAATTTGGAAATAAACAGTTTCAAGCATCGCACGTCATTTCTGGAGAGATGGCAGGGGAATGGAAATGAGCTGTCTGGATTTAATGTGCTCGCACAGCAGGGAAAAAGGGGGGCGTCTTTGTGGATGACAATTCCACTCATTAGGACTTCAATGCAGCAATAATGACAGGGAGCCTGGGACGCTGTATTCAAAGAGGGCAATTAGGGGACGTCCTCCAAACTGTAAATTTAGATGCTATGAAAAAAATCTTTACGTTGTTATTTGACTTTGCCAGATACATCTAATGGCTGTGAAATGGAGGGCGAGATGTAGATAGGTGGCCTCCCACTGAGATTTATCTTTTTTTTTTAAATCTGCTCTGGAACTTTGTTTATCATTATTGCTTGTTTATTAGCATAATGGGAAGTGGACCAATTATTTCTCCTCTTGTTGGCAAAGTGACTCATTTGTGTTTGTTTCTCTGCTCATTTTCTGTCAGGCCTGCAAGAACATCTTCATCTGTTTCTACTTGAGTGAGTGTCTATTTGTGAGCGTGCACATGTCAGCTTGTCGTTGTTGTTTTTTTAATATGCCAGCATGATACAATTCTTGCTATTTACGCCTGTTACGTAACGTCGCACAGATTTAAGAATGCCAATTGACGTTTCAGAATCAGACAGTTTTACAAGTACGCTACTATTTGCCTTGCAACAGTTCTGAGAAGTAAATGTATTTCGCTTTTTGTTATGCTATGCGTGCGTGACCTTTATTTTGAAGAATCTAAACCAATTTTGAGAGATTGAGCTTCATTCCGTCGCCATTTAGCTGTTGCATTGGTCTCACCTTAGGGACACCTCTCTGTCCCTCTTTCCATTTCCACCGGATTACTGGCAACAATACATTTCAGCAGTGCAAACTTTTTCTCTCTTCAAATCCCACTCCCTTTTGCCAAAAAGGAGCTCGTCTTATGTTCTTTTCATATTTGATTTCCATGAGTCGAATGAGCACGCTCCGATTATCCCGGCGGTCAGAGCTCTCTTTCGGGGGTGTTTCTGTTTTGTAGATGAGGACCTGTCGATCAATCCCCAAATTGACTTGGGTCCGTTAATCTCTGTTGCTTTTTAATGCAATGTGTCAGAGCGGCGACCTGGGCCTGATTGTAATTCAGGCACAAAACCTTGATGTGCTGGAAGAGACTGCAGGGGTTTTCTCAGCTGGCGGAGCCTGCATGCTCATGAATAAAACAGGGGCTTACCAGTTCTCCTGAGCACCGAGCCCCGTCCGGTCTGTTTTTATGGTGCTTGGTTGGAACAATATTACTCCCCATTCCAGCAGAGAGAGGAGGATTTTTGTGCAGTCTTGTGCTGGAGCAGTAATTTTATATAATCAGCATGTATTTGGGGTCTCATCTTTGCGAATGAAAAAAAGCAGCACTTTACATTTGTTGGCCCTTAAAATACATACATTATAAACAGGAAATGCGATTATTGTTATGATGCTTAAACTGAACATTATACATGTTTAAAAGGTTACTGTAATGATACTGTTGTGAAACACGCAGGGTGCCGTGTATTAATGTCACCATGCCCTTTCGCTGATTAGATTTGCTGTCTTGTAACCGGTTTTAAGTGTCAAAAAACCGAAAGCTCTCTAAACTAGAATATCTTACAGGCTTACAGACTTCCTTCTCCTCTTCAGTGAAGTGTTGGAGCACAATTAGTCATGAGTGGCATGACGTTCCTCGTGAGTCCTGTTTGCAGACTCATTACCAGACCCTGCTGGTGTCTTGGAGGCTGAGAGGAAGTCAAACAAAGCGGCACTCATATTTCTCCAGTTCTCTGTGGCGTTGAGCAGGCCCCGGCCTAGCGGCAGCACACAGTAGTGGAGGGCTGTGAAAAGAAACCCCAGCTGCCCTCTTACTGCCTCACACCCACACACACACACACACACACACACATCTAAGACTGGATAGGGACCGGAGCAGCTTAGTTTTGTTCAGAATCTTCAGCGGTACATGCTGTCTTTATCTGAGATTTCAGACTTACCTGTTCTCTTGATGTCAGCCTGGATTTTTCTGCAATGTAAACATCATTAATCCACCGGTATTTATTAAAAAAGTAGGTCAATTAGAGTCCAACTTCAAAGATGGAAAGCAGCTGAGAGACCCAGCTGTGCCTAAATTCTGGCGCGTACGTGATCTGCAGTGTCTGTGCTCCCTCACTTTGCTCGCATGTATGTTGAAACTCCATGTAAACTTTTACAGCGACATGGACGCTGGCTGATTTATCTCATCAGTATTATGAGTTTGAGGTATTATGAGGTATTTTGTACCTTCTGCCTAGAATTTCAGCTTTGTACACGTGTGTGAATATTTTGTATTCAGACGTGAGATGAACCAATGTAATGTAGTGGCCGTGTTCAAATGTTTACTTTTCAATTTCACAACTTTCTCTCCATGCAGCCTTCTTTCTCATATCAATGCATTGGCCTGCGTGTCACTGCTCTGCTTGACAGAGGGTATCAAAGGGAAATGAAAAAACCGACAGCCGCCACCCTGTATGGGTCCCTCGATCTTCCATATTTATCCGCGTGTAGAGAAATCAGAGGTCTTTTTTTCAGGTCCTGCAGGAAGGGCTGCTATGCCCGTCCACACAGGTCTGAGAGGAGCCAGTCATCCATGTGGGCGATTTTTTTTTTCTCAGCTCAGAAGGTTCAAGGCTGTGTCAGCAGCTACGTAAGACACGGTACTTTTCAACCCTAAACTAATGTCAGAAACAGAGAGAGTCGGGTCAATTGCATATTCTTGGAAATGTTGTGAGATACATTATACGAAATAACTCAATCTGAAATGATAATGCAAGGTTTTTATTTGTGAAGAAATGAGATATTTTTCCGCCTCGTGTGTGATGTGGTAAATGTTAGCCGATGTCTCGGTCTGTTAGTAACGCTCTGCCTTGTACCTGACACAATCAGACACCGCTTCAGCCAGCTAAGCGCAATCACACAATCTGGAGGCAAAATAGCTGGTATTTTCCCTCTCTCGCACAAGTCTGATGACTGCTCTGAGTAGTCATTAACCAGTCATATTGATGAGCTTTGCGTAATCCATCAGCTTTGTTTTTTATTTATTTACTATCTGAAACATAATTAGTGATTATGTAATATGCTGGCTCTTGCTGCTGTGATTGCTGTCCAGTGTTTGAAAGGGTACAGTTCTTAGTCAATTAGAGACTGATTAGTGCATAGCAAATCCACTTAATTCTAAATATGTTAATTAACAGTCTATGCACTCATACTAGTGGTTAAAAGCACTAGTAACCTCATGCAAGCTTCAAATGTGCTACTCTCTAAATTGCTTGCAGTACGTTTCTTTGAAAGGCTATATTTAATTAAATGGCGTGTACTGTAGCCAGTTGGAGGGCTAATGAAAGTTGCATTGTATGTAACAGATATGCTGGAGAATCGCTTGACTGTCGGTAATGAATACAGTTTGACTTTACCCTTTTCCTTGCTTATTCATAAAAAGATTTATTTTATTTAAATCTGCATGAAGAAAACACCATATTTAGTCATTATGAAATTTAATTAGCACAATTTTTCTGAAGCTATAAATGGAGTTCGCTAATGTACCACTGAGATTGTATGAAAGTTTCGTATAGAAAGAATGTGTTTAATTTCTTGCCTGTGAAATGACATCTTTCTGAGTGAAGAGAAATGCATAAGGACCACTCCACCTCATTTTTTTTCTGAACTGACAGAATTCACAAAGCTACAGAAATCATATCTGTGGGTGAAATAACTCGAACGTCTGTTACGCTGTTAGAAAATCGCATCAAAATGCAGTAATAGTCCGCTGAGTATCTCTGAAATGTTAACCAAAATTTAATTGTATCTTAGTCAGAGACACCGAAGAAAAAATATGCAAACAGTAGAAGAGGATAAATAAAAGATGCAAATTAAAAAAATCGTCCATCAGCATCACCATCATGTATCACAACAGAGCCATCTAGTGTTTTCGTTGCTGGAGGCAAAGTAGTCCTGAGGAAAATCAGCAGCTCTCTGTTGTTCACTTTTTAAGGTTATTCATGAAAAAGTGTGTTATTTCACTTTTATGTCTGAGAATAGATGCACATTTCAAAACAGGCCTCCTACTTTTGGAAGTGCATTTTTTTTTAGAAAACTAACATTTATTATATAGAAAATATCGAAAATTTTATCAAATGGAACGATATAAAATGTTGGCTGCTATTATAAGAAAATGTATTTTATTAATACATTATTAAATCGTTAGAGAAATCAAATAAATAGGAATTCCATAAATATAACTATAATAAAATAAATTGAAATTGAAGCGTTTGGTATTTGCTTGTCATTAAATAATTTCAGTCTTTCTACTTCCCACCTGTAAATATGTTATTTGTTTAGATTCTGGTATTCCAGCACTTGCCAGTGAAAGTGTTTCAAAAATTGGTTAAGGGTGCCCCCACCTGGCCACAAGCCTGTTCTGTCTCTGACACATTAAACACTGCTGGCTGAGAGACTGCAATGAGACGCTTAGGTTTTGTTTATGTGCACACGCATTGCTGTGTGAGATTTGCTTTTCACGTTAAATCAAACGTGACGGTCATTTCTAAATAAAACCTTATTTTTAAATACAAATAATAAAAATTGGATATCATTTTTTAAAGAAGCTGTGCATTTCATTTTCTCATTTAGCTTTTTTTTTTTTTCTTCTTTGTCTGTAATGGAAGCTCTCATCCTTTAGGACTGTGAGTTAGAAAGAGAGAAAATGCAGAAAGCAACAGTTGTTTTGGGCAGGTTGTGTTTAAAGAAAGGAGCATGCTTACTGTGCTTTCATTCGAAGCCCGGCTCCAGAGCCATTTTCTTTGAGCACAGGGCTATTCTGTTCATCAGTATGGAAGTCTATTAGGTGAGGCGAAATCGCACTGATGGACACTGAGCACCAGGAATCAGCTGCTCAATAAAGGCTCCTAATTGCTTAGCAACAGTGTTGCAGACCTCTCATTTGAGATCAAGAGTTTACTGGACTGAAGACTTCGCTTTGGAGAAATAGAGCTTGCGCCATTAGATAAGACAGGGGAAATGGGCTATATCTACATCCTTAGCCCCCTCCCTTCCTCCCTCCCTCTCTCTCCCTCTCTCTCTCTCTCTCTCTCTCTCTCTCTCTCTCTCTCTCTCTCTCTCTCTCTCTCACTCTCTCACTCTCTCAGAACAGCCCTCCACCCCCGCACCTCAGCATGATGATTGTGTTACCTTTCAACTGGCTGATGTATTCAGTTCACTAGATTATTCTCTGTCATCTCAGTTAATTGAATTCTGTCCATCACATTTGGATGATTTTGCATTTGCATAAAGGTTAGAGTGGTGAAGAGTGTCAAACTTCAATTTAGACAATGTCAGTCAAATAAATATACCACTGTATCGGCCCAGGCTGGGTATTTATGGATTCTGACAGGAATTCAAATATCACTGCCTGCATTCTCATGGATGGGAACACTCATATGCATGTAAATATAAATACGAAAATGACTGGGGGGGTCTGTAAAATGTGGCTTGAGCTGGCATGTGTTATGGTTTGTGTGTGTGTGTGTGGATGGGGAGTGATGCCATTAGTCCTAGTCATCTACTCCTATTGGCTTTCTGTAGCAGAATGGGCACAGTCGTCCTGCATTTTAGACTATACCACTCAAGTATTTTAAGCTTCCAAACCACAAAGAACCACAGGGCCATATTCTGGGGTCAAGACACACTACCTGAATCATCGCCATGTTTTTAAGTGTGGTAGGCTCTGATTTTTTTCCCCTCACCACGTCATGCTTTTAACCAGTATTTCCTTTAGATAGTAGGAGGGGAAACAAAACAACAGCAAAAACGACAGACCTAATGATGCGAGATACTGCGCTGTAAATGAGAGTGAGAACAAGGGGTGAAAAAAGAAGGTGTCAAGCAGCTTCACCGTCTGCAGAGAAGATCTGATGCATTACTCAATATCCAATTCATTTGTGCTTCTTTACTGGCAATTTTCATATTAGCCCGCCATTGGAGCGAGCGCCTGTTTCGATTCGGTGTGTGGTATCTGCAAGGCTACGAAACCGCAGGCACTGGCAGCAGAGCCGGAATAAGTATGTGTCAGTTAGTCAATAAAGAGGAGCCTGAGACGGAGGGACGATTAGAGCTCTTATCTCCTTTCATCGCTTTTGAATGCTGGCTGAATTGAAGGTCAATATCTTGTGCTTCTCCAGAGCTGAGCAGGTGTCTAGAGAGCATGAATTCACTCTGTTATGGTGCATCGCTGTGCCTCTTGGAGTAGCCAGAGCTTGCTAAAAAAAGAAACGAGGAACGGCCAAAGAAATGATCCCACATAGAAAAAAAAAAAACTTTAACAAGCCGTTTAGCGAAAAACGGTAGCGAGGCTGTTTGCTCGGCGTCTCTGGCAAGGCTCATCGTATGAGTTCCAGTCAATTGTGCGGGAAATGCAGCTTCTCTTCTGAGAGTTAAGATGATGTGTTCTCTGCTCTTTCACTACAGGTAATTGAGAGAAAGAGACGAGTGAGAGACAGCGAGGCGGTATCGATAAAGCGGACTCGATCATCTGCGAGCTTGCTTAGAGCTGAGATGGAGAAGAATTTGCCGGCAGTTGCTAAATTAAAGCCCGCTAATGCAAAGGCTGCGGGCACAAAGGCGATGGCATTCCATTCTCAATGGACCATCTGTTTGGAGACATTTTCAAGGCTGTGCGTTATTGATTACATCGCCCCTTTTCTCGCGTAAACACGCCATGACAACAGGCCAGGAAGGCAGTGGAATCCGAGGCATATTCAGCTGCAGTTATTTTTGCACATTTCTATTCTGCGCTCAACTATTAAAATGTGAGCGCAGACCCTCTCTGCTCTCGAGTGTCACAATAGATGGAATACGTGATGGACGAAGGCAAATATTCCTGGTGCAGAGGCCCTCTTTCGGACTGTTTGTGGAAGAGCTTAGAGGCCTGTTCAAATGGAAAAGCCACACAACCCACTGGATCAGCCCAGGGACACTTGAGTGGTGGCACAAGAGTGTTTGTGTGTGGTGTTCGTGTGGAGTTTGGGTTTGGCTCGAGGGTCTTGTACCCCCTGAGTGCCCTCTCATCTAGAAGACGACACTCTTAGATTTTCGGGTGGATAGACCTTTGCTTTTATCACAGAAGAATAACAGACAAACAACAGAACAATAGACTCAGTCCTTTAGTGAATGTGTATATTTCAGTTGGGAAGGGGCGGTTCTTTCAAGAAATATATAAATATTTTATTATTCTATAGCACGGAATAAAAGTAGTTTATACATTGTTCTTGAGTAAATAAACAGCTCCCGGAATTCTGGGTTAAAAGACATAGGTCCGATTCAAAAAGAGAAATACAGCCATTCGACTGCTATATGAATGATAAAACAATAACACAAAATTAGGTGCCCTATAGTAGCCTGATTTAGTCTTTCATTATCTCAACTTGCAATATAAAACGCACACACACACACACACACACACACACACACACACACACACACACACACATACATATATACATATCTTTTGAGTTCCTAACAAAGCTGTATTTCATCTGGGCTTTGTTACATAAACTCATAAACTGCCTCTTATTAACCCTTATTCCAAATTTTAGTCATTTCAAAGTGACCTTGATGAACAAGGTTTTCACAAATCAATCAAATGAGTACTTATTTTATTTATTTATTTCATTTTCCCCTTTTTGTCCTTTTCTCTTGCTCAGACTCTCTTCAAAGCTTTGGTTAGAGTCACGTGTTTTTTGGCAATCTGATTTTATTTTCCTCAAGAAAACACTGTAGCGCAATAGGACCGAAAAAAATGAGATGTAGCAGAAATGCAGCTTTACAACTAGCATAATGCCTCTGAAATGTGCAGAATGATTATTTTTGAGAATCGTGGTTTGAAATAAAAACTATTTAATACCGCAAGTGACACAGATGGACCATTAAGTAAACATTTGTGAAATAATTAAATACCAATAATGATAATTTGAGAGGAATTGTCAAAAGAACAAAATAGATTTTTTCTGAACACGCTTATGAACAGTAGTTTATGTGCTATATTATTTTTCATTTAAACCGTAATGACAAGTGTATATTGACCAAAAAAATAAAACCTCTATAAAATGACCTCTATGAAAATAGTAATTATAAATCTGTAATTAGATACAATCCAGTAACATTCCATATTAATTACAGAATGTAACATAACAATTACAATTTAATGGTGATGCTGATATTTTAGATTGCTGTAATTTATGGGAAAAATAGTTTTTGTGTGTGTGTGTGTGTGTGTGTGTGTGTATATATACATATGTGTGTGTGTGTGTATATATATATATATATATATATATATATATATATATATATATATATATATATATATATATATATATATACTGTATGTATATGTGTTTTTTTTACTTGTTTGGAGTGGTGTCTTAAAAGCAGCTATGAGCAACTACAACATTTTATAACGGTTAATGCATTACAGTTAACTACAGTTAAATAAGTGAAAACCTATAATTAAATGATACACAAAAAAGACAGACTACAAATACAGAACACGACACAAACACACCCAATCATCAAGAGGAATGATTTTCGTTCAGAATAAATGAAATGCTGCATTCTGTTCAGTAAGGGCAAAATCTCAGCCTATAGATGAACACACAAAAAAACACCAGCATCTGCTTTACGGTTTTATAGCCCGCAACATATGTCCCTTCTTCGATGACAAAGCTGCCAGCATCTCTCCCGCTGTTCCCTCTCCCTAGTCCAAACACACATCTTTAGATACCTGTCAGCGTTTATTATGTTGTCCTCTGTCGCGCCGCAGATAAGGCCAGTTAAAGTTTAATGAAATTCAGCCTGGTTACTCAGGCCCGCCTTTCATAATTTGTCACAGCCTGTGTGCTGGAGACCCACTGCTCGGTAAACACGACGCTTACATTACCAACCATTAGGGTCTAAACGCTGTGGTCCCGTTTGCAGGGCTAGCAACACAGCACACCGCTGCTAGGGGCCGGGGCATTTCTCTGTTGCCCTGCATGTAAACGCAGATCCCCGGAACAAACCTTGTAGACATGTTAGCTGGAAATACATTTTATTACACACCTTTCTGGAATACTTCCTTCTGATCGATCGGTCGCAGCAGATATTATTGTATAATAATCGGCGAACTGTCTAACATTTTTCTACACAGCGATGCCCAGTGAAATAAGTGGGCTCTTTTAATAACACAGTGATTTTATTTCGTATTATCTTTTTTAAACGATTAAATAGCCATATAATACCAGAGGAGACATCTTTTGTTGGCTCAAATCGCACGACGGCTAAAAAAACGTATGGCACAAATAACATGACAAAAACGCATCTTTATTCTTAGAGTTACGAGCGGCACGAGAAAGGTTTATTTTCAATGTTCCGCCAACTGGACAAACCTTTTGTAGCTCGTGCATAGCGCCGTGTTGCGCGGCGGTTTGTGCGGGTAACGTGTGTTTGTGTACAATCAATAGCTATATTGATGATAAGGTCGAGCTCAAGTGAGAATGCTGAAAATGGATGCTGCTCAGATGGCCTCGGTGAGTGGTTATCTCCAGAGATTATTAAGCTCCAGGGAAAATGACTAGCTTGTCTTAGTAAAGGGCTGAGGTCAGGTCTGTTTTGTCCCCTCTCAGGCACAGGGCTTCTTATCCCTGAGTAGCCTCTGTCAATATGACAGCTGAGCTGTCACCGGTTGGCCCTGCGGTTGTGCTAACTACTCTGTACATAAGGTTCAGTAGTGGAAACACTTCAGCAAAGCTATCTATGGCTGCATGATCTTGGGAGAAAAGCCTTATTTGCCCCTTGTTTCCCTTCGCAAAAACATATGAATTTATATATAGAAAATTTACATGCTTTTAGCTTGTAAATTTACAAAACTGACGTATTTATAACACCAAAAATGAATCCTTATGAATATCGAAATGCAGCATTAATTTTATCGTTAGCTGTTTTTAGATGTCGTATCAATTACCTTCATTGTTCACTCGTTGCTTAATATGATATAACGGCATTTCGGTTTGTTTGTTTGCTCGTTTCCATGAATAATGTAAAACAAGACGTCACTTTAAACCTTAAACTAAACAGCATCTTCAATCATACCCTTTTTCCCCAAAGTACCCTTTTTTGGTGTTGTTTTTTTCCCTTTAAAATCAATGCTATTAATCACCCTTTGTGTCTATCTATTTTCTATCTTCAAACATTTAGCCAATTAAATGTTTTAAATAAAGTTTATGACTAAAATCTTGTTATGAGTAAACCTCATAACTCCACCCCCTTTATCTCGACAGAATGAACTGAAGCGACACAGAACACAGTGTTGCCAAATCCATGGGATGTTTTTCATGTCTGAAGAGACCTAATGTGATATTTAGCCACTGAAATGCTAATTTACTTGTGTAACCAAAAAATGTCATTTTTTTGACAGGTACGTGGATATATGTTGGATATGCTATGGTTTCTTATAATCTCCTATGTTGACTGGAACTGTGTTGGAAATAATTATTTAAATTATACCAGCTCGACTCGTTGCTTTACCTTCCCCTCTTCTCGAAAGCATACATAAACATGATAACCGAATAATATAAATTAGTTTATAAAACCAAACAGGATAGTTAAAAAAAACATATTTCATCTCAGTCATAAACACAGAAGGCTCACAAAAGACTGTTGTAATGAGGTTTAAAGAAGCCCTGAAATCCTGTATATCTACTGTATATTATCAGAATTATTAGCGTGATTGTTATTGATAGGAAATTAAGCTAAAGCCTTTATTATTAATTATAACTATTATTTTCTGTTATTAAATTAGTCTTAGGATGTAAGCAATAAAAAAAGCACTGCCCTGACCATGGGCCACACGAGGCGTTTTCTCCGACATGCTGTGACTGACAAAAAATAAACACCAAAAACGCAACATCATTCTGAAATGAAAAAAAAAATTCATTCATGTACTGTAATCCAAATCTTCCGAATCCGTACAACTGCGAGGAACGGACCCAAATCCAAGTCTTTATTTGGCGATATTCATCTCTATCCCAGTGAGTCCAGTGAACGTAAACAGCAAAGTCCGCGCTGACGCACGAAGTGGGATTAGCAACTACAAAAAATATGTTAATGCTATATTGTTAATAAACTGGTTATTTGTCTGCATATTTTGGTCCTTTTATATTTTGTATAAAATTGGTAGGTTTAGGTTTAGGGGTCTAAAAATCTAAATGGCGTATTAATAAAATGATGAGAATGCATATTCACTATGAAATGGGTAGGTTTAGGTTTGGGGGTAGGTTAGCTGAAGGCGTCTAAAAATCGAAATCGCTTGAATAAAAGGATAAAAATGCATTGATGCGAACATTTAAATGATATAAAAGAAAACAAAAGAGAAAAATATGTGCCATTTGTACATTTTAAACATTGAAATACGTCTGAATTGTTTGCGTTACCATCAATACAACTGTAAAAAATATATATATTTGGTGTTACGTATTATCTATGTATAAGCCAAATTTTAAATACCATAAATATTGCAATACAATATTGTATTATTGTATTATATTTTATATTAGATGTATATAACTTAAAAAAAAGGATAATATTGGCTGTCTCAGTTTTCAAACTGTCAAACTTTCATTTTGATGGAAAACCACAGGGAGCCCTTAAAGCTTCTTTTTTGTTGAAAAGAGCTTCTTGTTACAAGTATGGGAAGATATTTGGCAAAAGGTTTGTGCCGCAGTATAAATCATGCAGTGCATGCATTTATTTAATTCAATTTGATAATTGCACTAAGCCATATCTCACTTTCGGTTTTATTTTAGCTGTATCACAGTTAGAAGACAATGGCGAGGCCCACCGATCAGAATTTTCAATGCTTACAGTAAACTGTTTAATAAGCAGCAATTAGTGACTTTTTCATGTTTTCCGATTTAACAAATCTAGTTCCAAAACAACCTAGCTTCCAAAAAAATAAGTCCTCTTATGTCCTATGCAATAAGAAACCCTTATTACCACGGGACAAGCGTCTTTTCTTTCACGCACGCCCATGCACAGCTAGAAATAATAAATAAGTATAATAATCATGACAATAAAAGCTAAAACCCTCATGCCACGAGAATAAACAAACAGCATTAAGGAGTTTCTCCCAGTCTGGTTCGTCCAAAGCCATACAAATACAGACTCACTCGAAGCTTTGAGAGAAAATTGTCTTTCTTTCTCACACTTGCTCTCACGCGGGGACAGGAGCCACACACATACGCTCGCACGGCCAAAAGCGAGCTGCACGGCAGGCTGTAATCAGTGGCTCTATGACAGTGGGGGGAGGCAGGCTGGTGGGGGAGACAGAGGGACAGGAGTGATAACAGATTGAGCGACTCTGATAAACTCTCCTTTAATGGCTCTGCCTGTCCCCCCTCGCCTCTTTTTTTCTCCAGCACCTATTTAGTGGAGTCTTTCACTGCTGCAGGGATTAGGCTGCTGGATAAGGGCAAGTAAACATGGGCTGCTTCTCTGAGCAAGCAATGGAGAGACAGAGACAGGGAGAGATAGAGAGAGGGGAAGAAAGGGAAGGGAGGAGAGGGAGAGGGAGGGAAAGTGAGAATGCTAGAAAGAACGAGAGTTTGGTGAGAGCGAAAGAAGCAGAGCAGGAGAGGAGGAAGAGGATTTTCTAGTGGATGAAATCAGTCACGGCAAAAGAGAGCGCGACTGGGAGGAAATTGGAGCTCGGAATTTTCACCTAAGTCGTGTTTTCTGCACAAATCAGTTTGGTACATGATAATTGTTTTTTTTTTTTTGGTGCATTTTTTGGAAGCGTTCGCATATTTCCATTGGGAATATAGTTAACGCAATTCCCGGGGGTGTCAAAGAGGAACCTAATTCTGTGTGTTTAGCGCCGGGGCATTACACGCAAACTCAAACGCACACAAACCCGCACGCAGACAGCAATGCAAACATGGATTACTGTGATGTCTTAATCACGGTGTGGCAGGCAGGCGGACAGACAGGTCGCCTCGTCTTTGCCGAGTTCCTAGAAAAGCGTTTCGAGTACAGGACGCACCGATGACGCTTTAGAAGGGATGAGATGAAGGTGGCAAACCGATGGAAACCGCTTGAATGATTTCGCAATTAAAGACAACGCTATTACCCTTACTGCTGTGTATAGTCACAGTAGTAGCAAAAAATAAACTTTGATTGTTGATTGTGGAATAAATTGCAAAGTTATTAAAATGTGCAGAATTAAGCAGGTCCTGAATGGCTGGACTATAAACTGGGCTAATCATGATATCTATTAGTAAAGCTTTTAATCAGCCACCTGCCTAATTGCATAATCAAATCAGCAACCTCTCTAAAACAAGGTGATGCGTGCATAGAAGCTTGGGGCTCTTTCTAAATCTTCCCTTTGCAAAGGTGAATGAAAACCAAAAAGAGACCTGCAAGCAAGCCACATGCTGGTCTTCAAATCGCGGCACTTACACATGCATTCATCCATACATGTGTTTACATCAGAAACGGTATCTTTAGGGAAAAGTGGTAATGGCATGTTGTTGTTATTATGATTGATTTGTCTCTGGCTTAACCTAAAGATTCAATAATTGCATCTATTTTCTTTACTTTTTTGTACATTTATCGCATAAGCGTAAACAAACTGGTTTGTAGTGTGAATAGTTTTGCTATTCGTTAGTAAAGTCCACCGCTGAATATTTAATGTGTTTATAAAAAATGCATACGTTATACATATACAGAGACAAAGAACAAACATTTGGGGAGGCTTTAAAAATGACTTAAAACTGACTAGAAGAAAGATTTTAGGACTAGGAATGCACTTGACGATGCTGTATACTGATGACTGTATTGTGCTTCCAATACGATATTCAGGATTTGTCTCTCTGTGAACACAGAGCGGCATCAAGCTGCAATCAGCCCTCTTCAGCCGAGTCTGATTGTGGTCAGCTGCCATGAGTAGGCCTTAAACAAACACCTTGTGTGCTGTCATTGTTGGCCTGTGCGTTTCAGCACGAGGCTGGGCCACCACAGCCAAGTGTTTCAATTCCTGAAGAGCTTCCAGAAGAAATTAGTATGTAATGACCGCGCTCTGCAAGAAGAAAGGCCCATTATGGCTCTCGCTGACTGTACTTGGCTTTCATTTGCAAGCTAAATGGATGCGCGCGAAGGTGAGAGTTCACTAGCCATTCAAGTATTTGGCTTTAACAGGCTCCAGCACTCTTGCTTTAATTCAAGCAGAAGGACAAGTATGAATAATCGCTCTAGATAAGACTCATCAAAACACGGTTCCAGCGCCTGCCTGCCTGCCTGCCCTTTTTTTTTTTTTTTTCAAACCTCCGAGCCCCTTTCTCATCTCCCTCCTCCGCGTCCAAATGGACAGTGAAGCTCTGTGTCTTTTAATTCGCAATTTGTGTGCCGTTTGCTGTTGTTAAAAGAAGCCAGTATGATTCTGATGAGCCTTTCTGAATATTAAAGTTTAGCTGGAGTTGGTAGAAAACGCAATAGCCTCAATAAATGTAATTCGGCTAAAATAGCAAGCGATCATCGTCACCTGATGGCGGCGTTACCCCCTCCTCCATCAGACAGCCCACACTCCCTGTAGCATATATAGCCGTCCTAAATGATGTGTGTGTGTGGCCAATTTGTAGAGAATGACTGTGTAAGAGATGTCTCTTTGTTAGCCCATAATAACCAAGGACGGAATGTTTTATTTAGATACATGAGGGTGCACAGCCAAAAGCGCTAATTCGTGGCCCCGAGGGTGTTCATTTCACGTAATGTATGCACAGGCTAATTTATAACACTGTGACTAATTTCCATTTCTTGTGCTTGGAGTTGCCTTGCTAATTACGTGATTTTTTTTCCTTTGGTCATTTTTTCTCGACTCTTCTTTCATAATTACAGCTCAGCATTCAGGGAAGGAACTGTTGCAAATGAGACGGGCTTTGCCGTGTCGGGTGACTGATGCACTCCTGCGTCCAGGTGAGCCCAAATCCCTGACAAGAGCCGGCGTTTCACCCCCATCTGCTCTTGCCGCACATCTTTGATGTGAGCCGTCCTCGTCTGTGCGACTATACCTTATCCTGTTTGCCGATGATCAGATAGAACCGCCTGTAATTAGCTGGGCGACTTTAATTAGGAAAAAGTTAACTGTTACATGAAAGCTGCCACATCTGTGATCCTACTGCTGCCTTGGCGTCAGGCTCCCAGGGGGTCCCCATCAAAGGGCTCCCTCCCGCTGCGCAGCCCCACTCTAGCATGCTCTCCTCTGCCAAATCAGGCCTGCCGATGCCAAGTGACAGAGCCGAGCGAAGATGCAGACATGAGTTAACTGTGCAAAAACAAAAACAAAAAGAGAGAGGAGGACCTAGCGCATCGCTTCGGTCTTTCTTGTCTCTCGTTAAGCGAGAAACACAAGGCCGACACAAAAGGATCTGAGGCCAAACAATGTCACTTAACAAGACATCACTGGCTCGTCATTAGCAATTTGCCAGGGCATAATTTGTTCCTCCCCTCACATAATAGGTGTCTTGGGATGTCGTGAACGGCCTTCCGCTTGTTTCACTGTTTATTTTTCTTGGCCCGAGTCTCAGAAGCAAACTTGCCACCTATGGCGACGAGCAAGACGGTGCTGTTGTGATTCCGTTTCACAGTTCCAGTTAAGTAAGACCTGCTTTAATTAACTCCCAGGCTCATCCTCTTTCATTTAGGTATCTATTTATCTGCTTTACTCGAGACAACAAGCGACCGCCAGGAACATCACTTGAAAGAGCAAAATGCTTGCCGGAGGAAGATTAAAAGCACCGAAAACTTAGGGATGTCTGCTTCTACGATTTCAGACGTGGACCGCATTTTGGTTTTAGCAACCTCTTACCCCTTGGGAGGAATTTTTTATTTGCTTTCAATGCTCTCGTCTCCCTCTCTCCCAGCCATTTTCAAGAACAGCTGCATTCTGCTATAGTCTTGTTAAATATGCTTAAATGGCTTGACGTGTATCACTGCCATTAATCAGAAAGAGAAAGGCTTTTAATTTCATTGTGCTTGCATCCTGTTTTCCCCACAGATGGTACAGACAGGGCTCTAGAAACCAGCTCGCGCTCTGTCTGCCTGTCCCATCGCTTCCTATTCTGTGGGCCTTTTGTCATCAGCAGACATTGAGCTGCCATCTATATTCAGCGGACACGTGCACCGAGGAAAAATGCATGCCAGCTCATAACAACAACAACATGATGCGAAGACACAAATACATCACACGTCCTGACAAGTGCGCTTCAGATGTCAATCACTCTGAGAGGAGCTCAGGGCTTTACTCCTCACTTGCCATTAGCAGCGCTTAGCATGCTTAATTAAGCTTTGAGCACAATCTAAGATGCCACCCCATGTTTTTTTTTTTTTTTTTTTTTTTCGTTTAAGACCTCGGGTTTGTTGCCGCCCAAGGCCACAAAATCCGGGAGTTGTCTTCAGAAATGCAACTGTAGTGGTACTACATTATATCAGCAATCCAGTCAATTCCAGACCAATTGAAATTTCCTGCCCGTCTACCTCTCATCCGAGCTCAAACCCACATTAATTTGTCAAGCTTAACAACGGTAGCATAAATTGCTAAGTCCTTCATTGTTGAGTGTGTTAAATGTACAGACATGCACCGTGTAGCACTGACATAGCGCCTCTCCGCTGGCATAGTGAATGAGGAGATTGTGAAATCGATTTCCACATTGTATTTCACACCCTTTCATCAGGCATGGTTCCGCTGCCTGGAAAGCTCACAATTTCAAAAGCACTTAACATACTCTAGCCCTTTTGTTCAAGCGGCACACTACTTCTGTTGAGACATCAGTGCGAATAAAACCAAATATCAGCGTGGCTGTGACTTGAACTGAAGAACAACCAAATTAGTCCTAGTTAATGTATCTTCATTACTGTTTGTCTTCCCCCGGCACCAAAAGAATCTGACGCGCTAATGATTGCGCGGCATTAAAGCGACAGCTTCTTCTGTCACTTTGAATGTGAGACGCAAAAGCAGATTATTACAGAGATTTCTTACATTCCCTGCTGTGAACACCAGAATGACACTTAAAATATAATGATGTTTATAACCACGCTCATTAGCACGGCTGTGTCTCTTCCGCAGAAATAATACTCCTCTTCATGGGAGCCAAACAGATTTAAAATTGCAGCAGAAGAGAAGCAGGCAGTTATTTCGCGAAAAAAATATTGAACACAGAGAACGGGCTGTCTGTTCGGTCCTGATTAGAATGCATACTTTAGGAAATGCCACATACAGTTAGAGAGGAGAATCCCGCCTTTCACTTTTCACATTGTGGCAAGTGTGAACGTGTCAGCATCATGCGTCTGTTTTTAATGCAGCTTTAAATGATACCGACACCTTTCAAACGACGATGTTTGCTTACTTTGCCGAAACAGGACAAGAGCACGCAGGCCATTGTTAACATGCATTTTTCTATTACGACTGCACCTCTGGTTAAGTACAGAGCAGAAATTGTTACCAGTGACAGGACGAAAAATACTAAAAATTATACGTTTTAATTTAATGCTGAATGCGACGCTCTGTTGTTTAACGATAAAAAACTAAAACACTGCTTGTAACAGTCCATGCATGACCTGCAAACTTTCCTGAGAGAACAAACTCATCTTCTCATGTTCACTCAAATTTCAAAAACTGAACTGAAACTCGATTTGTATATGGGGCAGTGTTAAAATGTTGACAGTGATCAATAGCGGAGCAAAAACACTACTGCTAGGTTAATCTCTTTCAGCAAGTGTTACAGCCATCTTCTACAAGAAAATAAAATTGGTAGAAATCTACTTCCCTTCGAAGTGCACAGTCAGATCAATTGACTATGCGGCAGGGTGTACAGTAAACATACGGCAGTACCTAAATGATTCTTTGTCGACACAGACATAAGAAAGTACTGATTGTGCTGTCAGTGTTAATCCGACAGCAGAGGGAAGCAGTCATTTATCTAATGACACAGTTTTCCGTGTGAATGATCAATGCCTAATGAAGAGAGGGGAAATGATGGCACTGCAAAGTACTGCTCCTTTATCAGAAACAAAACCTTTTTCTTACTTTGTCCATAATACAGTCAGATAGCAGAATTAAAGAATAAACAATAGCTTTTGTCACGCCATGCCTCTGTAAGAACATTGTAATTGATTTAATTCTAGGGGCCGTTTAGGTTTTCTATTGGTTAAACTGGATTGGCTAAACTGAGGACATTTGTCATATTTCAAATTAGTCCTCTTTGTTTCAGTTTCAGACACTTAAAGGTGTCATTTACATTGTGCACTGGAGTCTGTCCTTTTTTCCCCCCTCTCTCTTTTAATCATTAATCTGTGCAAAATGGCAGAAGATATTTTTAAACAGCTCAAATTGTTAAAGAGGCACAGAACATAGTTAAGTGGTTCAGATACATCTGTTAATAGAGAGCCTGGTAGTGAATAGACAGGCACCTCTTTCAGCACTCTCCAGAACATTTAGTTTAACTCTCAATGTACTTCTGCGCGTGTCTCTTAGGTCAATTTATCTCTGCTCTGCTCTCTTGATAGGACTGAATAATACAGGAGAGAGAGGGCACTGGCACATACCTGGAGTGACCTCTGTTTGCTTCATATCTCCAAGTGCTGGAACTAGTTCTTTTCTTCAGATTGGGCATAATGGAAGAATTTGTCGTGGTTTTGTTGCTGTTTGGCTGCAGCTGATGTCACTGTAAATTGGATGTGCTCATAAATAGATCGGTACAAAGGGAGCATTTGAAGACTGGTGACCATGCGAGGTCTGACCAAGGTGCCTCCTACACAAGCGCATATAGATTTGCTCTACCTGACTGCTGCAATTCACCTATTAGTGAACAAGCTTTTCAGTGCTTTAAACTGACTGAATGCGGCATTGTTAAAATAAGTATATGTGCTGGACATTAGATCACTAACGTTACACAGAATACAGCTTTGATTTATCAATGCCACTGCAGCATTGTAAAGCTGCAAAATGTACTGGCGTGTGGTAAAAACCTATCATCGTCAAAAAATTTATAGAGATTCGCGAAAATAATCGCTGGCTCTATCTAAATGCTTGCATTTCACAGTCGATCGAAGTGATGAAAACTTGTCTACTTCAATCCGGTCTTTTGAAATCATGAATAGAGAATAAAATTGAAATAGGACTCATATCAGAATCTGTCTTAACTAAGTCTAGGGATTCATGCATTTTGACAGGGCATTTCAATTGCGCTGTCTGAAAGACATGTTGAAGGACAAAAAAAGACAGGAAACTTTGACAAATATCATTCTTAACATTCAAATGGCCTCTATTGTCATTACGGACGGTGAGATTAAGTTCACCTCATCAGACATGAGTATGACAGGTGACTCAATAGGTTGATGCCAAGCCGCGAGCAGAGGAGATTAGCAGGGCACTGATATCATTATTTGCAGCTATCGGGGATTCAGCAGGGAGGCAATTGTAATTTCTAGGCTTATTAGTCCACACTCTGTGCAGGAGAAAAGCCTGGTGATAAAGCTTGCCGCTGACAGCCCAGCATTTCGCCACCAAGTGCTGTCACCGTGACACTTACCAAATGCCAGCAAGCTAGCAGCCTTGTAATCCTGCCTAATAGAGGTTAAAACAGACCACTGAGAGGTGCTCGTTGATGATCAAAACAAATGGCACTATTTGAATTTGGATCTTGCGAACGGTTCACGGACGAGGGAACAGGTTTGTTCGAAAGCGGTCGTCAATCATTAGCATTCCATTCGCTTGTAAAGCGGTTGCTCATCCATACATTGCGTTCTGTTTACCAGTCAGTTTGTTTCTGTCTTAAACTTGTCTGCTTTGATGACGTCCCCCGCAAAAGCTGCTTTCTACACTGTCCTGTTCTGACATCTGTCTCTCGAACAGCGTCCTGTGCCCACAGTGGCCCTGAGGGGCCTTCTGTCGGTGCGGTTCTAAGCCTAGAGCTCTTTGGCAAGTCTAATTAATATTCCTCGCTGCTTCTTCGTTAAGCTCATTAATGTTTGTGCATGTCCGTTACTTGCGCACGATGTAAACAAGCCTGGAAATGAAGGCCCTTTTGGAGACCGCAACAGTCACCACCTCCGTGAAGCAACTTCAGAGCGACGAGACTTAGATGAACGATGAGAGAGGAAGAGGCACCTGAATCCTCCATTGGCCAGATTTGCACATCTAAATGCAGGCATGAATTGAAATGTTGTCCTGGAGGAACGGAGATGTGTGTGACTGTATTTGGCTGCCAGTGCCCCTCATTACTCTTCATTTGTAGATCAAACAACAGCTTAGCGTCTCACCGTCTCTGACAGCTTAATCTGCCTCTATCGGGAGACGAGGAAAAGCGACAATGGTATTTGTATGTTTTGGAAGCATTTCTCAATTATTTTTTATATGCACGTTGCGCGATAACCATCACATATCAGGGGCATGTGGTTGTCGTTTTATTAGCGATGGAAACAATTCCACGGCCGAGGGTGGAACAAAAATGACATTCATCGAGATCCCCTGAGAGCTGTGGATTTGATTTCGTCTTCAGGTACTGACATTTCAGAGTAATATCCTATGCAGTCCGGCAAGACGGAAGTGCTCCATACAGCCATAGAAGACCGAATGTGGACACTGTGACAACAGAAGTAATCTCACAGAAATTAGAAATGTCGCCTTTTAAAAGGCCTTTCATATTCCTTCTATTGTGAAGTGTACGGAAGAAACGACTAGCCCCGTGAAAGGTTAATTATATTTCACAGCGAAGAAAACCGAGTTAGAGTTTCTTTATTTCCCCTCGTACCGGATTTAGCTCTATTTGTTCATTTATGCTTCATTCCATCTGCCCGGACATTGTTTTTGGAATACTGTTCCTGCGTGCATATGCATAAAGCGTCTGACGTGTTTGACTTAGAGCAAAATAACGGACAGCAGAAATGGGGACAGAGCGAGAGACGCGATGTGTTTCAGTGTGGGCGTATTGGCTGAAATCTACCTTGGTTTACCTCGACTGCTGCAATTATCATTAAGCCCCCTATATAAGCGTTCCTCTCAGACAGGGCTGAAAGCGCTGCGAGACCCACATATAATATTAGATTAAATGGGCCCCCCCAAAAAATCAATACACAATGCAAATGAAAAGCAGCACAAGTAGCCACTCAGTATGCATATTTTCTGTCAAGTACACTCTCTGACCTGCTGCAGTGCGCTTGCCAGCAAACTCGGCACTCTGGAAAATAACAGCTTATGTATTGTAACACCGCTCCTACTTGCTCCCTTCTCGCTATATCTACTTTACAATAAACCAGCTATGAGCGACCAATGTATCGAACAGATGCTGGCACAGATTCATTCACTGATGGCATGTAGAGATAATGTTTGCTTCCTTCCGCTGCAAACATAGCTGTAATGAACAGCTCCAAGCGTGAGGCACTTGTTTTGTGTCAGGGATGTACAAGGATACAACGGTGCAAAAGGAGGCAATTATGTGTGGGGCATGTGTTGGGTGAGCCCACGCCTCTCTCCTCCGCTTTGTGTCCATTGTGTGTGGAATTACCACTGGACGTAAACACGAGGGGAAGAACACTCAGAGTGGAGCACAAGATACAGAGCGACTACAGTGCAAACAGATAAGTGCTCATCGTGTAAGTCCAAGCAGCAGGTCAGAGTCAATATTACCTGTCAGTTTTGAAGATTCTTGGTTTGCATCCCAACTAGTTGGCACTTTATTAAGCAAGTTTTTCATCAGGCTGAAGTGTTTCCACAAAAATTAACCTGACTCTCGTCATTTGCATTTTCCATTTCAGTCACTCTAGACAAGAGCACATGTTTATTTATGGTTGGTTTGTTTGCCATGTATTTTATATAGTGGCTAGCATTACAAAAAGATAAAAAAACGGTAACATTTTAGAATAGGGAATATTTATTCACAATTAACTAAGACGTTTCCCTCAATAGATTCCTAATTTTACGCTTATTAATAGTTAGTAAGGTAGTTGTTGTGTTTAGGTACTGAGTATGATTAGGGATGTAGAGTAAGGCATTAATATGTGCTTAATTGCTACTAATAAATGCCTAATTTTGTAATATGCATGCTAATAAGCAACTAGTTTAGATACAGTAAAATAAAGCACTATCAAAAGAATCACATTTGTAATAAAATAATAAACAATTTTTAAATGGTGCCAAACGTTTTTTCTGTAAAGAAAAGTTTTAAAAAGACTTCCTATTTCTGTATAGTGTAGATGTAGGTAAGTTTGTCTCGTATTTCGTTTTCATTTGTTACTTCATTTAGCGGTTTTTGTGCTTTTCTTTCCCTCCTGGTTCTTGTCACACACCTCAGCAGAGAGCGTTTGAAAGTATTGTCAGTTATGGTGTGAACTCATTATTGAAAAGGTCAGGTGTATACATAAATGTATAACACTGTGTTTAGCATCCCAGACTTCTACTGGAAGCCTCCGGGGAAACACAAAGCAGACCCAAACACACAGCAGCCTTAAAGGAGCTGTCAGTCATCCAAACTCTCCATCCCAAACCTCTTTTGTAATTAAAAGGAATAGTGTTGCGTTCATTGACTGTGATGGTTTGCATAACGATAACGTTGCCATACTGGGCCGTGGGTCCTAATATTCAAGGTTTTTGGTTGGTTTAGCAGTTAGCTGTGGTGCTCATTCGGAACGGCATCTCATTTCCCTTTTGTGTTTTCCAGAACATATCCTGTTGATCTGCTGCATGCGTAAGAGTGCAAGAAAAAGAGACACTCAAAATTAACAGTTGGTTTGTGCTTGCGTCATCTCCTTAATGTGTTTTTGATGTGCCTCTTAATGTATAGGTTTTATTGAGAAATGCGAGGAATGTACTGCTGAACTGTGCGTTTACAGTCTACATGAGATCAATTAAACTGAGAACTATGAGCATCATGCATGCAGCTCACCCTTGTAGAAGTGTGTTAACCCAGTGCTCTCAGCATAGAGCTGCTTTTCTTCTGTCGTGGCATTGTCCATTCACACCCCCTTGGCTCTTAAAGAGTCATATCCTGCCCTGTTTGGCTAAAGAAGACTTTCTGTCTGTATGGACCCTGTAACCCCCCCCTCCTTGTCAGTCACAATGGGAGACTTTAAGCTTCGACACTGGTGATGGGGCAACAGGACGGACCACCAGCACACTTGGCCACCGCATGTCCCATAATCGGAGAGCAAAACAAAAGCACATTGAGGCCTCCCAGTCTCTCCATTCTTTTGTGAGACGACCCTAAGGTACTAACGCTCACAAGGCACCACAGAACCACTTCCTGTGCCTCGACCGGCAAGAAATTTATCACCCGATCCATCAATAACACATCCGTTAGAGCTAGAGATGGATGTCTAATGAGATGACTTTGTAGATGCTTGGTAATTGGTGGTCCTTTTTTGAGTGTGTTTTTTATACAATGGGTCCTGTTATTGCCAGTTTTTTTTTTCTTCTTCTTTTGTCCCTCTGTCTGCCTCTTTAATATATGAGAATTGGTGGGGGAGCTTCACTGTCCCATTGGCAGATATCAGGAGAGCTCTGTCTTCACCCTGCCTGCTGCAGCTTCACCCTTTGTTGGGCAGCTCTAATAGGATTAAAATGGGTTTCCAGGTCTATCAGGGAAAGCTCTACACCAGCCGTAAATGGACGCATCTCTTGGGGGACGCGTCATTGTTGTGTATCTTCCAGCCATAATGTTTAGGGTAAACTCTTGGTGTCCTGGTGTGGAGGGGCAGAGAGAAGGCATTGCCTGAGGTCAAGCCAAGGGAAAATCCCAGGATTATGGTAACACTCATTACAATGCACACAAAGGCAATGGGACCAGAGAAAGCACAAATAGGGCGCTTAAGTCAAACAGTGTGGGCCAAAGGATTCTCTCCTCAACCCTGACATTGATTAGGTTTGGCCCAGCAAGAACCTGTCTTCACAGTGTGTACGGCGCTAGATGCAAGTTTATCACTGAAAATGCAATTAATTATTATGTCATACTTTCTCACTATTTACTACATTTGCTGCCATAAGCTGCTAATTTGCTTTTTAATAACAGTTGGTAAGGTAGCTTTTAAGTTTGGATATGAGGTAGGATTAAGGGATCCAAAATATGTTCATGCAGAATAACACATTAATATTTGCTTTATAAGTACCAGTAAACAGTCAGTATGCTAGCAATATATAACGAGTAATGAAGTATTACCAGTTCTTTAAATCTATTAAAACTAAAGCGCATATCTGTTTTAAGGGAAGTGGGGATCTATATATAATATTGTGCTGACAATTTTGAGGACATTTACGTCTTCATTTATGCTGTCCAAATCAAAACAAATCAGTTTCTGTGAAAGTACTGGTTGTGTTGATCTGTATTTTAGCGGCCAAAAGTTATATTCACACCAACCTGCTATTGAGACAACAATGAGAACAATTTGCATACAGATGAGACTGTACAGAATCTGCATATTTCATTGCTATTCCAACAGTAACTGAATTTGGCAATTGCCCAATGTCAGAGAAACCTAGCAGGCCACTACATTCTGACCCGCAAAGCTGTAAATGTACTGGGGCTGGCACAGAGTGATGTTTGTGTTGGTTTCAATGGGCCTCTTGAGACTAGCTCCTGTGGAAAATGTGACTTCACATGTTGCATATGAATATGATAACAGCATATCAAATATAGGATGTTTTTTGTTCTTCGAAACTAGGGAAGTTTGTTATGCATTAAGAATGCCACTATTTAGAACAGTATCCATAAATGTCATGTAATTTCATAAGTAATATTTAGGCAAGTTTTACCTTACAAATATATCGCTGTATGAAGACTACAAATCTGCACTTGAGCTACTGAAATCTGTTGTAGATGTGTATGTCAGTGCCGGTGGGCTTTCCTCAAAAAACAAATCATTACAACTTACCAACACACTCTCATACGGATGCATTATTTTAACTTTTATCCTGTACAGGTCAAATGTCATTCTGGTGTCTTTGTTCGTACATCACCTTATCCAAGGCTTATTTAAACATTAAATTTCCTCATTACTCATTACTCATTGGTAAATGTTTTTATTCATTTATTTAAAATGATTGCATCTGCTTTTCTCTGATTGAAATGAGGTTGGAGCCATCCTATACTAACTTATACTGACCATTACTATGCATTTGTTATTTATAGTCATATTTACAAATTATGCTTATGCTTCTGTAATAATTTAATTATAGTAAAACATATTTTAAAGATAGTCACAAGTTGTCAAGCATTTTGGTGTTGGAAATGCATATCCTATAGCTATAACGTAATAATGCATATAGCTTACTACTGTACGTTTCTTACCTTAGACCTGTAAAAGTGCTGTACCCGGCATCCTTCCTAGTGCTACAGAGATTTGTTTATTTGTGTTATCCGGATTAGATCATGAAATTGTTAAATTATTCTCAAATTGCTTTTTCGAGAATGGCAGGATACTGAAAAATGTACATAAATGGAGCGCGAAGGGGAGAAAATCTTATTTTACCCTGGGTCTGATAGGCAGGCAGGCCACATTTCCATAGCTTTAAATAATGTCAATCTGGGCAGTCCCCGGATTGAAGCCCAGACGCCGCAAGGCACAATTTTGCCTTTGCCTACAGTCTGATAATTTTCAGAGCTACTGGCAACTTGGGAATTTCTGCCTGTCTTATCACTTGGGCTCAGCGAACTTCACTGCAGCTAATCGGAGCCGGGATCACTCACTCAAGGATTGCGCGATCATGTTTTTCCCTTCGCCTGTGACAGCTGTCCCCTGCCCGCATTAGCAATGCAGATGAGCCTTCCTAATAGGTTAATGCGGAACACCCGAAAATGAGGTTTAATCCCCCAGTGAAATAATCGAACACTGGCAAATTCCTTGATGTGGAGAGATAGAGTCATCGGCTGTGACTCAATTAGGCCTCACGCAGTTCAGAGCCGAGGTACCTTGTGCCCCGTGTCCCTAAACGGCGTGCAGTGCACTGGCGGCAAGGTGCGAAGCTGCAGGGACACCGAGGGCAGTCGTAATGCCCACCTGACAAGCCTCATCCCCTTATTTATTCCCCTTTTACTCGGCCCACCGCTGATGTCAACACACACACAGGCGAATGAAATGAATAAACACGTAGCCGCGGAACCTGCAGAGCAGCGATAAGTCAGGCACTGTGCGCGGGCTCTGCCACAGCAGCGCTGTTTTCAGTCTAATTGGAACTAAGTAGCAGACGCATGTGGGAGCAAATATATGGCTATATTCATATGCACGTTCCCCTATTTGGACACGCCGTCTATTTAAATATAAATTGAACTGGGGCTGCTCAAACTCAATCCAACTGATCAGGCTAATGTCAAACCCAGTCTTGCATTAGATATAGTGGTTATTATAGCCTGGGTTTTTATTTAACAAGTAACTGCACACTGGCCGTGCTCTGCCGTCACCGAAATAAAGCAATCGCGTTACGCTGGTCAGTCAATTAGTGGTGAGTGGAGAGTGTCCGCAGTGTAGGCTGGGACTCTCGGGCAGTCAAAGCGGCGCGTCTCCCCGTGACCACGGCCTCTCTGAGACGAGACAAAACAGTTCCGCGAGACTCTTTTCCGAGGAGACTGTCAAGAGAGGTTGCGCCTCATTTCTCAAAGCAGGTAGCGAGTAATAAAAAGTCCTCTCTTAAGCCGTCGTACATTAGCAATCCAGCGAGAAAAGTGAGAGCTTGGAAAATGAGCACTGTTGTGGAGGGGAGGGGTCCGTCAGAAATCACAATTACAGCCTGTGCGTCTTGCGAAAAAAAAAAAAGAAGCTGAAATCAATACAGAAACAAACTGCACAATCAGCCGGGGCTTGCTATCACGGCTGGAGTGGAATATGCAAAAACAGCAATTAAATGTGTTAGCATACACACTCTTTTCCATGATATCGGGGCATCTGTGGCATTAGTGAAGCGACTCCTTACGGATAATGGAGTCAGGAAATGAATGCGCAATCTACCTCTGTGTTTTCATCATTAGCGGGAGACAACTCAGCTAACATCGCCTAGCGATGCCGGGCGGGAAAGAGGAGAGAAAGAATTTATGTGCCCTCGCATGCCAAATTAATTCTTGTCTTGACATCTTAATTCTCAGTTCTTGTGTGTGGTCAAATCAGCCCGCGATAGAAAAGCAATCAAGCAATTATTCCTAAATTATATTTGCCCAACACACACTGATTGGTTATTCTTTTCTTATTGGCTAAGCTCATTAATTCTGAGCAGCTTGCTTGTTATGCCTGTGCCGTTACTCCTTTCCCTCTATCCCCTACCCCCTCTTTCTCTCTCGCTCTCTCGCTCGTTCACCCTCTTCCCATTCTGTCTTCCGCCGTTGCCTATCTTCTGTTGCCAGCCCTGCCAATGTTTCAAGATGACACACGTTTTAGAGAAAGCCCCCCCTCCCCGATCTGTGGCATTGTCTCCTCCACCAATTACCATGCCCATCTCTGATTAACTTTGATGTGGAACCTAATGAGATAAGGCCGACCGTCGAGGCAGTGGCTGATAGCTGCCTCATTTATGCCCGTGTGCGCCATTGCCGAGCCACACTGGCTAATGAGAGGAGAAGGGGAGTCTTCCTCACTTCATCAGCCTCGCAGGAGTGCCGCGCTATCGCTGCATTCGGAGACACTCCATATCCGTGCACATATGGCCATAAAAAGAAAGCCAAATATACTTCAAGAGTTTGGGAAGCAGGAACAGACTCTCCACTGTCTCGCACACGTCATCTTTGCCTGGTTAATGGCTGCACTAGGGTTTAACGGCCATGCTAATTGCTGGAGTATTTTGGTGTGTGTGCTTACAGAAGCCTCTACCCTTATCTACAGCTCCAGCATTAAAACCTTATTGTGGCACATCTGGGCACCCTGTAAATCCTGCCTGTACAAGAGAGAAGGAAAAGAGAGCTGTTATTGTCGTAGGCATTGTTTGTAGTCTCCCATTAGCACTTGGAAGGTCTTGGGAGCCGTACGAATATTCCACTGGCAAGAGAATCATTATACCTTTCTCGTGCATTGACCTCTGTGACTCAACTCTTAATGATGGATTTCTTCATTTAAATCTTTTTTTTTTCTTTATACATGCATACGTAATGCGTTAAATGTTGATTTGCCGATGTTAATTTTCGGTATTATTAGGCTCGCTTCTAACATTAACAATTAATGGTGTTATTGCAGTTAATTGTGGAAATATCTTAATTATCGTCATTTGGCTGCTTTTCTAAACAACTATATGTGGCTTTTTTTTGTCTTTATTAATAATTAAGCACGTCATGTAATGCTTTGGAAACACTTTAAGGTTTCTTTTATTAACATAACACCGGTAATCATGAGCGAACAATAAACAATACTTTAACAGCAATTTTTAATCTTAGTTCGTATTCATTTCTGCGTTCACTAATGCATTTTTAAAATCAAATGTTGGCTGTTAACATTAGTTTATGCAATAGAAATTTTATTAATTAGGATAACAAAGGTAATAAATATTGTAAAAAAAATATTTAGCTTGTAGTTCATGTTGCATTAACTAATGTTAATAAACGAGACTAATAAAATAGTCTTAGTTTAATTAATTCAATATTGAAATTTCTACTGTATACTCAGCATTATATTGCAAGGTCATACAAATAATAACAATAATAATTCCAGTTGTAATATATGCTGTATATTACATTTTATGTTCTTAATTAATTTCACACCTTTGCAGAAAAATAAACATTTACTAACATATTTTTTTTCCAAACTTAAATTTAATTTAAAAATGCATTAACAAAAAACTAAATAAATAGCAAATTCCCTGCTGTTACTTGTAATTTGTACAAATATTAATTGATGTTATTTATAGGACATACAGTTCAATCTTTTATCAGCATTTATTAGCCAGTTGCTAATAAGTAGCTATTATTAGTATTATTATTGCCTTACTGATTTACTACGCTTTCTCTAAAATGTAAAGAGAAGCGCAATCCCTCTGTGTTGTGTGGCTTTTGATTTGGATTATAAATGTAAATAAAATATCTACATCTAGCACACACTCGAGGTAAATGGGCAGAGCATGAATGCAGCTCTGTGAGCTGTGGAGAGCCCTACAGACTTTAAAGCACAGGCCCAATTAAGCTGTGCCTCATCAGCTGGAAGAGAGAGACATACCCAGAGCTGAAGACTGAAGATAATACTGCCTGACAAAGCAGCCGCTTCTCACTCAGTGTAAAATTAGAGCCAAGCATCTTGATAACGCCCGGAAAAAGAAGAAACCTCCAAACAGAAGAAAGTTACGCAAATCACTACAAAGGCCTTCCTAGTCAACACAATTAATGGTGTCCTTTTTGTGTTCTAATAATACATCATAACTCGCGTGTGTGTTTGTGTGTGTGTGCGTGTTAGGTGGTTGTTGGGGGGGGGTTTCTTTATCTAAATTGTAACCAATTAAGGACAAAGCAGTGCCCTCTAGCTTTCCAGAAAAGGAGTCGCGAGCATAAAAGGAAATTGACAGTCGACATTCCAATTTCATTCAAGGAGGCAATTTCCTAATGCTAATCACCATCTGCAGATGTTGTCCGCTGATATATTTCTCTACATTCGTTTTTTTTCATCCCAGCTGCGACCATGTGAAATTTGTGACAAAGGCGGAAAGCTCGGTGCTAAGATGCTTGCACCAGGTTTGTAGAGTTCAACAAGCCAGACAGCTTTCTGTCTCTCTTACTCCAGCTCTGTCTCTCTCGCTCTCTGATATATCATCAGAGCTTACTGTCTGAGCCGCTGAATGAAAGCACTCTTACTAGAGAGGTGTTAAAAAATAGCAGCTCTCTGGATGTCTTTGCACAGATATTTCAGAGTGAAGAGTGGAGGCAGATGCGATCTTATGTGAGCAAATCGCTTTTTGCTTTTGTTTTGATTTTTCCGCTCGGACGTTTTATCGCTTCGGTGTTTTTAGAAACCGATTAGCCAGTTGAAAATTTTATTATTTTTATTTAGATCATTTAAATATAATTGCAATTTAAATGAATGCAAAAAAAGCAAACGTGCTTCTACTAGATATATATAATTGCAATTACGGATTCGTTTAATTAGTGTTTTCGTTATGATTTTATTTGTTCCATTTAAATGCATTAAAATTTTGCTTCCAAGTAAACAAAAAATGCTCATTGATTTATATATAGTTTTGCACTGTAAGAAAAAAAATTATAGTATTATTAATTGTATTATTACTATTACTCTAATAATGGTAATATTCTGCTATTACAGGCTTAGTGTTATTTTTGGAGAATAAGGGTTAAGGGCTCTTGAACTACACACTCATGAAATCACAGCTGTGAATGAAGAAACCTTTCTGCAAATATACGCCGTCACCGCTAACAACATAAAAACGACGCAAGTAAAATCGAACTGCCTGCATTACGTACCACAAATCCAGCATTTACAAACAGTGAGTATATTCTTCTACCGTGACCCCGCTGCATAGGTTTTATTATGCGTCTAGGTTTTTTTGGCTGCTGAAATAATCTCTTCTTTTTCTCAGCCTCCTTTCAGAATCGCATTTGTTCCTTTTACACTTTCTGTTTGGATTTTGGAGATAGCGAGCGCTACGGCAGTCCCAGCGCTTACAATGCCAGACTCTGTTTTGAAACAATTGTGACTCGTGGCCTCTTCAAGCGTGCTAAGCGATCAAAAACAGGCCAAGACAAACAAGGCCTGCAGCTGTCCGCAAAACAAAACCGCAGATAAATACTCAAACACGTCCGGGCCAGCGGAAACGGCTTGGCTCTCGCCTGGCCCTGAAAGGACCCATTGTGCTCCCCGAAAACATCACAATGTCACGCAGCCCTCGTTTGAGAGAAATTTTTATTTACCACCTCTTTCATTCGCGGCGCGCCTCGGCGGTGGGAGCGAGAAAAAAGGAGGAAAATACCCACCCTGCTGGAACAGAGTGGAACGGCTCCAACCTCCCTCGCCGTCGCTCAGCCCGTTTTTACAACCAGATCTCTCTCATCTTTCAGCCAGAGATACTCGACGTGCCGCAACAGTTTAGACGGCGGCTCTGAAAAGCCTCGTTTTAATATGCAGCGCGGCAATTCATTATCATTCTATTGGGTGCTACAATGATGACTGAAGAGTCTTTGACCCCTCCTGATTGTCAGATCAAGGTCAGTTACTAAGAAAATAAAATCTGCATTCCTGTCTGACTGCTCCCACCTCAATCTGCATCTTCCCGCTTATGAAAACTAGTTTCTCCTCTCCCCCCTTTGATGGGCGCATTCACGTTCTCAATGGGGCCACTTCTAACAGAATAGACTTGTTTTTAAGCGAAATAATTGTTTTGATCTTGGAATATGAAAGGCAATTTTATCTCAAGGGTGAGAGATGTGCAGCAGGATGGCTGCTGAAGGATGAATTTGTCGGATTGTAGGTTAGATATACAGGAGAGGGCGTGCCGTAAAAAAGGATAGCGCGGGCGAAGACGCGGCGCTGTAAATATGTCCTCTCATTCATGTGGGCAGTCCAGCAGCGGGAACACAAAGCCTAATTAAAAAGCACCCAGACGCAGCGCAGCTTTAGTGGGTGTCAATGACGATCCATTAAGAAGTCTTTACAGTGACCTGTCCCAACCCACTGTCATGTATCTCTCTCGCACACACACACACACACATGCATACAAATCTCGCTCATGCATACGCGGCGTACTCCCAGAGCCGCAGCTCCAAGACAGCAGTAGTCGCTTCTATTAGCGCCTGTGTGGCCTGCCTGCCCCTGGGGTCAGCGGTAATCCAGGGGGAGTTTTCACATTGTGTTTTGGGACATGGGGTCAAACTGTTTGAAATGAGGGGGTTTTGTTAAACATCCATTAGCCAGACCCAATGTATTGTCTTGATTTATTGGGAGATGGAGGCACTCCGCCCCGCTACTGTGGTGAATGCCATAGACGGCAGTAAAACACAGAAACCGTAGTAACCGAGGGTAGTTAAGCGCAAATGTATTTTTTACTTTTATTTAAAAAAATGAACGGATAAAAAAAAAAAAAATCCCACTGTGAATTGCTAAAACAAAAATCGCCAGCGTGATTAATTTTGACTACAGATTAAATGTTAATAATTCTATTTATTTTTAAGTTAATTTTGCTGTGGGTTCCTCAAAGAACCTTGACGGTCAATTATATTTTTTCTCTGCGAAGAACGTTTTGAGCAATGGAAAGTGTAAGGTTCTTCACTGAACTGTAGACGCCTAAAAAAGACGAAATTATGAATATGAACATGTCATCAGTTCTGATTCTGCCTTTAGTCCGCGCTGTGTATTGTGCGTAATTACTCTAATTACCCCGATTCAACAGATGAGAATGCAGGACTCATTAAAACAATCTACTGAAAGAATTTAGACTCCACTTTACTTTATTTGACAAGTTATCCTTGGTGGGATTTTTGCTCTTGGCATCGTGCGGAATGATAGAACTGTGATTTTATATCATCTTCTGGAGACTGAAGGTAAACAGGCTCTAATTATAGAGGCACTACAGCAATTCCCCTGCACAGGCTAGGAAATGTCAGCCTATTACTTCACTGCGAGTTTCAAATGCTCAAGATAATGACCAGTTACTAATTGGTGCTTATACTTTAAATCGGTTAGCATGGAATATAATTGCAGCTATTATGGAGGTAAATAATCCCTGGAAATTAGCATCTTTTAGCCAAAACACATCCTAAACAGTACTACGGGGGAGAAAGGGTCTTGGTGTTGACAGTGAGATGGTGTGATTTTTCATTAGCATAAGGTTCCCAGGGGCCGGGGGGGCTGTGTGTAACATCACATGGCTGTTGAGACCCTGTATCGCTCGTGAATTAATGTTCTGGATGGATGGACTGCGCCCGTTCGCGCGCTTTCTTTTATCAGCCGTCCAAGAACGATTTGTTGCGGGCGGCCATTTTTCGCATGTGCCCATGCGCTTGTCCTTCGTCAGAACCGACGAAGAACTGGAACCGGCCAGAGGTGACTCTTATTAATAAAATATGCAGCGTTTTCACAGGGAAGAACATTTTTGATTCCCCAACGAACCATTGAGCAGTTCCTCAAAAAACCGTCCCGTTCTTCACGTGAAAAAAAAAGGTCCGTGGATCTTAAAGGTTCTTCACGGAACCATCGACGCCAATAACGAATCTTTTATTTTTAAGAGCGATACCACCACTTTGGAGGCTGGCAGAAGAGAGCATGATCGTTTGACCGGAGCGGTGGGCAGCGTAACCCCCACCTCACGCGGCAACAACGCCACCTCTGCTGCTGCCTGCCTGTTTGCACCCATGTCACGCTTGTGTGACACCCCACTTTGCTGTGCTTGTTTGAACTGTCCCACCCAATTAGCGCTAATAAGTGACTCGGTAAGGATGAGCAAACATGGTGTATCCAATCCTTCCTTGTGCCCTCCCTGACGCTTAGCAGCCCATGAAAATCCCCCAAAGAGCACAACCCCTGCTAATAGACAGAGAAAGCCAAACGCATCTCGTTTTCTGAGCAAACAAGTGCCAGTAAAGAGGCAAATTAATGACAAGTCATTTGAAGGGGTTTGTCGGGGAAATGATTTTGCCCACGTCTCAGCGCTGAAGAATTGATTAGGACCTGCTCGATCAAAGTACCTGAATCAATAAAGTAGCGCAGAGAGAAGAGAAAAAAACATGCTCCGGCTTAATTTATCCCCTGCATCATTTCTGGTAAGAAAAGAGAGAAGAGAGGGAAGATACCATGCTAATCTGTCGGGTGGAAATGAGCGGTCTTGTTAAGACGGGTTTTAGTGCCTATATTTACCTGCAGTCCGCTTCTTTACCAGACATCGAACTGTAGGCCGTGCTACGAGAAAGTAGTCGCATAACGCAAGTATTTAAAGGCTTTGTATTAGTATGTGTTTAAAAGTCTCTAATGCTATGCTTTGTGTGTGTGTGTGTGTGTGTGTGTGTGTGTGTGGGTGTTTATACAAATATGCAAAAAATGCATATAACACTTTATATGAAGGTTCCATTATAAAGGTTAGTTTACGTTAAAATTGTTATCATTAGATAACATTAAATATAAATGTACTAGTTACATTTGTTCATATTATTACATTCAACATTTTCTTTTTTACATGCATGCATTAATTTCATTAACTCTTTTATTAATGAATGCAATTACAGGGACGGCATTATAAAACGAATACAGAATATTTTATATATAAAAAAACTGACTCAATCCAGCATTATTAGCAGCTTTTTATTGTTAAATTTGACCAATAATTTTATAGGTAATTGCTTGGATGTCTTTCGATTGCATAAAGTATTATTACGCTGTTTTATTTTTTATTAATGAATGCAATTACAGGGACGCCATTATGAAATGAATACAGAGTATTTCAATCCATCATTAATAGCAGCTTTTTTTGTTGAATTTGTTACATTTGCACAAACCTATCGCTTTACGGTGAATATTATACAATGCGGAAAGATTGCATATTAATATCTGATTTAAAATTGTATTGGTAAAGTATATCCTAGGTTTAAGTGCACTATGTCGACGATACAGTTCTCCCTTCAGCACTGATGTTTTATAAGCAGCTAACATGCTGGTCCGGGGGAAACCGTCATATATGAAATGCTGCAGTGGCAGACCGAAGTTGAACTTCCTTGTTCCGTCTCGCATGTTTGTTTTTGTTTTTCCTCTAGTTTATTCGTGCCAGAAGTTGGAGGGTACTGCGGGCAGATTGGAGCGTTATTTTAAACGTGGCTTTGCAGATTAACACACTTGCCAAGCCCTATGGAAGGCCCTTAATTGATTTCCCTTTTGACTGTTTACCTCGGCTCTAAGGGTTCCTGGAGCAGAGTGACAGCAGTGTCCTCCGTGTGCCGTAGCGCTCTGTGCAGCCCCGCCAGCAGCCCTGCCAAGTGCCTCATTAGTATTCCACGCAGTGGCATTTGCCAGCCTGAGTGTTGCCTTGGCAACACTGCCCACACAAGTGATGATAAATGAGGCTTTCAGTCTCCTCTCCCTGTCTCTTTTTGCTCCTCGAACCCCAGAAAGCAGTGCTGAGGAGGCCCTGGCCGGTGTACAGCTCCTCCCGCTGCAGGGACGGCCAGGAAAAGTGGGGCAATAAGGGTTTATACGATGCCGTTTATTCGATCGCGAGTGTGCAAATGAAGATGGTAGTTATACAGACTAGAGCCCAGTGAAGGATCGATTGGAGGACCGTCGTCTTTCCGTTTAACTCTATTTTGACAGCTTAAAATTCCCAGTGGGGAAAAGGTAGAAACTTTTTCTTAAATACATTTGCGGGATTGACTTTGAAATCGTTTTTTTTATTCAGAAACTGCCAATGCATTTCGCAAGCAGCTACAAAGAAACCGAAAGCAACGCATTGAATCGAACGTGGAATTTTGAAGCAGAAAAAGCAGCAATAGCATTTGTTCACGAAACACTCTTGTTTGTTCTAGCGGGGATTTCTCTGCAATCACCTGCTTTTATTGTTCCACCAACTCATTTGATTTCAGTCATGTAAGGAAAACTTAAAAGGCCAAAAAATATTTTCGGCATAAAAAGAAATATTTAAAGATTTCCAAGCCTAGTAATTAGATGCATTTCCCTTGATTTGAATGCAGCGCTCATCTTCAGTAATATCGTATTACGCGCAGACGGACTGTAGCTGGATGTGTTTCAGGATCCTCTCCTGATCCTGCGGTGATCGTAATTAGCGCAGATCAATCTAAGGAACAAATAATATGAATTTAGGGAAACAACATTAAAGAATAACAAATAATCATTTTGGCACGCTGGGTATTTTTGCATCGTGCTGTGTTAATCGTTTCATATTCAAAACATAATCAATATAAATGTAAACATTTCAAAACTAGCATGGCAAATAAATTAGTTAAGGGTTATTTATGTATTTTTTTTTTTATCAACAGCAGACTTTTAAGTAATGAAATCAGGTTCAGTGAAATGTGTTCTGTATGTTCACGTTACAAAATAAAAATGAATAACGATAATAAAAGTATTACGAGCAGGCACGCGATTTCGCTTCAGACTGGCTGTTGTCGCTAAGGCCATGGCTTACATGTAGATGAGAGGATGAAAGAGGAGATGTATTCTTCCACTCGCAAATCTTCCTCGTCCCGTTTAAACAAAGTAAGCCGAGTTATTGGTGTATTAGAGAGGGGGGCCTGAGAGGCTGGTTGAGATGAGATTCAAAGGCACTTTATTAAGAGTGAGGGGAAATGATCTGCTGAAGTATCTCTCCTTTATTTGTGTTGCAAATACTTCATTTGGCTGCACAAATAGTCTCCCTCTCTCTCTCAGTGCACGATGCTTCTTTCCATTTCTAGGAATTTTATAATGAAACCCAATACACTAAAACAAACAATAAACGTACGCCTTTCTTCGTTACAATATTCTTTCATCTCTTTTCTGAAGCAATTTAGCTTGAATGTTTTTAAAGCGCATAAAACCATAGTAATAATAATTATCGTTATGGTTTTTGTGGTTATTATAAGACTGCTACAGGTTATTATAAAGTTATTGATCATAATAGTAACAGGGACGTTACAACAGAACAGTGACGTTCAAGCAAAACTTTTTATTTCAAAATGTTTTAGCTTTAGGGGGCAACCTTTTTCCAAGGATATTTGTCTCCCTTAAGATGTTGTGATTTGATGCATACAGTACTATGACGAATGAAAAACTGATGCTACGACTTTATTAATTTATTAATCACTCCAGTACAATGCCGACTACATTTCAGGACAGAGTGGCCGTTTGTTAGCTTTATTTGTTGAGTTCAACATTCCTGAGAATATATGCATTATATATATATATATATATATATATATATATATATATATAAAATTATATTGCATTACCAATCATGACAGCAAAGTTAAAACTTTTGAAAAAAAACGAATTTTTGATAATTCCCATTTATTCCATAAAAAAGGAAGAAGTATATCGCTGGCAGATCAAATCAAGCCTGATTAAACTTCTCTAGGACACTAAGAAGCGACGGCTTCAAACAGACAGGAGACAATTGACGAGTGTGAACCTCAGCCTCTAGTGTCAGCCTAACAGAGTGGGAGTAGCCGGAGGGGGCCGTGGGGGGAGGCCATGGCTATTAAAAGATAAATGTATTTTTTCAATCCATTATTCATGGCAGGGCTAAGCACGGAGTCAGGGGCTTAGCACTGCAGAGGAGCCCACCCGTACCGGCCCTCCCAGACCCCCACGCTACGATAGAGGCAGAGCCAGCGACAGCTGGGAGAAGCAGAGAGAAAGGGTGGGAAGAGGGAACTGAGAAAGGTCAAAAAAGAGAGGAAGAGACACAAAGAGGACACAAAAAGGTTTTTTGGGATGGGAAAAAGAGGGAATGAGGAGGAGCGAAATGACGCGAGAAAAAAGTGGAGAACTGCAAAGCACTCAAACACTTTTGAACTCTCTCTACGTTCTGTCGATAAACAACGCTAACGCGCTCATTGTCTTCACACACACTTGTTCGCATTTCACTTTCATGCATTTTCTGCTCGAACGGTTCGAGCTGATATTTCTGAAATAGAAATGGACTATTTTAGAAACAACCAGCTCCTCGTCCGATAGGAAAAAGACTAAGCATCTTTTGCCAGTCATCTTTAAATTAGATGCGGCTCTATAACGAGCAGCAAAAAGAGTGTCAAAGAAGTGGCTGCAAAAAGGTTTTTTTCACTCTCGTACAAGCAGATTTTAGAAAGTCCTACTGAATCGAAACATTTCACGACTTTTGCAATGAACAAACTGCTTTATGATACAAAAGCGTTACATTAAATTCTTACGCATGTTACATATTCATTTTACATTTTTTTAAACGTTTTCTCCTGGTTTAAAACTCAACGTGGTGTCAAAATAACAAGACTGTCTAAAACCGATAAATGTATAACTCTTAGATACGGACACAAATAAATAAAAAAAACGTTGATAGTATTGTAGTCTTACTACAATTCCCAGCTGTTGGCTTTGTTTGGGTAAAAATGGCGGCAGATGTCAGATTAGTGGCAAATTGTTGGGGAAAAATTACCTGTTCTTATTCTAAGCAGATACCTTCAGAATTGTCTCATGATTGGTGATAATTGAGCACATGCTGCACGATTTATGCGTTCCCTGCCAATGGCCATTTAGCAGTCCTGGTTAATTGATGCTCTGATTATAAGCTTCTCTGTGAGACGAATGCTGCTCCGCCACCCATCCTCATGTCCCCGCTCACAGAGGCCACATGTTCTCAGTATGGAGCACAATCAGTGCCTTTACACAAAGAGACACATCCATCAAACCAATACAAACATTGCTCCTATAGGTGCATGTGCGTGTGCATATGTTAAGCAGAAGTTAGATTTATGAACTTGTTTTCTTTAGGAAACTTCCTTTGCATAATTTTCACATTTATGTTATTTATTTAAAATCGTATCTACCGTTACGCTTCCCGGCATTCGAAATATGCATGCGCTTGTTTTAATGCGAAAAGCTAACTGAGATATCACAACGACTTGAGACGTTTGTATGTTTATTTTGGTGTGGAAAAAAACCCTCAAATAAGTTACTCGGTCGGCTTTCTTCGCGAAAAGCGCTTCTTTGAAGGTGCGGGGAAACTTAAAAAAAGAAATGAAAAAAATACAAAAAAAGCAGACATATATTGGCATAAAATGCACACCCACGGCCGAAAGAAAGGAAACGCTACATTACATGAAGAGAGGGCGGACTGAACAAGCCGCCATGCTGAGCACATTTGTATTTAGACAAGAGAGCACAAGGGTGGGAACAGAGAGCGCAGGGGCTGGAAGATATGTGGGGCGGCGGAGATGGGGGGGTTGTTTGTGTGTGTTTGTGTATGTATGGGTCACCATGCCCATTTTTCCCACTTTAGTGTTGTGGGCGAAGCGAATTGCAAAAACAAAGCACGCTCATATTTGGGCTTTGACATGTCAAGGATTACTTGTTCCATTGAATGTGCTGCCTATTATCTGCTTATCACTCTCTGCTCTTTACTCTCTTTCTTGTCCCTGCTCAATGGCTTCCTCTCACTGTCCGTCCCACCCCGCTCGCACACACACACACACACACACACACACACTCCCTCCCCGTTCTCTATCTTTTAACACTTACAAAACTGAAAAGATTCGGTCTGGGCTGGGCTCAGGCCACCTGGAAGCTGCAAAGGAGTTTGGCATCTCGCCAGTGGCCAGCTGTAGCATTGTGCTCTCCGCTGCCGTCTCAGTTAATTCCAGGCATTGGCGATTGTTGCCGTCCCTGTTTACGGCCCACCCCCTCCGCCCGGCCTTCCCGGGCTCCCCTGGGCCGATTGTCCCAGGCCGTCTCTTGTTTAATGCTGTTTTGCAAGTTATTAAGCCCTGGAAGTCTATTAATCACAGTTCAGGGGCTGTGGAAGCCCACACAGCGGCGGCCGGGGGAGGGGCAGCGGACAGGCACGCTCGCTGGCCTGAAAAGGCTTAGACGGTGGTCCATTCAGATCCCTAACGAGATCATTACCACTAACTAAATACAAACCTGACCCCTTCGACCCGCTGGGAAATTACGTAGGAGGTCCCTCCCGGTGTGGGACATTAATATGCCGTCCCGGTACCCCTCCCTGTTCCTTCTGCCCATCCCACCCGCACCTCCCCCAGCCTTTACTCTTCCCCTCTTTCTCTCCAATGGCCAGAAAACTAAACCTATCATCAAAAGAAGTCTAATCACTGCTGTGATTGTGGTAAACCAAGCCTGACAGACATTTCACTGAGACCTCAATAGAGCACATCAGTGCAACCTCCAAACCCTACCTCCACCCCCCATCGTTGGCGCTCTTATTTTCTGCCTTTTTTTAAAGCGGGAGCCAATGGGCGGCCAGAGAAGCCGGGCCTTTTCAGATTACTCGACACACTGTGTCCACTTTTCGGGGGACCACCTGGCAAGCTCATTTTAATATAACGCTGTCCCTCTTTAATTCGCTCTGCTTTTCTTTCGTTCCTCCTCCCTCCCTCCCTCCGTCTCTGTCACTTCTTCCTCTAATTCTGCCTCTCAAGCCAAGCCATGTCCGTGAATTCCATCTAATCCATTGACCCTGCTAGAACATTCCTGGTTAGCACTCGTCGGAAGAGGTTGGATTTGGGAGGATTACATGGTTGTGGTACTGCTGGGTGGCACCTGTGACTGGGAGCGGAGCGAAACAATTACGGCTCGCCACAGAGAGGACGAGAGCCCCCTGCGTATCCCAACTTTCATTCTTTTATCCTCTTCTTTTTTAGGCGAGGGATCATGGACTATCACCCCTCTAATCTCTACCTGTGACAGTAGCGCTGCGCTCCCACGCAGGGTGGCCTGTGACCCGGGAGAACAGTGGAACGGCCTCAGGGTGAGGCGTGAGAGAGGGAGCCCTCCTGGCTTATGTGAAGTTTCTGTCACTCTTAGTGTTTCAAGTGTCTCCACTTCAGGGAGTGAGAGCTTAGCTGTACCACTGGAAACGAGTGGGTGTGTCTTTGAAAAACCAGCACAACATTCCCGAACGCAACCACCCCATTATCTGCTTCCGACTACCTTGTCGGATGATTTCAAAGGGCTCAAATTGCGAGGAATCCAACTTTCTTTTTGGGAATCGAAACTGGTCCAAGAGATGAAACTATATCATTAACTGAACTTTCGCAGTGTCCGATGAGCCAGATTAAATCAACATGATTAAAGCATTTTTCAGGATAGTTGTTAGATAACTAAGGTTATAGTTAATTCGGTAATACTTTACAACAAGGTTCAATTACTTAACTATTGCATTTACTTACATGAACTAACAGATCAGCACATTTGTTACATTATTTATTCATTTTTGTTAAAGTTAGTTAATAAAAATAATAATAAAGAACACCTTTTGATTTTAGTAATTTATTGGTAATTGTTGGAATCAACATTAGCTACGATTAATAAATGCTTTTAAAATATACTTTTATCGGTAGTTTGTTAACTAATGTAATATTAACAACTGGAACATTTTTCTGTAAAGTGTCACAGTTAATTTATATTAAAGACAATTAGCAAACCTTTATAATGCTTTAAATTAGGACTTTTTAATGTTGTTTTTGAAATATGGTTGAAGTCTTCATCTAAATCTACTGACAAGCATTTGTGCTAAACCGAAATATATTTCGTTTTGTCTTGAAACTCGTACCATTTAAATATGTTTGTAATGATTATGCAGTTTCGTCTGTTTAAAATAATGAACTTCCTATCAGTAACACAGTTTTTTTTTATTATTAACAAGTTATAATCAAGCCTATTTACACAAACATATTCTTATTTTGATGTTTTGACATCAACATATTATTCAAAAATTTAAAAGAGCATATATTTTTAAAGCATGTTTATTAAAAAGTTATTTAAAATGTACTTTAAAGTGTTAAGTAAAAAAATGATGGGTGTGCTCTCTTTAAGTACAGTTTAGTAGTCTTTTTTATCTGCAAGTACAAAAAAAATACAGGTATATATATATACAATCTGAAATACACTATACATGCACATTAAGTGCATTTTCTTTTCATAATGATTATGCTGTCCTTCAAAGGTGAAACACAGTAACTCCCCATTTTGTAAAAAATTGAATGTAAAAATCAAGACAAAAATGTAACGTAGATAATTCAAAATTCAATCAAAAATGTTAAAAGCCTTCTTCTCAGTTTGTCTTGTTGTCGTTGTCTAAAGTTCCTTTCTCAAGGCCTGTTCATTACGCTGTCCATGGTGCTTACCCGAGGGATTTGATGAAGTTTCTGTTCAGTTTCTGTTTCTAATATTCTCTTGGCATGAATATAAACACCCCAGGACCTTAGCAATACTGTAAGATAATACTGTATATATATATATATATATATATATATATATATATATATATATATATATTAGAACTTTAGACAATTTATTGCCTTTTTTTACATGTAGATGTGCGGTCACACTTTATTTTAGTGTACACTTCTCGCTATTAACAATCCATTTAACTATGACTTTTGCCTCAATAAATTCCTAATTTGCTGCTTATTAATAGGATTAAGGATGTAGAAAATGATGCAGAATATGTGCTTAGTACTAATAAACAGCTAACGCGTTAATAATACGCATGCTAATAAGCACCTAGTTAACAGTGAGAATAGTGAGAAGTGTTTTCAAATGTGCATACATGTTAAGCAAAGATAAAATATATATGACGAACGCGAACTGTAGCTTTTTAAAGATGATTCAGGCAGATTAACTGTTCCGCGCATGTTGTGAATGTTCTTGTTGAGACGAACTTCCGTTCCTATTAGTTTCCTGTACTAAAGATGACAAGTACGTTAGGATGAGCTAATTGAAGGCCTGTAAGCCAAGCCTGGTATGTGGTCATGCCCATTCAAGACATTCAAGCTCTATCGCCTTGTTAATCCTTGATAAGATCACTCTCCTCAGACACTTCAAAAATGGAGATGTTAAGCAAGCAACGATCCAAACGTCACCTTGCTTTACCTGGATCTTATCTGACCCAGAACAGACATTTTATTCTCCACTGCACTACAGACATGTCACTGCTATTATCGATGTCACTTCTTTTATTGATTACGTTGATTACAGTGGAACAACAGACATGAAATGCTCCAGCTGACACTGAGATGCAATCTCATTGAGACATTATAAGTCGTCTTTGGTAGCGTGCGCACACAAAGAATCGCTTCACATTTCTTCCCTGATGTTTTTGCCTGTTTTTCAGACATGTACGTAAAGCTGAACCGCTGCCCTGAATTTTCCTCATTCGCATGCACAAACACTCGTATCCATCAGCATTCAAGCGGTCATACCAGGAATGAAGCGCTTTTTCCGATGGGCCATGTTGATTGTTCATCGGCACTGACCAATTGGAATCCTATCATGATGATCTCCAGCATAACAAGTAATTTTAACCTGCCTGCGATCCACCCCCTCACCACGCTGCTGCTTAGCCTCACCCTACAAACAAAAACACTCGCCGCACGCTCATGTTTAAGAGCGCGCTAATTAATTCCACTCTGAAGCACTTTTCCGCTTCTATTTGCTCAGATACAAAACGTCAAATCCCTCTTATGCGTGCAAATAAACACTCTGAACAACAAAGAGACGAAAAAAAACTAATAAAAACAATGGTGAAATTGACTGAAGGTATAACACGATGAATGCTTTAGAAATAGGCTCATGCCATCCCGCTAAATTACTCTCGCCCCCAACGGACGACTTTTGCTGATTTGCGCTGGTTTTGTGTACCGAATGTCTCTTCACCGTAATGAGGCTGCAGTGGAATATTTCTGAACTAGTCGAATGAGCGATGTCAAGCGTTGGTTTACACAATGTTTTGCTTTTCTAAGTACGTCGAGTGTAAAAACAAACACGCAAGGTCCCTCTCGGTTTCACACACACGCACGCATACGCAACACACTCTCTCTCGACCGCACTTCGTCTTCCCATCATGTCTCATGGCCACACATGATCTGCTCCATATTTCATGCTTCGCCGGTGTCTGCATCTTCCAATTCCACAGCGGCCAACCGGCTAGCATATGTTCTGTCTGAGTAATTAGATGAAGCCCAACAGGTGTAAGAGAACCGATGGGCTCCGAGCCGCGACACCACATCCCACTAGTCATTACCCTAGCGCTCACCGCCGCATCAGGCCCTCGTATAATATTCTTAGCCTTTCCTCATCTTCGTCTTGCTAATCTCACTCACAAACGCAAACGCTACTTCCCTGTCAGGGTTCACCTAGGCCAGAAGTGAGCTGCCACGACTCCGATCGCCACCCCTCCAGGTGAGCGTATCTCTACTTTTGAGGGCCAAATGTAGCGGAAATGGAGTGTTTGTTTTCCCACACTCGTTTTCTTTGCACCCTCCACTCTTTCTTTTTCGCCTCCTCCTCCTCCTCCTGTAGTTAGGGCTCATCAGCGCTGAGGCGCAGTGCCGTGAAGTGAAGTGTTAATTTAGTGCTCCTGCTGGGCAAGAGGCTGCTGGGGGAAGCAGAGGTGAGCTCTTGCAGAAAATGACCCTCATGCTGTGATTGTTCTTGTTTTTTTTTTTTTCCCTCTGCATGTTTGAAAGCTTCAGACTGCCACTCAGAGATGAAAACAAAGGAGGAGAGATGGCGAGAGCTAATGCATCAGCCGGAGAGGATTACCTAAACCACACTGCGACATATTCACGTACTGACTCGCAACGTCTTTCAGTGAGCTTGTGCTATTTGAAGTTGAACATGCATGTGGAACAAATTTAGACGTAGCGTTACGCAAGCGACGCGTTATTTCAACACATGCATTTGCACATACGGAGGCTCGCGATATTCTAGCCTTTCATTTCCCCCACCATCGCTGTTCACTTTAGCAGAATGATTAATTGGGCCTGGCTCAGCTCTGTCCTCTGAGAAACTTAAACAAAAAGCCAGGCTCTATCCGAAGATTACAGCCACACATTACGGGCTGAATGAACCATGAAATTGCTTTTTTCCCCACCTGCAGTGCGCTCTCTCTGCAGCGTGGTCACTGCCGCTCTCAGGAGGGGAGCGATGGAGAAGTTTCCTCACTCTGAGATAATAAAACAATCCTTCAGACCTCCACCTTATAGCACCGGCCACTGTCCATTTGCCAGCATGTGTGCGCAGGAAAACGGCGATGTTGGCGAGCGTGTCATGTTGTTAAACACTGCGTATGTTATGATATAGGGGCTTAAAATGATACAGGGGGAGAAATTGGCAGGAAAATAATTGTTCTATTTTCAACTTTGTTAACATTCTGTAAATGATATAGATTTTGACATTTAGCACAAATGTCTAAGACACAAAAAAGCACCATTTATTTTCTTAAAAAGGCATCACCATGTTTAAACTTTGCTTCCGATATCCCTGTATATATATTATCGCATGCACAATATTATCCAAATGATGACGCATTATGATGTAGCTGTGTTTCCTCGGCAGAGACTGGGGATCTGGTCAGGGTACATGAAAAGTTGAATGGAAAAAACCAAAAAAGAAAAGAGATTAGGCCGAAAGTTCACCTTTCAATAGGACAATTGCCCTAAGCACATAGCCAAGACAATGCAGAAGTGGCTTAGGGCTGACTCTGTGAATGTCCTTGAGTGGCCCGTCCAGAGTCTGGACTTGAACTCAATCAAACATCTCTGGAGAAACCTGAAAATGGTTCCCATCCAACCTGATAGATCTTGAGAGAATCTGCAAAGAAGATTGGTAGAAAATCCAAGAGTACAATACTTGTTGCACCAACTAAAAAAATACTGTAATTGCTGCCAAAAGTGCTGCAGCTGAGTACTGAGTTAAGGGTCTGAATACTGTATACTGAATACTGAAAACTCTAAAATGTGAAATTCTTTCTTTCTTTCTTTTTTAATTGAAAGTTATCACAAATATTTCCCCCTATGATTTATGGGGCATGGGATATACATTAATTAGAAAATGTGTTAATCATTTAATTTAGAAGCATTTTAGCATGAAGCTGTAACAAAACAAAATGTGAAAAAGGCAAGGCTCTGAATCCACTGTATCTGTGAGTTTTTGGTTCAGTTATTCCTTAAGTTACAGGGACAAAATGTGCCCACAAAGATGGCAATATCCAAAATTATTGATCTTGTGGGGGCATTTGTTTTGCTTCCCATAAGGTAACAAGCTTAAAAGTCACACAGAATTATCTGAAAATATAAAAATGCAGAAAATGTTGTGTGAGGGGTAGGTTTAGAGGTAGGGTAAGGGACTGACAATCACTTGATGACACACTGTGGTTCTTTGAGACCGCACGAAGCATTTTGCTTTTTTTTTAAGATGAATTTGGTGGGAAGAAATGAACATTTTCGAAGTTGAGGAGCAGTACTTGTGGCTCAGGCTCAGCAATGGCGTGTGTTATTCAAGTTCAGTGCAGCATAAAGTGACAAAGTCTTTGTGCGTTTGTTGAACAATATATTTTAGGAACAATATAGGTTCGCTGAAACTTATACATGCAAATTATTCACCTTGACTAATATTAAATGGTTGGTTTGAAATTGACCTCCAAGTAAGTGGTGCTCAGACATCGCTGCATTAGTGACAGTGGACACTTCCTTCGACCGTACTTTTAGAGCAAGGTTCAGATAACATTAACCCTTGTCACATGACCCAGAGACAGAGCATGATATTGATACCTTGCTCCTACCTTTAAATGTGCCTTCAATGCAAAGACAATTTTTCATTTTCTCCTCATTGTTTATTTGGGTATCGCCAACATGCTTAGTCTTTTTTGGGTAATGGCAATGTGCTTGTTGTGAAAGTTATGATTGTTATGGGCAAAAAAAGATGTCAGTTTGTGAGTGAGTGATCAGCATAGGATTATTTACATTATTGAACAGGAAAACAAAGCCTATTACAGCATCCACATATAAGGGACCAGTCAGCAATATCAGTGGCTTTATTGCATTGCCCAGGAAATAATTACTATCCTCCATCCCCAGCTCCCCCTCTTGTCCTTTCAGCCAACCCTTCAGCTCCCCTCTTCTTGTCCTATCAGCTTCAGAAAGAAATCAATTGTCATTACAGAATTATATATTTTTTTTCTGTTATTAATATTAGTTAGATAATTAAAAAAGAGTTGGAACTCAAACTCTGGAAGACCAAAGTGCTACGGCGCTACATGTTAGTGCTGGCCAATTAAATAACGCTTAAATGTTGTTTTAAGAGTAAAATAAAAAGCTCTATTCTTAATTGATGGATTTATAGAGCGTGAACTCCACAACATACTATTAAATTATTGGCACACTGTCTATCATGAGATTTTGATGAGGAGTCTGGCATCTGCACTGATCTACACCTCAGCAGGTCATCCATACTGTGCCTGAAAACTGCAGTCCACTGTGAGGTTCAACAAGAAATAGAGGTGTCATTGTTCATATACTGGCTGGCGCATGCTGCATCCTACAAGGTCACTTCTTCAGCCTTTGCTATCCCTGGATCCACAGTCCACAATCATGTGTTGTCCTTGGCCTTCTAAAAAAAAGTTGTTTACCTGTCTTGGGTTGAAAAGGTTGCCACAGGATTTAGCATGCTGACAAGCTTATCCTATTTGTGTTCAGCAGTCATTGAGGGATGCCGTAGTTGTATAGAGAACCTATTACTCAACACCGCCTATTTTTTCAATAGAAAATTGGGAAACACTTTAGAATAGGTAACACTTGCTAACAATTAAGTACGACTTTTCCCTCAATAAACCCTTAAGTGGCTGCTTATTAATAGTTAGTGTGGTAATTTAGCTATTGGGTAGGATTAGGAATGTAGAATAAGGCTTTAATATGTGCTTAGTTAGCAGTAATAAATGGCTAATATTCTAGTAATATGCATGCTAATAAGCAACTAATAGGTATAACTGTAAAATTAATTGTTGCCAAAAATGTTTTTTTTTTTTTTCAGTACAATTCTGGCTGCATGTGACAACCAAGGAAAACCTTTGGATGCCTGCACATGATTTCTTGGTTCCTGGCATGAAATATCCTGGCTATTTTCTAGAGTGACCAAACATGACATTTTTCCTGGATCCGTCCTGGCCGGGATTTCAATATTGCCTAAAATATACCATTTTTGGCTTTATTTGTGTGGCAAGACTGATCTGTGTATGATATTAAAGCACCGTATAGATGATTCCTTATGCTTTCAAAACTTTTTTAAACACTGATAGGTCTGAGCCACGCCACTTTAAGTCAAACACACAATATGTATGAGCATTTGCATCATTTTAACTCTCTCATCTTCTCATACGCAGCATAAATCAAGCGTCTGGCAGGTCAAGATCAGAACTAAATATAATAACACTACACCTATCATGGCATACCTATATAAGCTGTTTCCTGTATTAATCAATTCCATCTCTGTGAGAACACGTTCATTCGTTCATGTTTGCGAGGTTTGAATTCAACGCATTAATTGATATATGCTGATAGATTTGGTGTGACCCGAGCAAGTGTTGCTTCTCACATCGATACATCACTGACATAGACTGTTTAACTGTAATGCCAGAGATTCATCGCTTAAGTTAAGCTAATGTGACTGCATCAAAAACATCTTTACACACGGTCTGCTTTCCCCGCTGGGAGAAGCAAGATATTGAGGATTAAAGCATCCACATAACATCTAATCACTTAACCCTTTATTCATCTCTGAATGTCTTCACGAAGCTAAGTTTCCTATTTCATCATTGTGTTATTTTATAATTGTCAAATATTGCAGTTTAGTAACATGTTTGCTAGACATGCCGCTTTAGGCCTATTGGTTGTATTTTGTCATGCATTTTAATCTGTTGTTTAAAGCTCTCTGGTATAAAACAGACTTGCTGCTAAAGTTCATCTAGTATCGGGAATTCTGTTTAATTAAACATATTCTATTATTTCCAACACGCTGTGTTTTAAGTCAGTGATGTGCTGTTGCTTGGAAATCAGGATTAACTGTTGTTTTGTTGGTTCACATTGCTGTTTAAAAAAGTGACATTCTTGATACTTAACACACAGTGAGTAGAATTTGCTACGAAAGGTATTAATACTAACAATTATATGCATAGCAGTTGCATAACTTGGTCATGAAGCACATACAAAAACAGAGCTTGTGTTTAGAAAGATAACCTAAATAATCAAATTGGTGCCTAACCTACTTAATGTCGACCAAATAAAACCAGTATGCAGAGATGCATACTGGTTTTATTTGGTGCATCTCTCTCTAACGCACGCACACAATGTCTTATTCACAGAAACCATTTTACTCTCCAAGTCGCAAGAGAGCATGACCATGTCGCGGCATGCATGATTGGCTATATCTCAAGAAACATTTCCATTTGATGATAGATTTGTTGGTCTGTATTAAGTAACAGGCAATCTATCCCTGGGATGTGTTACCGGGTGAGAGCGGTGAATGACTTCCTGCAGAATGCTTCAAATTTCATTTTAGTCTCAATAGAAATCCATGTTAAAACAGGGTAAAAAAGATTGAATGAACTGACTTTTCAGTTTAAGTACATATAAAAATGTGTGGAGGGTGAAGCTGTGCTGTTTTCCTGGTAATAAGCTAAGGAATTCCTTTAAAGTACTTGTTTTGCGTACCGAAAACCTGTCATGACTGGCACTGTATGCATGGATTTCAGAGCTGAAATTAAATACTCGGTTGGTAAATAAATCTATTAAAATGTGTGTTATCATTCTGTGGGCAAAATCTTGTGAACTTCACCCCGATCGAGAGCTGTTTATGCAGATGTGCGCTCATCTGTTTTCAGTGCAGCATTCTTCGTGTTGTTGCAGGTCGTCTTCTCACTCATTTAACAATGACAGGTCCTGTGACACTCTGAAGTAATAAAACAACAACTCCATGTGCTTTTTAAAACCATTTTCATATATTTCTTGTCATGTTGTTTGGCTCGGAAAATATGTAAATACGCATAGGCACCTTTGTCTTTGTGAACGGTCAATTGTGATCAGCTAGAGGACGTTATCAGGACGTTAACTCTGTAACCATAGATACATTGTATACACCGTGAACCGGAGGTTCGGAGGATCCTGCGTTCATGTACGCGCAAAGCATAATGGGTAATTTCACACCCATGAAAATGGTCTATATAATAATATAGTAACTTCATCGCTGGGGGCCCTCTTGTGATGTGGGCACCACTGTTGCATAGGGAAATATGCTATTGCCTAAACTTCGGACATTGACTAATATGCTGTATTGCAATAAAGGGGCATGCTGCTCTTCTCAGCTTTTTAAAGAAAAGCACCCAGTTAATGACCCAGTTGCCCCAGTCATTGCTATTCTAGAAGATCTTGGTTTTAAAACTGTTAGGTTATTAAGATTTTGTTTGCTTGGCTAGTGCTCAATATCATGGTATTGCTAGTTCTTATTGTTTCTTTAAGATTTGTTTTTACTGCGAATGCGGGTACTTGGTTAAGCTTCTTTATTCATCTGATTGTTCATGAAATATGCTTCTGACTCATCTAGTATCAGGATGCTATTTCCTATTTTAGTTTCTCTGACTACTGCAACATTCTGGGATTAAGCAAGCAACATGGTTGTTGCAAACTATTAAGTTTATTATGATTAAACTACGCTCACGCAGGTTGTCAAATTGAGAACACGTAACACACTGTGCAAAAATGTCAATGGAGAAGCCACACCTGTAAACTGATGACTTGATTCAGGTTATTATATGCTGCTGTTATTGAGATTTAAATTGATGCTGAACGAAACATGATATATTTTACACTATTATTGAACAGCCCCACTTTTAAATTAACACCTGCCATGGGAGATAATTAACAAATACAAATGTCATCAACTTCCCGTTACGGACAGAAAATGTGGCTCTTCTAGAAGTTGGGTGTTGAGCATCTCTGAGCATCTGGCCCACTCACTCTTGTCAAAGCACTGGGACATTTGATGGTTATCCATTTCCTAGTTTTTATCCAGTCTCAGGTAGTTATAGCAGGTTTTAGGTATACTGCTCATTCCAGGAACCAGTATTCTGAAGTAATCTGAAACCAAAAGGTCTTGATGACATGGTTAAAGAGCAATTCAGATCTTTTTCATTGCTATGGGCATGCCCTTTAAAGTGATCAGATGGCAGGCCTTTGAGAATTTGTCAATAATTACTAGAAGGCAAGTGCATACATTAAAGGTTGTCAGATTGGCCAAATCCACTGAGTATGGTTTAGTGGAATGGGTAATGGGAAGACTTTTCTGGATGACAGACGTTAAGCACATCTTAGCACATTTTTCATAGCCTTGGAAAAACCTTGTGATGTCATTTCTTATCTTGGGTCATCAGAACCATTCCTGGCTGACTGAGAAGGCACATTTGGACCCAGGGTGATGTAGGATTTCAGAGAGAATCAGACAATTTAAGATTAGATCAGAACAATGAAACCTGAGGAGTTGAAATTCCACTAAGAGGTCCAGGACGAGTCAACAAGATGTCGTAAAATTTGACCCTAGCACCAGCCAACCTGACTGTCTCTTTTACAGACTAAGGCAAAAACACATTGGGCAAAAACAACTCCAACTCTACCAGATTTACCAGATTTAGGGCAAGTAACCAAAATGTATTGATCCAAAACACAGCACATCCTGATTATCACATTTGCAAAACCAATAGTAGAGATTCAAGACAAGAACCAGGCTGAAGCCTTTTAACCTCTGGTCTTCACAGAACGTGTCCTTACATTCACAGAAACTGCATTTCCATGCATGTACATGCTCAGAGTCATCTTAAAAGGACTTATGAGCAACTAATCACTTAAATGCATAACTGCTTATTATATATACGTAACCCACACATTTATCTACAACTATCATGCTATGCTAATCACTCATTATTAATATATTTTAAATAACTATTGAATCTATTATAGATTCATATTCATGTTTAGTATGTATATGTTTGAATCTCATTGCTTGAAACTTTCTTATTATCAATTCTTAGTCAAATGTATCATATTCTTATAGAAATCATGTCCAAAATGCCCTGAGCTAGAACAGTAACTATTGGTTAAAACAAAGAAACCAAAAATTAGTTTGTGTCCAAAAACTGAGTTTAAAATCTTAGGACATTATTCAAATTTGCTTTCAAACAATCAACAACCTCAGGAAATCCTTTATTGCAATGACACAACAAAGGGAATCTCCTAATGCAAAAGGCAATGCAAGTAGAACCTCTAGATTAATGGTGAAATTATGTATTGTTGAACTGATGTAATGGTGAACTGATGTATATAATTTTATCCTCATTAAAGAACTCAATGCAAGGGTTAATTAAGTGATTGAGGGTTGTTCAGATCTATGCAATTGCAGATATTGCTGTAAACCTGGGATGTCTCATTTTCAATCTCTTCAAATATTTCTTTCCTCACTTTCTCTCTTCCTGCAACTTGTATGAATGTGTAAGCGTATGTGTTTTTGTTATATTAGTTTATGATAGGTGATGGTGAAATTAAACCAGGTATACAAGAAGGCCCATCTAACTTTACCAGTGATTTAATTGCTTGATATATCTGAGATACTTGAATTTTCAATGATCCATGAGCACAAGGCAATGCATGATGGGTCCCATCTAGCCAGTGTTGTTACCACTCTAGAGCTAACCAAAAGCATTCAGGTGTTGATGTCATAGTTCTGCTTTCCTTTCGAGATAGGTTTCTTGGAGAAATGACTGCTGGGAGAGGATGGCATTTACTTCTGAGGTAGCCAGGACAAAGACTAGGGCTTACTCTTTATGGACTTAAGGGGTTAACAGAGCTGTGATTTAATTGTAGTTCTTAATTTAAAGTCCATAGAAGTTCGCAAACATAAGAAGCATTGGAGTTCTTTAACGATGGATGGAACAGACCACAGTTTAACAGCTTCCAACATCCTGACTTCCATCCTAATGCCTACTGCACTGATGATGCAACCAAGGAACTGGGTGGAGTTCTGGTATAATGAATACTTCTCTGCCTTGAGGTAGAGGTAGCATTCCCTCACCTTGGCCAGAACAATCTAAATATGGTGGCGATGTTCAGACTCATTCCAGGAGTACACTGGGATGTAATCATAGACCAAGCTGAAGTGATGGAGGTATTTCTGGAAAATCTTGTTTATAAAAGCTTGAAACATGAAAGGATCACATACTAATCCATTCATTCATCTTCAGTCCAGATTACTTTTGTAAATGTAAGTTACTATTGTAAGTGGTGTGCCAGTCACACTTGCTGAAAAGTATTTTTCCGCACAACTGTTCCAAGAAAGCCAGTCACTGTTGTCATAGCACTGTTGTCATACCAACATACTGTTCAACTTGGAACCAGAATGTTACTGAAGGCCTATCCAAGGGATTGACTAGTCCTCAAATATCTGTCAGCTAGGCACCACGAGCCAACATCTAGGATGATGCAACAACTCTTACAACATGAATGGGCAGGACACACCCTGTGCTTAATAAACTAGGGTGATGGCATCTACAATTCACTGGGCCATTATCTGCTTGGAGATGAGCTTTCTCTTCCGCTTTGTGACCGGTCTACGTACCATCTCAAGGCTCAGACGGGACAAAGCAAAGCATAGGGCTGCATCTGCCTTCTCCAAGGGCAGTGATTGCAGACTCACCACCTGACCTCTGAAGGGCGTAGAGAGAACCTTGGGCACACAGTTGACCTGGGAGTTCCCTAACTTCTTGATCGAGGTCAATGCAAACAGGAGAAGAGTATTTATTTATAGAAACTTCAGCTCAAACTGATTTCAAAGGCTTAAATTTGCCCTGCTGTAGTATTTTGAGCACTAGAGACAGGTCACAAGAGGGTATAGAGGTGGCCTGGGGAGGATTTAACCTTCTCACCTTGATGAACAGGTCATGCTTCCCTACCTTTTCTTCTATGAGTTCATGGTTAGCACCAACCACAGCAACATATATAACATAGGCATAAGGGTAGAGTAAAACAGCCTTCGCTCCAACCTGTTCTGCAAAAGGGAGAGCACAACTCTAATCTAACATCATCAGAGGTCTTCTTGATGAGAAGAACACCACTTGATAGACAAGTTCCACTTCAAGATGTAAGCGTGTCTCATGGACTGTTCTCTCACTGAAGTGAGAGTTAGGTCACCTAGAACCTCCTTGTCCTGTCCAGGGACCAGAAGACATAAAGTCTCCAGAGGTCTGGACGAGGGTGCCACAGGGTCCTCCGTCTCTAAATCAGTAGATCCATCCTCAGAGAAATCTGCCAGAGAGGGGCTTTGTCCTATAGAATATTTGGGGCACACGCATACATACAGGAACGTAAAGATGTTGAGTAGTTTGGTAAGAATAAGATGTCTGTAGTCTGTAGAATAAGATGAGGTCAGACAAAGACTGAGGGAGTGTATGCTCTATATAGTGCTGGTGATAAAAGATAGATGAGTTCTATGTCTGTAATTGTGTATCAGGGAGGATGATGGGACATGTAGTCCATAATCAGTAGTCTGGTGAGTATGACAGTCAGATGAGTGAGAGAGAGCTTGGAGTGATCATGACAGTCTCATCTCCTCATCCCTCATTTTCTCTCTTCTCTTCATTCTTTCCCATTATCCTCCCTCAACTCTTCCGTTGTCCTCTTGTCTTCTTCATCTCTGTCTTTTGTCTCTTGATAATTTCTTGTGTATCTGTGTGTCTTTCAATGTTCTTTTTTCCCTTTCTCTGCTGGGCTGTTTTCTCTATTTTTGCAACTTGTTTCTCCATATTCTTTCAGATAAGTCAAAAGTTACAATTCTTCTTTGTTTTTACTGATGTTAGACAGGCATTGGTCTGCATTTGTTGCTGTGAACAGATGCAAAAAAGGTAAAAAAAAAATACTGATAGGGTGCTATGGTGAGATCCACGGCCCCTGTACTGATCCCTTTCTGACAATTAACAATGTTATTTAAATAATTTCTTAACAAGAATTTAGTCTTATTTCTTATGCTTTAGGTTATCTCATTGTTTAACTCACACAGCAGAAAATTTGCCCTTTAGATTGTTTTGCTCTGTAGAAGCCATGAGTAACACATACCATTTATCCACACACAAGGTAACAATGATTTTAAATTGAACCATTACTCACTAGAATTAAATGCTTAGCTTTGTAATGTATTTCATGTTTAAATGCTGATGATGATATCTATATACTATACAATTATTGCACATTCACCTGTGGAACAGTCCTTAAGACACTTTACAGATTGTAAGTAATTAAAAGTTACAATAAGTTAAATTTTACTAAATTCTTGTCTTGTCGACTCGGATGAACATAATGTGCATGTGTGCCCACTCCCGGAGGACCATGTGCAAAGTTTTAAATTGGAATATCTTAAGTTACTGATGGCTTAGAATTGGAAGTAGTGATGATTTATTATTTACTTACTATTTGTACCATTTGTACTCAAACCTTGATCAGACTCACTTAGCAGTGATTTTTTTGTGATTCTAATGGCCTTGTTTAGCTTGCTCAGCTTGCCTTGGATGATTGAAGACCAGCCATGCTGCTTCGCTCTGGATGACTTGCAGAGGCTTAATAAAACATTACAGTTGTCCAGACTTTTCATGGCAAGAACTTAGACTTGTAATTGAATCCTGTATTCTGTTCGATGGCTGCACTGTGGGTAAACATTCCCTAGTAATACACTTCCTCCGCAGTAGGCTGAGGTTGAGATGGTCAGTACAATCTTGTTTCCCCACAGTGGTGCTAGAGGCTCTGGGGCAGACCCCCTTTCAAGCCCATAGATGAGATTTCTGATCTACTGCGATCACTGCTCTGCAGAGAGTAGGAGACCTTTGCACCCTTACAGTGGCACCATTTTTTCTAGACTTTGGATGTTCACAAGGCAGCTTTGTGCAGAAGGTCAAACTAATTGCTTGTGTGCATTCGGCCACCTAGGAGAGGTAAGCCTGCTTCTAGACAGACCATCAGTCATTGGATTGTTGAGACAATCTCGTCTCCTCTAGAGTCCTCTGGTCTCTCCTCACCCATGGAGTGAGTCAAGGCTCACTCCACAAGTGAGACTATTGGGCAGGTGTCCCTATACCTTTGTCCATTTCTATGGATTGGATGTTGGTATCACCCCAGGGTCTTCAGTCCTGTCGTTCTAATGGTTTATGTCAATCCGGCATCAGTATGAACTGGTCTGAGAAACATTACGATGTACAAGACACCACCCCCACAGTCTGGGGAGAATCAACAACTGGATGATAATCTGAAGATGTTTTACTGTTGATTTGAAAAGGCCAGTCTTCCACCCCCCTGCTCTGATCTGCACTCATTCACCTATCCCCTCCCTCCACCACCATTCAACCCATGTTTAAGGTCTGTGAGGGTGAAGTGGACCAGGTCTTCACCAAGCAGAAATCTAGAAAAGCTTCAGGCCCAGATGGTGTTTCACCTGCCTGTTTAAGGGTCTCCGCTGACCAATCCCACAGATTTTCAACCAATCTCTGGAGCTGTGTGAAGTTTCCTGCTGCTTCAAACACTCCACCATAATTCCAGTCCTCAGAAAACCAAAAATCACTTCACTTAACAATATAGACCTGTCGCACTCACGTCTGTGATCTTGAAGTCATTTGAGAGGCTGGTCCTGGCCTATCTAAAGGACATCACTGGACCCTTGCTGAATCCTCTTCAGTTTGCCTACAGAGCAAAGAGGTCTGTGGACGATACAGTCAACTTAGGACTGCATTACATCCCACAACACCTCAAAAGAGCTGGGAATTACACAAAGATCCTCTTTGTGGACTTCAATTTGTCCTTCAATTGTCCATCAAGCTTGACCTTCTCTTAGCCAACCTGACACAGCTCTTTGTACCCACCTCTATCTGTCAGTGGATTACCAACTTCCAGACAGAGAGACAGGGCTGGGAAAACTTAGATCTAAGATTCTCACTATTAACACTATTGGAGGTTCTCAGGGTTGTATCCTCTACCTACTGCTCTTCTCCCTGTACACGAATGAGTGCCCTTCTATGGAACTCTCTGTCACACTCCTGAAGTTTGTCAGCTTCATCCAGAACAAGTCTGCTTACAGACAGGAGGTTAAAGAGCTGGCTATCTGGCGCAGTCTTAACAACCTGGAACTCAACACAGCAAAACATTGGAGATCATAGTGGACTTCATTAAGAACCCCCTGCTCTCCCCCCACTCACCATCATGGACAGCACTGTAATGACAGTGGAGTCATTCAGGTTCCTGGGCACCACCAATTCTCAGGACCTGAATTGTGTCACTCACATTGACTCATTGCTAAAATGGCCCAGAAGAGGTTGTACTTCCTTCCCCAGCTGAGGAAATTCAACCAGCCACATGAACTACTAAAACAATTCTACACTGTTTCAAGTAAATTTTAAGAAAAATATTTCAGTATTTTGGCTGATGTGACACTGACATCCATCCTTTCCATGAAACCCTGAAAGAGCTGCCTGTGAGTTAGAACTGAAGCCTCCAAATTACTATACCTGTGATATGACCAAGTCAGAAAGGGTGGACAGGAGAATCTGATGGTTAAAATTTTACATACAGATCCAGCAGAATAAGAACAGTTGATTTGCCATTAACTCATGCCAGTTTAAGAGTTTTAGTAATGGTTATCAGTGCATCAGCAACAGAAATTATACAGTTAAATCTTAAAACTATTCATATATCATTCGCTACAGTTGCATGAGGTGGGAATAAGGCTGAATCCTTTTTTTACCCCTTCTCCTTGCAGATGACAAAATTCTCCTAAGAAATATCACGCACAATCAAATTTCATACTTCCAACCAAAAGTAGAAATATGATTGGGCTTAAGTTAGTTGTGACTTAGTTGAACCGCTGTGATTTCACAGTGGCATTACTCTGTTATATAAGGAGCTGTCTAAAGTTTACATACTAGTAATAGTCATCTAACTCCTTTAGTCAAAATTGAGGGGTCAAGGGTCTCTTGGTAACACTTTATTTTGATTGTCCACTTTAGACTTTCTACTTTAAGTAGGTAAGTAACTTTGCAACTACATGCCAACTAGCAGTCATTAGAGTATTAGTAGACTTAGTAAACTTTGCAAGTATATGTCAACTTATTCTACTTACCCTAAACAGTCTGCACTGAGAGTTAACAGACAGTTACAAATTAATGAGAAATAGTGGAAATGTAGTTATAAAATTACTTATAATGACTTGAAAAGTCTGTACACTATCAAAATAAAGTGTAACCATTTCTTTATATAATATTCTGTTGTCCACTTGACAGTTGAATGTACATCAAAATGGAACCAGGGATTCCCTTGAGGAAAAGTACATAGGGAACTTTGCAAGTGTATGTCTACATGTCTACAATGCACAGCTTTCTGCAACAAATGGAAAATTTTGCTTGCTTTATCTAATTTGAATTTCATGTTCACACAAATATTTAACAATGTTTTAAAAATGTTTTGAAATCGTTTACTCTTTATTTTATTTATTATTTTTTACAGGATCCCAGAGAAGGGGCTACAAAGTACAACAATAACATTCCCTAACAGTGATGATGATGATGATACAGAATTTATTTGTAAAGACAATTGAGAATGTGCGTGTTGGTTTAGCAGTCATGTGCGCATATAATATGCAGTTTCAAGTTGATATTACAAAACGGTTGCTGTGTTGAAGAGGAAGCATTAGATATCGCAGTATGTCAGGAAAACACTTAAATTCTTCATTCCTTCAAAAGGAGAAAAGTTAAGCCTGAACATTTAAGTCTCTTAGTGGCATTAATTTAATCAGAGGTCATCAGGGTATGAAATGTATGCTGTGTATGCTGCACTCTCAGCAAGAGGGACTCATTTCAATAAAGCAGCTCTAGCCCATGAACAAGATGAAAAAAAAGATGAATTAGTCCATTTTAATGTGTCTCCTTTTCTCTCTGCCAGGGTGTATCAAGGCTACGCTTTACATTGCATTCTAATTTATTTTTACATTATAAAATATTGGCATCAGAGGGTAGAAATAATAGAGAGGAGCAGGAAGCTCTTTTTTTCTTTCTACCTCTATCTCTTCTCTCATCCAATCGCTCGCTTAGTGCTTAGACGGGAGACAGAGTTCACGGCCACAAGCTGAGGACATTGAGCGGGGTGACAGAGAGACGATTCAGTGTGTGAGGAGAGCTCTGATCAAGCATTCAGATTAAAGTATTTTCTCCTGCCCGAGGACAGCTCTCGATGCACACCCATCATGAACAATCTGTGTGTGTATGTGTGTGTGTGTGCGTGTGTCATTGTGGGAATGGGGGATGACTCCCTCCATCTCTGAGGTCACTGACATCCAGCTTCCGTATCAATGGAACGGTTTCGGTTTTTATTCAGCCATGGCATGCAAGAATACAATAAAGCATAGCTTATATACTAGGGTTGTAACGACTCGCTCGTTTTCTCGATGACTCAATAACAAATACTCTAATTCACATGTATCGATTTTGAAACATGACTTTTGCATCATGAATGGTTTGTCTGGGTTTGAAATTCAAACATTCAGTATTTTAAAACGCAGGATGATCACTGACTTCTACCTGGCTATATGACAGCTCTCTCACAGTAACGCTATAGTCTTGAGTCAAAGATGAGCTAACTATTAATAAAGCTGCCGACTCATTGTGTAGCCACTACTACAGCTCTTCTGTTTCTATAAAATAAGGTACTACTGTTTAACCGTTGTTTATTTGGGTAAGTTCTAGGCATGCTCAGCTCTAAAATATTTAATTGGCACATTGCACTCTTAAATTAACTTGAATTAAGCCATCTTAAATACTTACCATGGACATATTAGTGCTTTGATGCAACCTGTGTTGTTAAAAGCGCTATATAAATAAAAATGATTGATTGATTGATATTAGGGGAATTTACCTAAAACAATATCTAATTGAATCATTAATCACAATCAAGTTTCACTGATTTCATTGAACTGAACCTCTTTATGAATCAGATCAAATTGTTTCAAATTTGTATGAATGTGTGTGTGTGTGTTTGTGTGTATAATATATAGAACAAACTACATTGTGTGTAAAATCACTGCCTCGGTGCTGGTGTTTGTTTGTGGTTGCTGTGCAGATGTTAAAGTGTTCTGAGTGAGTTTTAACACATTGCTAAGCAATTACAAAGTTGTTAGTTGTCAGGTGGTTGCTTTATGAATAAATCACGGGATCCCTCTCCTAAATCTCTGTGATATTCTGAATAAACAACAGCACTCATTTGATCAAGTCTCTTTACTTTTCTCTCTGACAGCAGAAGTACAGTTTATAGCCTGGAGGCATCCATGAAGGGACATTAGACCAACTTATCCTGAGTAGCGAGCGCTGTTCGTGAGCCAAAGCCCAGCAGGAAGCTAATAGTCTGTTCCAGTGTGGGCCCCTTGAGGCCCCTGAGGCATTATGTCAAGCCCTTGACTACTTCACGCTCATTAAGAGTCATGTGCCACAATTTCACACTACAGTAGGGGAACAAAGACGTTAGTGGGGTTCACTTTTACTGGTTAAACGTCAGTGTCATCAATGTCACTTTGATTGGTTTAAAGACCCCATTAAATGATTTTCAACATGCACAATTCTGTTGCTTCTGTACACACATAAAAAAAAGAAAAACTGCAAGTTGACCGATTCATTATTTGCTATATTTATTATTTAGCAATGTAGAAAAGTGGTATCTTGGCTCGATGGGGTAAATTGAGCCACATGCAGTTAAACCGTGCCACTGATTATGATGATGTAAAACTGAAACGTTTCACCTCAAGACATGTCAAAGAAACAGAATTTCAATAAAAATGTCTTCTTAAAGTTTATGTGTGATCCTTGTGATGGACTGACCATCCATCCAGGGATTTGGCTCAAGACTTGGTCGAGATCCAGCTCTCTTTTGGCTCTAATATGTAATCGAATGTATGGATGACTTCTTAAAAGCTTTATTAAAATATGTAGTTCGAAAATTTCAGAACTAAATAAAGAATAAAATAAAAACTCAACATGCCACTTATAAATCAAGGGGAAATACAATTGTGTTTTAATTAATTATATACCAATGGCCAATTTTCAATATCAAGTTCAAAACAAAGAAAAAACATGTTTGATCTAAAATTAATATAATATAATGTAAAATTACATTGAAATAATGCTGTATAACCAAAAGGAAAGCCACTGGCGCAATTTACTCCAGGACCTTTATCTCAACCCCATTCCTACTCAGCCTCATATCCCAGATTGAGTAAAGTGGATACCTCTTCCTATATTTATGGCCATATTACCGATTTTAGACACAGGGTGGTTCAACTTCCCTACAGGCTCAAATCATTATTTGCCGTTTTATTTCTTTGTGATGGATTTTAATATAAGTAGGGGTGACCCCGAATAGTCGACGATCCGATGCTTCGATAGGAGGAGCCTGATTCGACTCCTATTTAAGTCTGTGTACTTAAATTCAACCAATTACTTCAGTCAATCAGATAACCATAGACTGTTACACATAGTACATAATGTTGCATGCACTCATAGGTGGCATACATTATGAGGTAGGGTTGCAATATATATTTTTATATATATATATCATATATATCAAATTTTTGCGAAATGTCATGTCATATTCTGGCCATGTAGGGTTATGTAGACTTAACCATGGTTATATAAGTAGCATGAACAGTAAACTAGAAATAATATATATTAAAAAATCCTCATCACTAAAGCAATCAATGTGTTTTTGAGCACTAACAAAACCGTTTTCTCTAATTTTGCTGCTACCTCCAAAGCAACAAAAACACATACAGAATAGCGAGGCCTAAGTTGTTACCGAGTTCCTGCGGTATACAGCTGCTGCTATTTACGATGGTATCTGAGCTTGAGTCAAGACCATACATTTGAAGCAAATGTGTAAACAGAAAAAACTATGTTCACTTTTTGATTTTTTTATGTTTTTGAATTGAACGCTAATTAGTTTTTTGTTGCATGAACTTAAGAGTATGGACACATGCCCCTGTAATTATTTATGCATTCGTTTATTCAAGCCTCATGTTTGTTTCGTTGAGAGCTGAAACCGCTATTGAGGGTCCAGTTGTACCGGAGAACATTTTTCAATGCTCCACTTCAGAGGCTGGAGACATTTCTACTGTCATTTTCCTCTAGTGCTTCAGGGTAATTCTTCTCTCCCCTCTATTTCTGCGGCAGTGCGGTGTGTGGCCGTCTGAATTGTGTGTTATTACCCAGCTGGAGACAATATCATTACTACATATTTGCTGTCAAGGGTCTGCAAAGAATGGTACCACCGTGGGCCTTGGTGATCTAACAAGCTCACACGGTGCTGCTGAATTACCCACTCCTACCGGGAGGAAGTCAAACACTAGCCGTTTGAGAGATGACTGAACAAATGAGCCGTCTCCGTCTCACAGCCCCCCTCCTTCCATCCGTCCATCACACACCTCACTGACATTACCAGCACTGACTCTTCCATGTACCGTAATGCTTTCAGCTTTGAGAACGTTACTTTGGAAATGTAATAGGTTACAGATTACAAGTTACCCTATTTAAAATGTAATAATTACACATGCCAATTCAACATTTTCTGGTGACTTTTTTTAAGTAGTCATGGGCTTTTTCTAGTGCATTTGAATTTCAAATGACGCAACTGAATATATTCAATTAGGCCAATGGAAAAATTTCAATACAAGTCAATACAAAATTTTGAGCTGGGAGGTTAATTTATTAAGTGTAGTGTAGCTATTACAATTACTTGAAATGTTCCTAGACTAGTATTTTTGTATGCACTTTTAAGAATACAGTGTCATGTTTAATTCATGGCCAAAGTGGCTAATTTCTCACATAAAAACATAGAGTGCAATTTTTTTTGGAGAAGTTTGTGTGTTGAACTGTGTAATTCATTTGAGTCACATAACCCATCAACCCATCATATAATTAAATGTTGTCATTAATGCAGTTTTTTGAGGAGCTTGGAAGCCTTATATAATATATTTCCGAAATATAAAAATACTAGTATTGATAGTTTGTGTCATTAATTTGATTCTATTAATATGTGTATTCGATTTGACGTCTATCTCAATGTTAAAAAGTGACCTAATTTTTGCCGTATTTTTATTTTGTCAAAAGTCAAAAGTTTTCATATAGCGAGATATTATATGTCATTGCATCGCACTGAAAAACAAGCAAGAGCATTTGTGTTTATAAAGCATATAATTTTTAGTTTTTTTTTAAATGACGATCATTTTACTAGATAAGACCCTTATTCACCGTCAGGTGTCGTTTATAGCCCTTTGAAGCTGCACTGAAACTGTAATTTTGACCTTCAACCGTTTGGAGTCCATTGAAGTTCACTGAATCCTGGAATGTTTTCATCAAAAACCTTCATTTCTTTTCGACTGAAGAAAGGAAAACATAAACATCTTGGATGAAACGGGGATGAGTAAATTATCAGGAAATTTTTTTTTGAAAGTGAACTAATCCTTTAATGGTCCGCGTGCATTTGTAATAAATAAATAAATAATAAGGAAATCGTTTTAAAGTTTATACTTTAATTGGTAGCCCGTAACCCAACTCCTACCCACTTTAAAACACATAAAACACGTAACAGGCAAATAAGAAGTGGTCACGGGCATTTTTTGCCCGTGACCACTTTTATATATATGTATATATAAAATGTGTATTTTATATATATGTATATAATGACTAGTTATATTCTCTTATATGCAACAATAGCAATATTATTACCCAATTTATAAATTAATCGTCCAAAATGCCTGATGCCAAAGGTTTCTTATTTAAAACAACGGAGGACCCTTCACATTGAAAAATGATGCTAAAGGTTCATGAACAAGTTTGTAGTGAGAATGCTAATGAAAACAGATCCACGCACGCACAATTGCCTATTTTCACATTTCACGAAATACTGAATTTTAGCCAGCTATAAGCTCAGACTATTGAACTGCAAATAAAGAGAGAGAATGCCTTCTAATGCCTTTTGGATTTGCCACAATTTACACAAGCAACAGAAAATCCTTGATCTGCGCTTTGAGGCGGTTTCAAAGGCAGATTGCTGCACAGAATATTTAGACAAAACCAAACTAAAACCGATGTGAGGTCATTCTCATGCACATGTCGAGTGAAGAGAAAGACGTGGTGTGAAGGGAAAGAAAACGAGAGCGACAGGAAAGAGAGAGAGAGAGAGAGAGAATGCTGTTTGGAGGCTTTGAAGGTAAACAAATAGCCGTGATGAGGCGCAGATGAGGCAGGGCATCTTTAGCACACTACAGCTCCACAGCCAATCATAATGGTGAGAGTCCTTGATTTCTCGCAACAATAAAGGAGAGACCTGGAGAATGCAGAATTTATGCCTCTCAATTTACCTGTGTTCGGTGGGAATTGTGAGTTTCACTTCAGCTTCCTCACTACGGAAGTCCTCAGTCACCGTTAAGGGCCATACATAAAGTGTGCTGCTTTATTTTTTTAATCAGAAAAGCTCTTGACTTTAATACATTTAAGAAAAGGTACGTTTGATATCAAATATCCTGCAACACACTCGAAGGACTTTATTTCACTGACCGTAAAGCAGCAAGCAGGTGCCCACATGGCCTTATTGCAATTATTACACTAAATGCAGACATTTCATAAATGTTTGCATGCTTTCTTGACCGTAGCACCACTGTGGCGTAACATGACGCAACGTTTTCAAATTCTATGAGATCAGAAATGGGACCAGCATGAGTATTACTATCATGTGTTTGTTAGTGCTTGTATACATCACATATTAATGCTTTGTTCTGCATGACAGTGTTTGTGATCCTGGACCGCAAAACTGGTTATAAGTGTCCGTTTTTTCCGTTACGTCACCCGAATGCTGAAAATATAAGCATTGATGTATGGTTTGTCATGATACAGCTATTTGAAAATCTATAATCTGAGGGTGGAATAAAATCTAAATAGACCTTAGCAATGCATAGTACTATTTATTTTTGGTATATTTACTTTAGTACAATGTATTATCGGATATTGCTACAAATAAACTCATGACTGGTTTTAATAGTTAACAGTGAGAATCGCTCCCCACTAAAGTAGGATGGATCAGCGAGAATGAACAGATGGTGTAAGACTTAATTTTTTTCCATTATTAACATTGGCATATTAACATATATTAGTACGCACTACCTAATCCTACCCAATATGTGAACTTAGCAAGTACCTTACTAACTATTAATGATCAGCGAATTCTGAATTTATTGAGGCAAAAGCCATAGTTAATTGTTTGTTAAAATAAAGTGTGAAGTGTGGACCTTAAAATAAAGTGTGACCCACTATATATATATATATATATATATATATATATGATGAAGATGAAGTGTTCCGTGACCAAGATGTGTAATCGTGGAATACTGTACCCATATGCTCTTTAAATATATTCACACATATGATAAATGTACTGTTTATTCCCTCTTCTTTTTTCCCCCCCTGCATGTTGTGTTAAGAAACAGAGCGCGCTCGGTGGCTCTTAATTTTGCCGGAGTACTCTGACCCGATGTTATCAACAAAATCAGATTAACATACTGCAACCCTAAATAAATGAATCACAAAGAAACACATTCACGGGATATCAATGAAGAAGCGATCTGACAATGTTGAAATTTGCTGCTACCACATTAACCCAGTTTTAATGGGATTTCAGACAGATAATGGCACAAATTAATGTTTCCTTTCAAGTGAACGTACTAACTATGACAAATTGATTCCCCGTTCTCTCCTGAGCTTTTTCTTTTTTGGCTCTATTTTAATTTTAGATGAAGCAATAAGAGATTAATGGTTGCTATCTCATCTTTTCACATCTAATGAAATTACAGAAGAGGATATGATTAGTTGAACAATGGCATAAGAACCCACTTTATGCAAGCAATCTCGCGTTAAAAGGAGCTGAAAATTGACACAGGCTGAAGAGGAGGGAATTTGGCAGTATATGCCCACGCCTGTGTCTATGGATTATGGATTTTCACCCAGGGATTTTAATGGAGCTACGCACAAAAGTCATCCGCGGCCAACCAGTGCTACTCCAAACCTTGGAACGCCAACTTTGTTATTGTTTAATGGTCATTCATGGCTGAAGGATGGGGATCGCCAGCCAGTAACGCTGTTTGTTTGGGACTAACAAAATGCACCACTGGGTCTTTTAGACGGGGCCTAAAAACAAACATGCCTCTCTAGTTTTCTAACGGCGCCACTAAACAGAAACAATGCCTGGTCAAGGCTTGTTGCTTCTCCTTGCGCTGAATCTCTAGAAGGAATAAAACCACCGGTTTGGTACATTGTTCACATCGATCAGCCTTCTGATCACACAGATGCCTAAATCTTGCTTTTTTTTGCTCATTATCTAATTAGCTAATCCATAAGGCGCTGAAACGTGCTCTGCGTCAATAATGCGGTATAAAAGCCATAGGCAGACGTGGGGCTGCAGCATTCCATGGCAACGTTATATCCTGCGAAGGCTGCTTGAAATATTGATTTGGGTTTAAACCTCTACTTTTTATGTGAGAAGAAAGACTGTAGAAAGATGCAGTCAACAGTCAGTTATACAGTTCGGCACCTTTAATATAAAAATATACACAATGCAGCTAGCTAGCTGAAATAACAATAATAATATATAGTCCCATATCTGGCAAAATCTTGCACAAAAGCTTTTAAAACAAATACATTATGAATCTAATCTCAGTTAAGAGGCTGCAGGTTAATCTAAGATGATGTTTAAAAATAATAAAGAAAAAAAAATCTGAGAGGAAACTTGAGGCTCTTCTTCAAAAAAAGATCAGTAACCTCTCTTTTAGACCCAAGAGGCTTTCAAGCAATGTTAAGAATTGAAATGCAGAGCTAGAGAGATAAGGTCAATAAGGTTATGAAGATAAGGTCAAAACTAAACTACAGAGGCAGGCTATTTGAAAGAAAAGAACTGCTCTGTAATGTTGCCTGCTAGCAGTCATTGGTCTCATTAAACAGGAATCAGGCTCTATGGCTCAGCATTTCGAGCTGTTCTCTTCCCTACAAATCTCATTTCTGATATTCTTACAAAAAGACTTGGAACGAGCGTGATTTTGGTATCTAATACAGATTCTTGCTTGAATGCAGTGAAGCAATGAGCTCACAAAAACTGCACTGTAGATGTCTAACTAATGTCAATGGTAACGCTGAACCAACTCTCACTGTAAACTAGCTGCTTATTAGCATGCCTGCTAATAACATGCTAGTACTTATAAAGCATGCTTTCCGTGTGATCATATTCCACATGCCTAATCCTACCCAATACCAAAACAACTAACTAATAATAAGCAGCAAATTAGGGGTTGACTAAGGCAGAAGTCGTAGTTTTTGTGAGAACCGGACCTTAAAATAAAGTGTGGCCCAACAATTCGCATGGAGTTGTCCACCTTTAGCAGGATTTTCCCCTCTAGTCTCCACAGCTGTCAAAACGCTGTGCCGTTATGTTTGGAGGAAATGCCCTCATTGGTGCATTTCAAATTCAATTTAGCGATAGAAGATTGACTGAGGGTTTCTCCCCCCTCTTCTTTTAAAAAGGGTTTCTTTTTTCCGTAGCTCGTTCCTTTTGAATAACGTGGCACAGCATTTATCCCTGTCCTTCACATATCCTCGGCTCTGCAGTCTGCTGCTGCCTTTGACGTTGCTTATGTGTCCTTAGGAATAAAAAGAAGGTGGGGGGTGGAGGTGGGGGGATAGAAAATAAAATGAGCTATTGTTTTCCTTTGATTCCGGGCAACAGTTCAGATATGGCAAGGGCACCGAGCCAAGTCCTCTGCAACAGACGCCGCTAGCAGTAGCGCAACACAAAACCCACATCAAAATACACATTTGTAGGCGTCTTACAGCAGGTTTTTGCTGTACGAGACTCTCTCTCTCTCTCTCTCTCTTTTTTGCAGGGTTCAGGGGTGTTGCGAGGGGTTGAGAACGAAGGTGGGGGAACGGAGGTGCTGCCGCGGACCTCGGCGAGGACAGCCAATCTCCTCATTCAAGCCTGCCTCCACACAGCTCATATTGTCAGTTTGCCAGTTTAAAGGAACCTTGAGCAGCATCAAAGATCTTTTCAAAGCCTTAATCCTAATAGGTCGTGGTTTGTTCTGTCACATCAAAGACGCGAGCGAGGGAGGTACAGAGGGGAAGAATGCGTCGGGGGGAGCTGGCAAAGATTCTTATGGGGAAGATTGGCAGAGGATTTGCGGCACGGCGAGCACTAAAATCTGAAATATCGGCCATGGAAAGCCTGCTGTAATAGATATGAAATGGGCCTTCTCAACACCATGAAAGGCTGACATTTGCTGAAAGATTGTCACGAGAAGCCCTTTTATTCCCTGCCATCTATCAAGCGTTTGTACTGCCACCTTGTCCGCACTGGAAATTCGCAAGTGTCACTCTCGGCGGTGTGTACCGGATTGGTCATTTCCAACGGTTCTTGTTTTTTTTTTTTTCAACTGCCAAATCTTCATCTAGACAACTTTGCGGTCTGAACCCGAGGACATAAATGTATCAACCGGTACGTGCGCACGCACGTGTGTATTTACTTCTCACCTCTTGACACTTTAATCTGTAGTTCGGTGTCTCATGCATTGAAACCGATACGATCGTCTGACATAAAGCCACTTCCTGTGAACCAACATGACACAAGTGCTTCGTTAATTAGCCGTCCGTGGGAAAGCAGCTATCGATTTTCTGTCGGTGCATCAGAAAAGAGGCCCTTTGTCTTCATGGACGTCCGCCGATAGCGGTGATAAACCATGCCTTTCACCGACAAGAAGATACTAATAAAACAAACCTAAAAAAAGGAGGTCGATCGCAGAGCTCGGTCGGTGGCATGGAGGAAAGAGAGATAATGATGAGGCTAAGCTCTCTAGCATTTTCAGTCAACATAAAGAAATAATTCACTGAAGTGACTAGGTTTTTAGCCAGACAAGCTGAACCGGTTCAAAACGCTGGCGTTTCAGAGGACTGCCTGGGTGTGTGTTTGTGTGATGATGGCTTGTATGAAATCCCACTGGTGCTTGTTATTTCACACCCCTGTGGATACAAGTTTGAAAACAATCCGTTAAAAACTAGCAATAAAACTTACTGGGCTAACAAGGTTAATCTGAGCCTGAAAAGACTGTTGTTCTTAGCCATCTAAATAGGTCCCTAAAGAGCCACTTAAATCTTTAGGTTTGTGGTGAATTGGACCAAGGAAATATGGGAGGCCATATTGGATAATGGCGTCGCACAATGAAACAAAAGTAATCTAATGAAAGCGATAAATGGCGCAAATTAGCGATCGGTTTTTGCATTCGCATAATCGTCCAATTAAGTTTACATTCCTTGATGCTTTAGTCTGAAAATGTGTTCTACATGCTTCACACCATTTGGACTATTCTTTTGTGAGGAGCATATTCTGATTTAACAAAGAGGTGCATTTTTTCCCCTATGGCAATTTTCTCTGAAATTCTAGACAAGTTCACTTTTGGCTTTTGTTAATTCTGCTAATAATAAAGCACAGTGCTGTAATCAACTCAGTAATTCTCATTCATGCCCTTGACAATGATAAAAATGGAGGTCGTGCGACTCTTGCAGCGCTTTCAGTCCTCTTTGTGTTCGTGTCTTCAAATCTTTGGAGGAAACAAAATGTCTCTCTCTCAAAAAAAAAAAAAAATATGCTTATTCGTGTGCTCACCTTCATATGGGTGTGTTTCGAATTTCGTTACAGTTCACATTCTGAAACCCAAAATTTCAATTCCATAATTCTTCCAAGGCTACCAGGTTCCAGCGATTTAAAAAAGAACAATTTCGGGTTCTTTCATCGAACGGTTCTTAAAAGAATCGTCATTTTTTCTTATTGTGAGTAACATTTTAATGGAAATATTCCATGGACGTTACAGGTTCTTTGTGGAACCACTAATAAAGAATCTTTGATTTTAAAAGTAGAGCATTCTTGCAGATATCTGCTGTTGATGGATCGTAAATACCGATGGTGGGCATGCTGGAAATAACCGCTCTGTTCTCAGCTGCTGAAGCCATCGTCATCTCATACACGCATGGGTCAGATGGACACAGCCAGCATTAGTATTCAAACTGCCAAAGCACCAATCAGTGCTGGAGGAACGGTATGGAGGATATGGGGGTTGAAGAGGTGGTGGGAAGTGATTGTGTTAAAAATTCAACATGGCACCAGAGCAATGATGATGATAAAAAAAAAAAAAACAGGAATCACTCGGATGCCTTCAAAGCTAGATTTCAGAACTACTGATTTCTGGTTTATGCATCTTTTATGTATAAGTTCATTAATTGACAGCTTGTATTCAATTATTATTACGACGTATTTGACATACTGACAAATGCGTTTGTGCGCCCAGGTATTATTTTGGGATTTCTTATTATTTTCTGTTTCATTATTAGTTGTATTATTCATTTGTATTGTCGTTTTTAGTTATTTTAGTAAATAAATTAGAATTATAATATTATATTATATTATTTTACCCTGGTGTGCCTGGGATCAAATCAGTGAGTTTCCAGCACAATCACACACCGTGTTGTTAAAAACAACACACAAAAAAAAGAAAATGAAAACATGAGAACAATCTCTCTTTTGACTGATAACTGCCACGCACTGAAGGACGTTGAATTTCAAGTCTTGTTGAAAACTACAATCTGTTTGTCAGATGAATACCGCTATTTGAAACGCGCCGTGCCTGGTCTGTTATTTTCCGAGATGAATAAATGAAGAGAGAAATTATAACTCGTGCACAGTTCAAACCGCGTCCGTCTGCGGGTTTAAACGCTAAGCCGTGGTCACGGGGGCAGGTGATGTTACATTTAACCGAACTCAATTATGACAGAGATGTTTGGATTACACATCCGCTATCTCCTTTGCTGAGTGTCTGATGACAAATTTAATTGGAATCAGATTATAGCGTATGAAAATCTGAAGCTCTCTTTGCCGTATAGCCTTTATTACACGTTCAACGCGGAGACCCCGCCATGCATTCGGTCAAAAACACCTTCCCTCCCTTACAAGAACTCCCGCTCTAATGCTTATTAATTTCACAGTAGATTATCAGCCCAGATACATCTTGCGTTTTGTGAGAGTTTTATATTAGTGTTAATTGCGCGCGCGGCGCAGTGAATTTGAATCAAAAGCGTTACATTTTTAGTTTACAATATATTTTTTAGCCCATACGATGAACTTTGCCCTTGAATTAATAATGCCAGGAGTGCATGCTTTAAAATTTCACCACACAGTTATGCGGCACTAATATTTACCTTTATTAAAACATCAGTATGTAGTTATAAGATGTTCGGTGTGTTGCTGCGTGAAACTGAAACGCAACTTAAATGTCTTTGTAAGTGCACCTTATTACCGTCTTAGAAAAGAAAAGAACTTTAAAACGCCCCCTGGAGGACAAACGGGTTTCTGACAAAAAAAAATATGAAGGAAAAACTATCGCGAAAAGTTGATATATATTATATGCAATTACGTTTGTGTTTATTCTGTTGAATATTCTTTAATTATCATTATTATATGTTCACATACGCTTTAACCGGCTTTAATGTTTTATAGTAATACATAAGTTGTTGTTCCAGGTTTTTAAAAAAATAAATAAGTAAATATATAAACGTGCAGGAAGGCAATCGAAACCCATCTCCTTTAGGCTATTCCTTTTCACGGTCGCTATTCAAAGATGTGTGAAGATGCATTTACGGTGCATTATTTCACAAGCAGAACATATTTAGGAATAATATGGCCCGCTCTCTCCTTTAATCTTAATCGGATACGTTTACTTTTAATGACACTTTGATTCACATCAAGGAGAAAACATAACCACACAAAGAGAAAAGTCAAGTATTTGCAAGCTCTTCATGTGAATTTAGTAGAGACAAGTGCTTTCAAGCCTTCCATTAATGTGTTTTGTAAAGCCGAGGCGGAGGGCTTTTTCGTGGAGTCATCTCGCCACCCTGCGGCCTCGCTTTTCAGACATCCGAAACATCTCGAGAAACACGCAGACGCTGATTTTAGGTAAAGAAAAAAGGCGCTGATTTTAGAGCGCTCCTGCAGAGATCGGTTTCTCTACTTTTGCTCGTTTCTGGTCGTCTCTTATCAAACCGCCGTCGCATATTAAACATTTTATGCTTTTTTTTTTTATATATAATTTATTATTGTTGTTGTTAAAAATGTGCAGGCGAAAATGCATATGCATAAAATGAGATAAACAGGCATCTGTGAGTGAACATGAAAACTCAACAGCGTTCTAAACCTATATTTATTTTATTTTATTTCCCCTCATATTTCGGAATATACTTTTTAGTCACTCAGTTTGCTCAAAGACGCCATCTGCCGTCTGACTTTAAAAAAAAGAACAGAACTTATATATATATATATATATATATATATATATATATATATATATATATATATATATATATATATCAGTGTGAAATCGATGAATGTTTAAAAAAATTATAATATATTTTGTAATTTGATATGCTAAAAAAATATATATTTGTAATTTTATAGTAGCCTGCTTCATCTGTCAAATGTGGATGAGCGGCCTGCAGAGAGCAAAACTGTGTTTGTAATGGTTTAATGGTGTTTAGCGCTTGTCAGTATGACGGACTCTTAACATGACGCGGAGCTCCACTGCAGGAGGTGTTTCAGGAGCGCTGTGAGGTGTCATTGTCCGGCTGAAGTGATTGACGGCTGATATTGTGTGTCAGCGGTAGAGAAAAGCTTTGCTCTGACCCGGTGCCCTTCAGCAGTCGCACACACACACACACACACACACACACACACACACACACACACACACACACACACACAGAGATAGAGAGCAGGACAGCTTTGTATGTGTGACATATGTTCATTACACAACTTCTCATAATCACTGAGTTATTATATTAATAATAATTATTAGCAATAATTTACACAATATGCCATTGTTCTAGTCATGCATTTGGACAATTAAGTGGAATAATTCAATATCGACCGGTAAAAATGACATTCAAATAATATTTCTTTAACTCTTCTCTTTCATAGCATTCTATTTGAAGTGATACTTTTGAATCACACAATATAATTTTAACTTTAACTTAATTTAATTTTCCAACAAGTGCCTTGTCTGTATGTTTAATGTCTGTATGTTTAATGTTGCACTATTTATATTTTAGATATTTTAGATATTTTACCATTATTTTATTATACTTTAGTTTTTTAATTCTTTTATCTTTATTCTTTTATTCTGCATGATTGCAAGGTCAGAAGGGAAGGAATTTCATCTGTGCTGTATGTTGTACATAGAGCATATTTGACAATAAAGTTGACTTGAAACTTGAAACTTGATAATTCTATAAATTTATATACAGGCCTATATTTGAAATGGTTAATAATCTTTTAATTTTATGTTTGGAATATTATTATTATATTATTATTATTATTATTATTATTATTATTATTATTATTATTATTATTATTATTATTATTATTATTATAATTATTTTGTCTTTGAAGTCTCTTATGCTCAACAAGACTTCATTTCAACATGCAATAGGTTGAAATATTATTACAGTTTTATTGCATCCACATTGAAAACAGTTTTGATTCTCTATAAATTGACATATTATGGTATTTATTAGCAGTATTTTGAAAATCATTTGTGAATACTGGTGTAATGATGCAGAAAAAAACAGCTTTGCGTCACAGGAATAAATTACATTTTAACATTCATATGGACAGGAATTATTTTAAATTGTAATAATATTTTACAATTTCAATATTACTGTTCATAAGATAAATGTGTTCTTCGTGAGTATAAGAGACTTCTTCAAAAATCATAATTATTCCAAACCTTTGATATGGAGTATGACATTCCCTTTTGCCCTTTCTTTCATAATTAGCTGAGCTAATACATATATACATACATGGACAGTCCGATAAAATTGGATTATGTCGTATGGTGTGGAATGTATACATATATTTATTTTTGATACGACAACTACCCAAATACAGTCTGCTAATCAGCCTAACGATTTATTTGTCTTGTACAAATATTTTTACGGGACAGCCTCAGCGACTCATGAAGAAACTCGCGTTACGTCTGCGCATGCGCAGTAACTGCAAAAAAGTCGAAATCAAACAGCAGGTGGCGCGCCAGTATCATCTATCGCTACAGGTACACCTGATACAGCTGAGCCCTTGGTTACGTCATGACGTACGGGATGTAGTCATATCTTTGCTTGTATCAAAAAAACAAACATTGGCGTAGCACATAATATTAGCTGATATTAATACTTATAGCTACACTCTCTTGCTAATTTGTCGAAACTGGGCAAATGGGCTATATCGAATGTTTAAATGGTTAAGTATTTAAATTCAAAGTGTAAAATGACATTTTTTAAAGTAATGATGCTAATGCTAACACTAATACCAATGCTTATAATATGAACTTGAATTGGTGTATCTGTCGGTGCGCTTCCGTATTTACACACCCACAACGGCGGAACATGTTGCCATATTTTGCAAATACCCTGTGTTTGTGCGTGACATACTGTCAGTCGATCTCAGTGCACTCTTAGCCTGAGGATGTATTCTAATGCATTACTGTTCGTCACGATCTACTGAATGCAGATAAGACGTGTTTGTCGAGATATGACCATCCGACTGCAAGAAGCCTGAAAACGGCGTAATAAAAATACGATTTTTATTTTCATTACTTATTTTTTTCTGTTAATTTTTGTCTTTTGCCTGTGAGTTTTTAGGTTAGTCGATATCATCAGCTTAATAAGGCGAGAGTAAAATATGACAGGAGTCGTGTGTGAAATGGTCTAAAACTGGCACGTTGTCCTAGCAGGGGAATTTTTTTCAGAGGATCTGGCGCCCTGCCGTCCGTCGGTCAGTCAGTCAGTCAGGCAGCTGCTGTTCTTCACACATACACACAAGAGACACACAGGTCTGAATGGTGAAAGGAAGGTAAAAGCGGCTTCAGAATCGCCTTTTACAGCGGAATGTTCACTCGAAGGGGTTATGGAGATGTCAAGAAATCTACACAGAAAGTTCTGGACCCAAAGAAGGATGTTTTCACGCGCCTGAAGCATCTGCGCGCGCTGTTAGGTGAGTGGGACTGACAGGACTGAAGCGTTCACAGACATATTCCCTACAGCGCCAGTTTATGCTTATAAAATCAGCTCTTTTGGGGATTTAAATGCCACGGAGATGTCCAAATGGCCGTTTGAATGTGAAACGGGGCAGCAATGCGCGCGTTCCTCCATTTGTGATCGATAATGTATGGATTGAATGATTAGCGTTAGCTAGCTTATCGTGCTACATCAACAACAGACCTGACAGCCTGTTGTGTCAACATATGTACAAAACATATAAAGAGCAGACATGACACACTGATATGCGTGGGATTTAAATATACCAAATATATAAACGGTAAGTCTATATGTCTGTGAACATATACGGACTGTATGAGCAACAGACCTGACAGCTTGTTATGTGCAGAATATATAAACAGCATACATACCAAATATATACATATGACATGATACACATATATGTCTGTTAATATATACGGAATATATAAGCCACAGACCTGACATATATATGTATATATATGTATATATGTATGCCTAATGTATTGACAAATGACATTGTTTATTATTATTATTTTTTCAGTATCAACCTGCACACACCAGACATGGCAGACTTGACACCTAAACAATAGGCATAATACACTGTTATGTCTGTGAATATGAATGTAACATAAACAACAGACATGACACATTGTGAATATATATATATATATATATATATATATATATATATATATATATATACTTACACACAAAATTTGTAAACAGTGGACGTTACACCTTTATATGGTTGGGAAGATAGTTATACACAACAACCCTAATTTGTGAACGTGTACACAGACCTCACACACCAATATTAGTGTGACTATACAGCAACAATCATTGATAAGCATTATTGGTTTGTTTTGCATTACGTTAGATTGTACAGATGAGCTGGTTTTCCCTCGGTGGATTTGAGGTGTGTTTGAAACACACAAATATCTTTTGTTTTTCAAACAAGAGCGTTAAAAACACTCTTTTATGTGGTGTGTGTTAATTTGATGTGTGTCAGGTTCTACTATCAAATGAATCAAGCTCATCCGATCATTAGAGAAACAGGTGTAACAACCTCGCTTACTCTGTTGGGTTAAATGTTTGAAAATCATCAGTGTTTTTTGGGCACCGCCGCTGTTTGCTCACCTGCGATGTCCCGAAACGCTAGTCTGGGATTTCAGATTTCAATTTTTCAAAGTACGTTTTTTAAAGCAGTCTCGCGGAGTTCAGTCTTTAGCGCTTTTCCTGCTGACTCATTTCCGGTCGAGTGTCAGGACAGGTGAGCAGAGGTCACGGGCCAGAGGATGCCGTTCGCGACTTCCTGCGTGTTTTTGCACTCGTGTATTAGGAGCTAGATAGAACTGGTCGGGTTTTGACATCGGCTGTTAATAGGATCTACATGTACTCTCGTCCGTCCGCAGTGTGACATTGTCCAGTGTTTTTATAAAAGGAAGAATTTCCTCTCACTGGCTGCTTCCTGTATGAACAGGATATGAGGATGAGTGATGGAGCTGCAGAGAAGCACCATTAGTGGCCTGCCTTTATTTAATTTTTCATACTTTTCTCTTTTATCTGCTGTTTTTCGGTTTGTTCGACCGTATGATTGGACATCAGTGTGTTTGAATAACGGGTAATAAACACATACGGGCAGATTTGCCTAGACCTTCGCCAGGTCCGTTTAGCCCAGTGAAGGAGCTGTTGTTTTAATTGCCACTGGCCAAATTGCTGGTTCCAATAAAAACAATGTTTGCGTTGACATAATGTAGTTTTATGCATCGTGAACTGGTTTAAATATTAGCTTAAGTTAAAAGCAATGATCAAAAGCGTCAAAATCGGTAGTCAAAAAAGTAAGTGCATATGTTTGTCTGAAAACTATACATCATTATGTTTCAAATGCTAGTGTAAGATAATTGTTGTATTTTTTTATTTTATTTTTTTATGACTTGTCGACCAGTGTTAACTAGTTGTTTTTAAAGTGCCTTTAGTGATATACTGTAACCGATACATTGAACTTGCAACTAATGCTTAGCTGAACATTAGCAATGGCTAAAAATTACATTTTAAGAGTAGTCTTGAGAAATGAAGTTTTCTTTTATTGTTATTAAAATACGCAAATATGTTTATTGGCCATCTTTTTTCTTGTAGCAAAGCAGTTAAAGCCAGTGGAACTTACTGACTGTACATTTAATAATTACATTATTTAAAAAAAACGTAATTGACACTTGTTGTTTCACATCAGACTCCCACATATTTGTAATTTGTAACCCATAAAATTTTTGAAAAAAAAAAAAATCCAACGTGAATACAAAGAGAACATTTCTAGCTTGGCACGGGCATTTAAACTTGCTATATTTTTAAAGGATTTTTCTTTCTTAATGTAATTGTTAGTGTATTCTGGTACCAGGTCAGTACTTAAATTTCACAACGTCATCCTCATTCATCCTCCTTCATGTCTGAAGAGCTTGTGAGTGCAGGGTCCAATTAGAGATGTTTTAGGTTTTCGACGTTATGCATTTCCTTCTGCATCGTCATTGCCTAGAAATGGGGTAACCAGTAGGGATGTAGGCATGGTTCTCTGAACCCACAGTGAAAACCAATGCAAGGCCTGAGCTAAAATTAAACTACTTCCGATAGACACGTTTCAAAATGATGTATCGTCCTCAAAATGCAACATGACTGTCACAGTGTTCTGAATGTAGCCTTGTAGCTTAAAAAAAACCTCTAAACTAAACAAAACGGGGTCCTCACCGGACGTGGGGAAGAAAACTGACTCACGTGTGAATTGTAATTCTATCTTCTGCCCATTTGCATTGATTTACATATTTCAAAATCTATTTGCATTTGAATGTTTTTGTTGTATTTTATCTTTTTTAACGCTGCTGCATAGGCTACACACTACAGAGTTCTGGGAGTGCAGGGTTAATACACCACTAATCCTTATTAATCATTTTTAAGTGTACTTTTGTATTGCAACAATTTCCCATTCAAATTAATGTAGAAACAACATAAAGACAGTATTTATTTTAATATGGCCTCTTTTTTATGACTGAAGACCAGTATCACTAATAATGTCAATGAATTTTTTTTTTATTATTTTTATATTTAAACCTCGACTATAGCCTTTCTACTTTATTATTTTATTACTTTAGTATTATTGAGAGCTATCAATCTGAGCATTTATTAGACATTTAAGAGAACTTAAATAAACCCATTAAAATTAATGTCATATTTACCTGTGCCCTTCAGCAAGTATTAAACATCTGTATATTTCTTATTTGCTGAAGTTCACGGTGCTAAAAATACTAAAATGTAATAAAGTTATGACACACTAATTTTTTTCTTCTGTTCTTTGATTTAGCACAGCAGCTAATTTATCAGGGTTTTTTTTGGCTGCTTTATGAACTGCTGCTTCTGACTATGACATGAATTTTGAAACGCATCATTTTTACCTTTTCCGACCCACTTCAGCCTCTACTAATGAGACGACAAGTTGAATCAGGTGTTTTAGACGAGGGAGCACTGCACTGTTCTTAAATGTAGGGCTGGTGTGACGCATCATAATCTTGATTATTTTGCTTAATATTGTAATCATGAATATTTAACACGATTATGTGGGACTAATGGTCAAAACTGTTTGATATGCATTTGATATCTCAATCACAAATATATATTATCTCTAAATAATGTCGCATCTATATTTTAGAGATAAGTGAAATTCTCAGTTCTTAATACCAGTGCAGAAGACTAGGGTAACAGTAAGTAAAAAAATAAAAACCTCTGTCAGTCACACAAAAGCAAAATATAACAGAATATAGAAAGATGCTAATTAATCTGTGCATATTCAACGCTGTAAGAATGAAACTTGCTTTCTTATTGAAGTCTTTCAGACTCTTTGTCTTTTGTTGTTTGATTAATAATAAGCACACACTTGTCAGCAGGAATATAGCTCTGTCACTTTAAGAGCCGCATGGATTCAGTTTACTGTCACAGATCTGTTTTCATTCTTAACTGTTTACACTCATTTATTAAATAACTCACAAGGACTTACGAGAGGAATCGCTTTTGACACATTTTTGCACGTGTTTGACCGTTTAGATGACTTTTCTTGTCCGTGGTTTGTTTTGTGCCTGAGCTCATGTGCAGCTCATCATCCTGAGGAAACGAGCAAGTAATGAAAAAAAAACATGAATTGGCTTATATCTAATCAACTTTAAAAAGTAATTAACATATTTTTTTATCGATTTGGATAAATTGGTAAGCCCTACTTAAACGTGACTCATACTGTATAAAAAATACTCCATGACTGCTACATAACTACGACATTTCATGCTTGTAGGTCTTTTGCGCTGTAATATAAAACGTTACACAGTGTGCAGTGTGTATTTGAAAGGTCCCATGGCACGAGAATTTTACTTTATGAGGTTTTTTAACTTTAATATGAGTTCCCCTAGTCTCTCTGTGGTCCTCCAGTGGCAGGAAATGGCGATAGGTGTAACCCAAGCCCTGGCTATCCTGCTTCTCCTTCAGAAAACCAATCTGGAATCTTCCCTTTATGTCGTCGTACGGGGAAAGGTTACCTCTGCTTTAACCGCCAAGAGAACTTAACAGACGAAACCAGATTGGCCGAACTGTACACTCACTAGAACGGACGATCTCACAGGATTTTTACTATGACGTGAATCACATCTCACATGTATAACAATAAGGACAAACTCAGCATGTCTATCTAGTCATGATGAAGATGTAACAGCTCATTTGCTAACGTTGCAAATAGTAACTAGTCTAGCTGATCACATAAATGCTTATACAATAACACGCGATTATGTTTTACTGCAGCTTTCGTGGTTTTTTTAATCAGGTATGCAGTCATATTACTAATTTGAGGCTGTATTACGTCGATTCTGGCACCCAACATCACAAGAAGATGATATTTTAAACTCCTTATGTAGCCGAATCTGCGTTATTTTGAAAAAGCCGCAGCGTTGCCAACTTCTTTCAATGGAAGGTAGCTAAATCCAGCTTGAAAAGATGCTAAACGTCACTAGATGATTTCATAAATTAATTTGTATATTCATTGTGTCGGAGCGTAATATTATCTTGCATCTCTGTGGTCACGTGTACTTATTGCAGCCAAAATCTCGATATAATTGTTTTTATTTATATATTGTACTGTTTCTGTTGTCAGAAAACGGAATGAATATGAAACAGTGACTACTAACAAGCTCGCCTTTAAAATCCTGAAGTATACTTAAGATATAGACAATGGCTGTGCTGAGATTTGGGCTATATTTGAATGTAAAATAGAGTTAGAAACAATAGAATACTAAAAGTTGTGCTCCTTTCAGCTGCTCACTGAACAGAGCGGATGCAGAGAGTGGTGTAACATAAGCTCAGTACCAGTCAATTACAGACACTCACTAAGGTTTGTCCAAGAAGTTGGTAGATTTGTCGCTAGTCGCGTTTTTGGACAATGTCGCCAAGGGAGTCTGAAAAGTTGCTAAATCTAGCGACAAAGTTGCTAAGTTGGCAACACTGAAGAGCCGCCTCAGTCTTCCCTTTGTTTTGTGTTCGGCTAGCGCTCACATAAGTGTGACGTTGTTACATTTGATTGGCCTGGGTGTGCTCAATCAGAAAAAGCAGGCCAATCAGAAAAGAGACTCGTGAATAGTAATTAGACAGGCCAAAATCTGCCTTCAGAGAAAGGAGCTGTAAAACATATCGAGATGGTTTTTATTACTTCTACCACAAAAATATACATGTCCTTAACGACATCGACAACTAAAATAAAACTCCAAAAAGGTGTACAACATGGGCCCTTGAGGAGCAGTTGTGAGTCAGGTGGCCAACCCTAGCTCCACCCCTGCGTTAATTGGGTTAACGGAAAAATCCCATGCATTTATGCATTAATTTGAACGGCACTATTAGATATTATAATGCAAGAATGAACCTGAAATTGGGATTATTAACATCAATGTCCATATCAATGGAAAGGACAATTAGAAGTCCTCTTCACCACAAGCGTTGCTGGGTTTTTCTTTGTTTTCATATTCTTTATTTCCACGCATCTCGCGAGTGGGTAAAGTTGCACTAGATTTGCTCTCATTAGTGTATGCAAACTAACGGGCTGCATGCCAATATTCGAATGTTTTAGTTTATTATTTCATCAGCATTAATAATTAAATACTACATTTCATTTTTTTTTCTTTACCGTTCCAGTGGTTTTTGCTGTTTTTCAGCAGTAGCCGTGTTGTGTGTGTGCGTTCACTGGTCATGCGTGGTTGAGGCTGGTAATTAAAGCAGCACCTGATCACACACAGCCTGCCTTTACTCCCTTCACCAACCCCCACTATCACAGTGACAGGACTACGGTCAACACCACAGGATGACCCACTCCACTGGCTTGTCTCTGATCAAAGCGGGAAAGCTTTTTGGGTCTAGTGCAGTTGTACTTTTAGTATACTAAACTGGTATACTTAAAGTCTTCTCAATTGGAACAGATAATTCTGTACTTAATTTTTTTAATTAAATTGATTAAACCTTAATTAAATCTTTGTGTTCGACCGCATACGCTATCATACACTGAATAAAACTGAAGTAAGCTTTATATACTTTATATACAGATTTAAAAAAAAAAAAAAAAAAAAAGGGCTATACCAGCCAATGTGCCCTTTTTGACTTGGCTGTTTTTATTAATGCATGTTAGGGTTGGATTTCCCTTTAGGTTTTCAATCTTTTCCTCGCTTTTAAACAGCCTGTAAGCATTTCGCCTGTTTTACTTTCGCTTTTAAATTCGTCCAATAGCGCAGATCGTAGAGCTTTTATTAACAAATCACACCATGCTGTAGCCTCTACCTAATATAATATAAAATATATATATAATATATAATATTCAAAAAATACAGTTCAAATAAAACAAAAATAATGCAAAACCGTGGAACCAAATAAAACGAGAACCATTTTTGGTATTTCCATCATCACTTAGATTGATGGCAAAAGTCACCAGGCTTTTCTGAATCCAAAATATTTCTAAATCCAATATATTTCTTGTCCATCAGCTCGACCGACTCGCATGATAAATGAAATCTGATTCGTGCGCGACTGTTCATTTGTTGCGCTGCATTGAGCAGCTGCATTCAGTTTTAATTGTCTGTTCTCTTACCGAACGAAATGATTTTTATTATAAAAAAAAAAAAATCTAAACGACGGTGTCACAGTGGGCAAGTGATGTAAGTGTTTTTGTGTGATTTCACTGCTAACACGGTCTATCGCAGCGTGCCTAATGCATGTCATTTAATTATGACATATCATAATAATTTAGTTTAAAATATTCATGGACAATATGTTGAATTCAGTTATTTAAGGGTAGTTGAGTGCTTGTTTCCCTGCGCAAGGTTACCAGGAAGCTGATTTTAATCCATTTCCATGAGTCCTGCATTTGCGTGTGATTTTGAATGATGCAAATCTTTGTCTGGCCTTCATCCTATTAGAAGTTCCTGCAAACCTTGGATTTGGTTAAGGACAGAGCTGCATAGAAATCCATCAGTCTCAAGGCCTTAAATGTCTCTATGAAGCATGTTTTGATTTATTATTTTCTATTTATAATTTTGTCTTTTACTGAAATTCTGACAGCTGTGCGTTCAGTCCAGATGGGAAGAGAATATCCGACTGACAAGTAGTGACTAACTACAGTTAGGTTTGTTGCTGTGTGTTGCCGAGGGACACAAATCTGAAACATATGATAGAACCATAATAATAATACGGCAAAAACATCTCATTTATAAAATGCCGTAGCAGTTCTGTGACCACTTCTATGGATAAATATCCTGGAAATGGTTATATATTTTATATATATATATATATATATATATATATATATATATATATATATATATATTTTTTTATATATATATATTTTATATATATTTATATATTTTATATATATATATATATATATATATATATATATATATATATATATATATATATATATATATATATTTATATATATTATATATTATATATTTTATATATATATATATATATATATATATATATATATATATATATATATATATATATACCATCAAAATATACAATACTTTTGTAAAACATTCAAATGAAATGAATAACATTTATGTATATTTCTTTGGTTGGCATCAAAGATCACTGCTACTCTAACTGGCCACCAGTAAATACCTTCAGATGAACTATCCCAGTGAAAAGGCCTTGTTGTCATGTGTCTGTGAAAGTCTAACACTCTTGTCTGTTAAAGCACCTCCCTTCAGATCTGCTGCACTTTCTGTAAGTCGCCAGTTCTATTGTCAGAAGGGACGCTGTACAGGTTCGGTGACTTCGGGAGACTTCTGCTGTTGCGTGCTCGCTATGAGCTGGTTTTAGGGAACTGTAATGCTGGAGGAATCGAGGGAGTGGTAAAGAGCGTCCCTCCTGTTCCTGCTCAGCAGGCTGTGCTGCCACTCCTGTCCGTTATTCCCGTCCGTCCAGCGCCCGGGTGCCATTTACTGGTATAATAGGGACTGCTTTCTTTCATCTGTGTTGCTTTAACGCAAGAAAGATTAAATGTCAACGTTAAGATTCCTTCTGTCAGGAACAAAGGCTTTCAGTGGTTCCTTAAGTGATCGAAACTTTAGCAACCGTAAGTTCAGTGATGCAACGATGCCTGAGATTTTGAAATGTACCTTTTCCTTGGTGACATTTTCTGTTTTGCTCTTTATAGACCTTACACTAAAAGTGGTAATATCAAAAGTGCCATTCGTTGTCTGACAGATGGCAGCTTTCTGACACCATACTTGTGCACATGCTGTCTTCCCGGTGCAGGGAGGTGCATGAGCCCTCTTCAGTATTTTTTCTAAGATTACTGTATTACTGTAACACCGCATATGCAGCATCTTGTTTATGTTTTAACTTAATTGTAAACGCAGGACAAAAGAGATGTCAGAATATCTAAAGTCTGGCATGCAATACATTGACGGCATGTTGTTCAAATGAATCGCACACATACACACAAAAAAATAATGACACGAGTGTGTTCTTTATTTTACTTGAATAATTACTTCAGTAAGTTGAACCAGTTTTTTTAGCTGACGACTACCTGAAGGCTGCATTGTTTTAATTAATTACTATTTTTTTTGATAGCGTTAATTTTTAAACGAAGGCGTGTTCGGATGAATGTTAGGTTTTGTTGTGATTTCGTAACCGGGTTCAACAACCCGAGCATTTCCAGGATTACAGAACTGACCTCCACAGTGAAAGAAGAAAAAAAACTTTTCATTAGTTTTTCTCATTAGTGCTGTCAAACAAATAAATCATGATTGATCGCATCCAAAGTAAAAGTTATTTGTTTACACACACACACACACACACACACACACACACATATATATATATATATATATATATATATATATATATATATATATATATATATATATATATATATATATATATATATATATAATATATGAAGTACACGCATATATCACATATGTATTATAATGTGAACAAAATTATTTTGGATGCGATTAATCATGAATAATTGTTTGACAGCACTACTTTAGAAAAGAACAACTGTGCTTGAATAATATAACCACAACCCCTTCAATTATGTAGTTATCGTTGTGGTGGGGATGATTTTTCTGCTGGTATATTTGTGTTCATCAGAAGATCTGATCACTTGCAGCTTTTCTTTTTCTCAGTTATCACGTCGCAATGCTCTGTGCTGTTCGTTATTCTTATCATTCTGCTTTATTTCAACATCTTTAAATTCTTATGTTGTCTCTGGGCTTGTTTTAATTATGATCATCCGCTGTAACTAAAGAGATGTCTTTGTCATGAATAAGCAAATGCTTATTACTTATTGCTTATTACTACACGAGCTATATAGCAGACCCGCTTTTAAAACCCGCTGTTTCTCACGTAAATATCTAATATGATTTCATATTAAAAGTCAGAATTGACAGAGTGATTTAAACTTAACGTTTAAAATACTGCTTTGAGTCTCTGAAGCACAGCAACCTCATACATTTGGCTGAAAACGTTTGCAACCATGGAGAATGCGAGGTAGATGAACAATTCAATTTATTAAGAAACATGAAAAAAACAAAACACAGCGCAAAGTATAGGGTCCAACATAAAAATAGTTTTTGTTTCTTCGCTCAACTTGTTCCTGAATTATTATCTCTAATGACTTTGAAAGCAGGAACAAAACGTTGTGATATTGTTTATTTGCACGGCACACTTTACTGATGGCTTCAGTCAGTTGTCTTCAATTTATTCCTCAAATTGCTCTTGGTCGTCTTATTGAGCAACACAGCAAATATGCTGCAAAACATGAACGAAAGCTTGGATTAAATCGGTTCATCATACGAAGCAATTACGTTGTATTGCATCATTAGTTTTATGTGGATTACTTTAAGAACGTCTTTTCGTGAACCTTTCGTTTGTGTGGACTTCCAGCGAATAGACCAAAATGACGAGGGAATACTGAGAATGTCTCTCTTTGTGTTCCCGACGATGACCTAAAGTCTTTAAATGACAAAATGCGAGAACTATCCTTTTCACAAAGCAAGTCGCGCGGCGGTGGCTGAATGCTTGCGATCGAATTACCTGCAAGGAATGTTAATAGCTGCGAACCGGGCTCATCGTCTCATCGAGATCTGTGAGAGCGACCTCTGAGCGTCGGGAGGTGGGAATTAAAGCGCCGTAGGTCTGATGATTATGAACCCTGCCATTAAAAAACACATGCAAGGCAGCATGTGACCGGCTCCACTGTTGTTTGACTTTACTACAAGGTCACCGGGATCTTGAAGCAAAGCGATTCCCCTCTTTTGTCACGCTGTGTTTACCTCACGAAGAACAAACAACCGCCAGACCCGTTATATTAAACACTTAACGCTTTTGTTATGCTCTTTTCTTGACCTCCTGTTGTCAGACAAGTGAGGCTTTATGAAGGCCGCGCTCGCCCGTCACAACTTTGCACGTATTCAGACGCTTTCAGCAGCTCACGCAGGAGTCTGAAGAACGGCTTCTGGTCGGCATCGTAACGAAAGGTGCCCGTGCCGCTGAAGAAGTGAAGAATCGATTATTTGCGTCTGAAAGCTGATGCCGTTCCAAGAGTCGCTGAGCGTTCGGAGCGGCTGTAAAACCCCTCCGTATCTTTATTGCCCTCTGCGTTCATATCAGTTTAGCTTCGGCTGACAGGCATGGATTTGTTATTAACCCCTGTCACAGTGTGGTCAAAAGCTGCTGACTCCGTCGGTTTCTCAATTTACTTAATAGTCTGTCGCAGGAAGACTTCCTACATAGAGCCAGTGCACATTTGCGCTTCGATGCTGTCATTTTTTGCTGCTGTTTTGCATTCATTTTTGTTTGGTTGCTGTTATATATTTATATTCCGAACGGCTTTTTTAAATGAAATTGTGAAATATTACAGCATATGTACGTATTTCAACTATTCGGCCACTTTTGTAGTCGAGTGCATCTGCTTCGTGCGCATTTGGACGCATACCCTTGATCCCACGTTAAAAACGATAAACTGATTATAATGCTGTATTGGAGGTGCGCGATATTTATCATCTACAAAATATCGTAGTTGTCAATATGCAATTAATAACATAATCGCAAGTAAAAAATCAGACGTGAAAGGTGGTGCATACATCTACTTAAAGGGGTAGTTCATCAAAAAAGGTTCATCAAAAAAAATCGTTTACTCAGCCTTGAGTTGTTGCAGCCCTGTATGTTAAACACAAAAGAAGATATTTTGAAGAATCAAACAGCTGATGGTAGCCATTCACTTCCGTAGTATTTTTTTTTTCCCATAATTTATTTATTTTTGCTCTGTATGTACATCATGCTGCCAAGTACTCATGTACCTTCATGTTTACCTGCTTGCCTTTAGTCCACGTTCAGTGTGTGTGTGTGTGTGTGCTCTCAAGTTAAATCAATGCCTCAGGACACATGTATTTATTTATTTTACATGAGGTGGTTTAGTGTGTAAAGTAAATGCTGTAGAATTGCTTTGCTAAAACATATTTGTCTGTCTAGTCCTACTCTGCGATTTCAAGCCTGAGAGTTTTACTTTGTTCTGTATTTGATCACTCACTTTGAAAAGCTGTTATTTTCTCCCTGAATGCCCCACTCTGAATTTTTCATATGCCCATCAGGTCTTGCTGTAGGTTTTATTTTTCTCGCTTTCCGTTCCTGCATGGTAACTTTAACAGATGCTGCTGGGCCCGTGGTCATGCCTGCAGGAAACAGCCGGCCTGAAACATGCAGCCCATTAGGAAACGGCTCATAACTCATTCTGCTGAGTTAAGCCCTCCGTGTAAAACATGCCGTCAGGTCTGTGTTTGGTAAAATGAGATAAATCAAGTTTTCTTTTGAGAATCAAGACAATGAAATGGTTAAAACGTAGAAGGATTTTTTGGCCTTGGGGGTGTAGAAAGCTCTGTGTGGTAAATAAGCTGCTTGCTTTCTAACAATGGTTATAATTTGTTTTTATTTTAAATGGCACACGAACCGATCATCTCTTCCTCTTTAGTGGTTATAGCATGTAATAAACATAAATTACTATCAGAAGGTGTCTTGTTTCAAAGATGTCAGTACGAGCCATTTTTTAAAGTTCTGGTCCACCGATGTTAATTTACTCTCGTCTAGTTTATTTGTCTGACAAATGGCAGATGCTGTATCGTGATTGGTCAGATTGCCTGTCTGCGGATCTCCCAGCAAAGCGTGAACTTTTAATTGTGTAAAATGTGAAAGAAGATTCAAGTTCAAGTGATAAATCATTTTTGCAATCCCAAAATAAATCTTCATAATGAGATCAAATATGATTTCTCTAAGAATTCTTAATTAAATAAGATAAATTGGGTATAACTGGTTTTTTAGAGGATTCTACTAGGATTTTGGATATGGCTTGATACCATTTAGATGGTTTCCAAAATATAATTCATTTGCAAGCATTGTTTTGGCTTTTATAACCGTTATCCTACATTGTTAGTGCCATGCTGTACTAGTTGAGCTACATATCTATATTTCATATCATGCATCCGATGTGCACCGTTTCTATAGTTAGAGCATCAAAAATGAATTGTTGTTGACAATTTAGACAATTACAATTTATTGTTGTAACATTTGGTTTGTTATTGGCTGGTTTGTTATTGTGGATGAGCTTGACAGCATGATCTGTAATAGCTCATTTTATTCTTAAATGTAGAGACTTCAGAGACTTTTTATTTATTTAAAACATTTATTACATTTATTAAATTACATTTATTTGTTGTCAAATTTCATTGGTGATTTCAAAATATGAATATTACAAATAAAAGTTTGGGAGAATTTGATGTTTCCCAATACAAAGAGATAGGAGCTGTTGTCATTTGAAATCCAGGGATCATTATATCCCAAAAAACTTGATCTGTTGTGACTGCCAAAGCTGCTAAAACTAAGTACGGAGATCCTGAGACACTCTCTGTATTAGGGCTGTCCCCTAATAGATGATTATTTGTTAGTCGATCAGCTTGGTCGACTAAATTTTTATTAGTCTTATTCGCAGAAAAAATCAATATTATGTATAATCATCACTTCTGCCGGTGCTCTGTGGCAAGCTTTGTGTCTGCACTTGAGGCTCATAATATTGATTTGAAAGGATTATTAATAATCGTGCGATTAGTCGACTAATGCTTAAAATGATCGAACAAAATCCTTAGTCCGGGACAGCCCTAGTCTGTATACTGTATACGTGAAACTTTTTTCTTTTACTGTGTTACTACAAATAGAAAAAAAATACAAATGTCGAAAAAATGAGTTAAGGCATAATTTTTCCAACGTAACAAATTGTGAGGAAGGAAGGAATACTGTATGCATTCACTGCACTCTGAAAACACTGAAATATTTTGTATTCCAATCGTGGATCATTCATGTCATGTGGACAGGATCTTCCTTCTCGCACTTCCTTCATCCGTGATTCTGTGTGGCTGGCCTTGACAGGCCAGGATGATGTAAATGGGTATGAGAGGGACATGTCAGGCTCTGATGGGTTTTTGACATTCATCCCACTGGAGCAGTTTGACACACACACACACACACACACACACACACACACACACAGACAGTTTGCATCTGTATGTGCCACAGACCTTACTGCTCTTCTTTCCTCACATTCCTTGGCTTTGTCAGGGCCACAGACATCGATATGCCTTAGTGCAGTTATATATATATATATATATATATATATATATATCTCAAATATTCCTGTTTTATTATATATATGCACTCACTGAACGTTTTAGCGTGACACTGTTCATTTACAGACTGTTTATTACATTTAAAATGGGCTGGGTAGTAAAAATCACACACTGAAATACAAACGGGCAACAGCAATAATTAAAATGTGAACATTTATTTTTAAGCAAGAACTATGACTGGAACTGAACAGCTGGGATGTTTCTTTGGAGACAGATTCAATCCAGCAGTAAGGTAAAAAAAAATAACCGTGGTAAAAATGAAAAATAACGCAATAAAATGCAAAAATCATTTTGTGTATTCACAACATTCTGGTCAAAATTTGAAGCCGTAAAAATGTTTTATTGCGATTTCTATTTTTTAATTTTTAATTAACAATTTCGAAAAAATGTATCATACAGACCTAGCTTGTGTTCACTTATATTTAATTAGTGTGAACGGACGAGAGTCCTGTAAGGCCCAAATCAGGGTTTCTGTGGGTCTTCATTCACCCTTTGGCAAATCTAAAAAAAGTCTAAAAAAGGTCTTAAATCATAGCACAAAGTCCTACATTGATAGTCATAGCATTAAATGCTGCATGCACTGCAATAAATGAATGTCTTCTGCAGTTTCTTATACATTATACTTTTATATTTACATTTAGAGAACATGTGTGAGCCATGCTGACAAAATGAGTCTGAATCAAATTTTGAACTAGCGGTAAAAGAAGTGAAATGTCAGTTTTGGTTGAATTCGTGGTGGTTTAATAATTATGCAAGGTCATATAGTGATTTTAGGTTTTAATAAGATTAGTCATGTAGGCATGACCTGGCTGTCATGGTGTCTTGGGTCAAAGTCTGCTGGTTTTAAAGCAATTTAGATTGTCTACCATCATTATGTGCTGCTTTAAGAATTCATGACTCTGCTTGTGTGTGTGTGTGTGTGAACACCTGGTATTTATGACGTTATGGATAGGAAAAATGTCCCCAAAGGATAGGATAGGAATACCAGTAAATTTTGATCTTTTGGGGACATTTTTAGGTCCATACAGGATAAAACATTTCTGATACTCCTAAAAATACCAATAGTTTCCTGTAAGGGGAGGTTTAGGTGTAAGATAACACATACTGTACATTCTGTACAGTATCAAAATCATTACACCTATGGAGAGTCCCCATAAAACATAGAAACGCAATGTGTGTGCGTGCATGAGTCATAGGGCATGGTAATTATTTTATTTATTTTTATACATTTAATATTTGTATTAAAGGGAACCCTAGGCTTAATGTAACGTAAATTATGTCCTTCACTGAAATATGTAGAAGAAAACGGTTGAATGGTTTTTGTTATTAAAAAAGTTAACATTAGTTTATTTTTGATAACATAAAATGGTTGCATTCGGTGACCTACACAACTCAGAATACACAACTGATATTTTTTTAAATAACATGCAAGCGTAACGGAACTTATACCAAAGCGCCATTTTGGAGAGTATCTGCCTGTAATCCTTTAAGGAAGTCAGGAAATGGTCATATCACATTAACAGAAACGCTGTCAGAAATAGGATTACAGCAGTCCAGCTGTTGAAAGAGTGAACATGAAATGACCTTTGGTACGGTAGCGTTCACGTCTCACGCTGGTGTTGACATAGCTCTTTGACGTCTGTCGTTGGATGTTACCCATCTCTCTCGCTCACTCACAAACACTCAGGCAGACCTCTTTTTTTTTTTTTTCAGTGAGTCAGTGTGTTTTCTTGGGCAGCAGGAAGAGGGCCGATACAATGAGGGTTGAAAAGCAGAGCATGTGAGAGAGTCTGATAAGAGACAACGCCTGTGCTGTTACTGCTGTTCTTCTGCCCTGGACCCCTCCGTGTCAACTCTTTCATTAGCACACCGCAGTGATGCCAAGCTTGGGCTACTTGGATGTTTCGACGCTACAATAACCTCGAAAGTGGCATATCGTGAAAATCCGTGTTTAAGTGCTATAATCAAGTTCCCAGAAAACATGACAAAAAATAGTACATTTTTAATTCTTTCATTTTTAACGATTTTTTCCGAAAGCGACATCAATGTGCCTGGAACAGGTTTAGGGTTGGGTTAAAGTGTAAGGGATGGGTCAACAGTGTGATATAATTACATATAGGTATTATGTAAAAATATAAGTACAACGTAAAACCCTGTATGTACATAATAAGTGCATTGTATCAAATTATTAATTTAAATGTAAGCACAAAGTAGTTACGGCCACCTAATAATCTTTCAGTTTTTTTCATTGTAGATTTTTTTGTTAGTAAACAACAATAAAAAATGCATTGCCTATAAATTGTCCATTCTGTTTAAATCTGAAAATATTCGCAATGTTTGCTGCTGATCGTACTTTATATTACCAGCAAATCGTTACCAAAATATTCTGAATATTCTACGTATTTCCCCACCATACAGATTAAAGAGCTTATGATCGATGGAGGAATTTAAAACCATTATTTGCAACCATCATTTGAGCCCAGAGAGTTAATTCTTAATATATATCTTTGATATTTAATAGACACAGACATGGTTGGAGTGAGAAGAAAGGTAGAAAAGCTTTCAAATGAATCATAATACTAATACTGCTTCTGGCCTGTAGATCCAGCTTAATGACAGGTTTAGAAATAATAAAATAGCTCACCCTGATAGGTTTGCATTTTGCCATTATTTAGGATGTGACTACTTTAATCAGCCGTGGACCTTCTCTGGGCAAACCCACCCATCCCAATATATTATAGCTTTTACAGCTTTTTATGGTAATATCAACGCTAGAGATGTCATTTACATCTAGATTTTCTGATACTTTTTCTCAGAAATTAATATTCAGTGGGCAATTACCTAAAACACAGCGTCCTGTCCCAGCGCTATGACTTCATCCACATTTGTCAAATGGGTGTTCTCACAGCTCTGTCAGACTGGCTCCAGGCAGAATATGATTTCAGCCATCAAATCCATTCCTTGTCATCATCTATCATCTGTCCCGGCTGCTATTAAAAATCAGGCCAGTGCCACTGCTACAAATTGGTTGCAAATGCCAGTGTTTCCCTGGAGCCAGTCTAACAGCTTTGGACTGTTTTGATTGCTTTGTTTAGAAAGAGGAGGTGAGATGTGAACATCAGTCTCTTAGGGTTGCTCTGAAATTATCCTGTATTAATATTACCGTATATTATCATTACTATTGTCTTACTTTTTTATTTTATCTCACAAATGAACTGTAAAATCACAATATTACCATTTATTAGCTTTTTTTTTTGGCGCAAAAGACCTTGCGCTTATCACTTTGTCAAATCCATGCCTTTTAAAAATTCATAAAAATGTAACTGAGCAACTGACAGTAGCTGCGTGGAATTTGAAGCAGAGCTCCTCGTCTCTCAAGAACATCTCATACCATGAAGCTGGATATGTTTGATGCTAAAATATATATATTAATAGTATAACTGTTTTTATATTAACATTGTTAATATTGAGGTCACATGATATTCTTCAAGTAATTGTGCCAAAGTGATGCTTCATGAATCAAAACTCTGTAAATTAGTTTGAAAAAGGATCGAACGTGTTAAGAGTTTTACTGCCTCTAGTGTTCATCAGCAATGTTTCAGTTTTGCCTCACGCTTTAGACTTTGAACCGTGGCTAGCAAGTAGATAGTGCTTCCAGCTCTTCTCATATTATGAGAACATAATATTCTGCAGTTTATTTACTAATATTTTAAAGGGATAGTTTACGCAAAAATATCAATGTTTATCTGCTCACCCCCAGGGCATCCAAGATGTGGGCGACTTTGTTTCTTCAGTAAACCACAAACAGAGGTTTTTAACTCAAACCGTTGCTGTCTGTCGGTCATATAATAACCAAAAAAACACAAATTAAGACTCATGGTGATACACCGAGGTGCTAAGATATGAAAAGATCGCTTTGTGAACAAAACTGAACGGTATTTATATCATATTTTACCTCTTATACACCACAACTGTCCTCACAGCATCCAGGATGTGACGCTGGAATATAGTTATCTGTACATAGATTCCTCATTAGAGACTGTTTCTATGGGCCGCGATACATAAGGATCTACGTATATATCTGTGTAAACCTGTGTTCCAGAGCATGTTGACGCGTCACGTTTCATATGAAGAATGAGCTAAAGATGTATCAAAGTTAAACAAATAATATAAATACTTTTATAAAGACAGCTTTGCCACGTATCTCCACGAGGACACGTAGCATTGAAGTCGGTTTTGTCTGTGTATGTTTTTTTCTCGGACGCTTCGGATTGTTTGCTGCCCGTTGACTTCCATCATACGACTGACAGACTGCAACGGTTTGAGTTAAAATACTTCATTTGTGTTCTATCGAAGAAACAAAGTCATCTACATCTTTTGCTGTTTTCGGCAGGATAATTCTTAGTAAAAAAAATTATTAGTAAAATCTTTGATATAATAATGAATTTACAATTTCTACATGCACAATTATATATCGGATTTATTTTTTATTTGTATTTAATTATACAATGTAAGATTTCATGTCATGTACGTATTGGACTCATTGTCTAATTCTTCATTTTCTGTTTGTTTTCTCCACAGATATTACTGACAGGAATGAACTGAAGGCATTTTTTGAAACCAACTGCTCACAGATTTATTTTATCTTCTATGAAAATTTCATTACACTGGAAAGCAACTTAAAACAAAAAGGTAAGATATATGTTTGTATGCTTCCTGGAGTTTAGGACACACACACAATGTTAATTTTAACCTTATAATTATAACCTAATATTATGAGTAATGTTAGAGAGATTGCACCCTGTATAGAGAATTTTATTTTTTTTAATTTAATATATACTTGATAATGGAATATTTCTAGATGAATCAAGCACCGTTGAAGTGATGTAAATAAAATAACACTTAAAAAGTGTTACAAGAGCAAATTGTACTATTGCTATCCTTAAATCAAAATATAGAAATCTGTATGCAAAAATAAATATGCAAATATCATCTCTCATCGATATATATAAAAAGAATTACAACCAACAAACAATAACTGATGAGACTGATGCACAGTGTTGGACTTTTGCTTAAAAGCAATGACATTTGGATGATATTGTGCTTAATGATTATAGTATATTGGATGCATCTCTAATGTAGTTCATTCCAAATCTGTCACATATTGTAAAAATGTACGTTTCGGTTTTATGCTATATTGGAAGATATCTTGCTCAGACAGAAAGCCGGCTCACAACGGTTTTAAAAAAAAGGAGATTTTGAGTAATGCAAAAAAAAAAAAAAAAAGGAAAAATCTGATTCAACCGTACATTTGCTCATTCTGACGTAACGGCCCTGCCTCGCTGCTGCCTGCATGCCCCCTCATGTGAAGTTAATGAGGCTTTTGTTTCTGTTAAGTCCCATCACTGACCAGAGTGGTTTTCAGTGAAGGTCATCTGCACTTCATGCTGAAGCACAATTTTACAGTAGACGTTTTTGTCTGGATGAATTATCATAGCTCCTCATCATTTCCCTGCATATCAAGAGAGGGATTTCATGATTCAGCAGTTTTTTTGACTTAGAAGTCAGAGTTAAAATCCAGCGATAATATGCATCAGTGCACTATAGTGACAACATCAGCTTTCTCGTAAAACGAAGTATGATCCTAAATATAACCTGTGACGCTGTATAGGAGCAGACTCCTCATCCTAAGCATTAAGCCTGCTGCTTACTTGCATTAAGGCTTTTGATTTTTAGATTATAATGTTTCCATTCAGCCTGTGGTCTGGCTGTAGCACTATTAGCTGTAGCTTAGCATAGATCATTGAATCTGATTAGACCAGCAGCATTTCGCTCAAAAATGACCAAGATTCCAGAATGAGAGGATAGTTTCTAGTTGTATCAGCCTTTCATCGGTCTTAGTACACGGTATAACTATTGAAGAGTCAAGTTTTAAACAGGAAAAATATTGAAGCTAAGCTAAGCTACAGCTAAACCTGGAAAACTGTTTAACTCTAATGGAAAATTTGGAAGTTGGAAAATGGGCCTATCTTTAAAAAAAGTGGCCTGTTTCTTTAATTTGAGTCATATATACATGAGCTTTTATATTAAAGTGTCTTACAAATTGTCATTGAGCCCACAATACAGAATAAACAATAAAGTTTAGTGCAAAGATTAGAATAGCAATTTAGAGCAGAGGTTAAATGCTGAAAAGAAGAGAAAGAGAGCAAGCGATAGATTGTTTACACTGCAAAAAAAACCCCGTTTTTGAAAAATGACTTTTATTGAGTTGTGGGCTGCATGCAAAACCTAACAATGTGACCACTTTAACTCACGAACAAGTCCGTTCTTTTAATTAATTATTCAAAATAGTTTAATGAACTCATGCTATATCATTTAAATCAGATGATTGGGGCGGTAGGTTATGCCCATTATTACTGTGAATTAAATGTTTTTAATTAAAGCGTATTTGGATGAAAACCAAGTGCTTTGGCTGTGTTTTAAATAACCAAGCGCATCCTACATGAAACTAATCCGATATTTTCCGTACATAAATGTAATATTGCAACTTTTTTCTGTCTGCTCATAATGACAAAAATGTAAAAGTGAACTTGAGGTAAGTTAAGTGTTAGTCTTGAACTGTTGTTGTGGATGAACTCATCCCATAGCATCATATAAAAAAATCACAAGCAACCAAAACACAAAAAATTGTTACAGTAGCCTTTTCATTTTCATTTTATAATAATAACAACGTATAAATCAAAACCTAACATTACTGAAAAAAATGTTGAGCAGGAAGTGGAAGGACTAGGCAGATCCAATCCAGATTTATGTCAGCTTTTTTTTTTTCTCTTTCTTTTTTTTATGTATATATAGCAAGCAGTGGCTGCTTTGTTGTTCTTATTGATGCTGATCAGATGGTCATACAACGAAATATTATTTTTAAATATTTTTAAAATGATGGTGGTCGCAGGCAACTTAAGAAAACTGGTGGCAGGCAAAGAGTTAACTATATTTTAATCCATTTTAACCAAGACATCCTTATTCTTTCTAGCATCCAGGGAGATTAAATTTTTTTTTTTTGCTAAAAGCATTTGAAGAAAATGTGTTATCTTCAATTATCAACAATTACATTCCATACGAAAGGAATTGAAGTGAAATAAGCTCCATTAGATAATCCGTAAGCTAACATGAGCAACAATGAAATTGTGCTGACTATATTATGTGTTCCAGACAAAGCCATCGTTTCGCTTGAATTATGCAACGCTAACCAGTCAGACGTCAAGGTCCTGTGCAAAATGCAGTCGTCAAACAATCATCACTGTCAGTTTTAAGCACTGGGTTCTCATTCCCATCCCCGATTCATTAAAGACTGAATATTTCATATTACCAACATGCTTCAGCAATCCAACGCCGTAGATCGCTACTGTATAGCTAACTGCAGCTACTGAATAGACACCAAGAAAGAATGAACGCAATCTAATTCTGTTGCTTTCTTTCAGGGAACAAATCTCAACGGGAGGAGCTGGACTCCATCCTCTTTATTTTTGAAGTAAGCCTTTTCTGCATGCGTTCATCAGTGTTTAATGTGGTTTGTTGCCGAAGAGCTGTGCGGATCTGTTTATGTCCGTTTCACCTGCAGCTCTGAGGCGGTTTTGAGCCGAAGATGTTTTTGTGCCGCTCTGCCCAGAGCAGGTTTTTCCACTCTCTTTTGTTTAGTTTTTTTTTTTTTCTTTCTGGAGGTGCTGTCCTCTCTGTGTCTTTTCCTGCCTGGCTGAAAAGCAGACTCTAGTTTGCAATACAAATAGGCAGGCAAGGCATTCTCTGGTTTCATTTGCTCAGGGTGGTGACAGGCTTTCTTTTTTTGGGAAAAATGGTGTCAAACGGAGTTTGTGTTGCGTAAACAGAAGTCGCCTAGAAAAGTCACCCTGGGAAAATGCCTTTTTTATGCTTAATCAGAAATCATTTGAGTTTAATTAATTATATAGTCAGTGGAAAAAGCTGAAGGACGATAAATAGGCTTCATTTAATGTTGAATAGAAACTTTTGTATTTAATTTTGACATGCGTATTAGTTAAACGATCGATTGTTAGTCAAGAAAAACTTGATGCATTGACACTTCTCTGATGTTCGGTTTTTATGATCCACTGGTGTTCTAATATATAAATTATAAGATATAAGTTAATCTAGCTATATGTGTAAAGGTAGATATTCTGTAATTAGAGTTAATTGTAGAATCAGTTGATTCTAAACACTGTCAGTTTCCGAGGACCGGTGTTGTTTACACGATAAATGCCGAACATCAAGTGTTGTCCTCACGTCAACAAGAATAACGTTCTAGTATATGTGCAGCCTTTTGAACTTTATTTTATGTTCGCAAACCCATGCGGTCCATGCAAACTCACTAGAAAAGTTTGTCTTTGTCCAGTGTCCGTGCTATTTCTCCCTAGTCGTTACGACTGACTAATATTCGTTATGCTCTTTTAAACTGCAGTTTTTTTCCTAACCTTCTCAGTTTGAGTCGTTGTCGGTGGCCTCAAAGGTTTATTAGGTGTTTTTTCTAGTCTAAAGATGAGGCCCGTATTCAAAAACATCTAAAAGTAGCTCCTAACTTAGTGATTTATGGGAAGCTTAGAGAAAAAAAAACATCTTAAAACGGCTGTTGTCAGCAGTCCGTCTCTGAACATAAGTTTTTATGAAAAGTTTCATGATAATTTCCCTTTAATTCAATTGCGTCCTGCTTTTTATGTACAATTGAAGCAAAACATGATATCGAGTTATTTGATATCCATTTTTTGTTTAAATATAACAGCCTTTTTATATTGTCCATTCCCTAGTCAAAGTAGTTTTGTGATTACAGTAATTACACAGATGAAAAGTGATATTCAAATTCACTTTTTAACAAGATTTTTCTCTCAATAAATTCAATTTGCCGGTTATTAATAGCTAGTAGGTAGTCTTTAAGGTATTCGGTAGGATTAGGTATATAGAATAAGGCACTAATATGTGCATTATTACAACTAATAAATGTATTATCATGTAAATCGTGCATCTCATGCTAATAATCAACTAATAGGTGTAACTGTAAAACAAAGTGTCACCGAAAAAATCTAATAGATTGTATTGGCATCACTGGCATCCTAGTTTTATTACTATGATTTGGGGCAAGCAGATTTCCTCACATAGTATTTGGGTAGGCTTGATGGACTCCTTCAGAGTGCATACTTTTATCTATTTACTCCTAATTGAGAGTGTTTTTTTAGTTTTTAACATACCAGTCATGCTTATATTAGATGGAAATGTTCTGATGAATCCTGTTAAATTTCACCTGAAAAATAAAATGCAGAATATTATAGATATAACGTATTTGGATGCTATTGTTGTGTTATATTAGTACTATGCTATTACAGGATAAATGGTAAGCGGACAAAAAATGTCAGCTACAAGCTTCAAAATATCTAATCATCTGGGTTTTTTTCTTGACGGCAAAAGAGAGGACCTTGTTCTCACACTGAACATCTCGTTAGCTTCAAAATTTCTCGTGCGCTTTTCACGTTGGCATCGGTGTGCTGCGGCTGCGTGGCGGAGCGCCTGTGTACGGCGACAGCAGGAGAGGAGCCATTAGCAGACTCACGCTGTGGCAGCACCACACTGTTAATGCAGCATGAAAGCTTCACAACCTCCATCTTGCACAGGCCCGTCTCCACCGGCACGTACTCATTCCTCCCCTGTCCTGTCATGGCTGTTGTTTTGTGTTGTGTCCGTGCTGGAAGGGATTACGGAAAACACCTCCATGTGGTGGGTGTCTGACCCCCTTTTTTATGGGTCGGTAGCGGAGAGATGATCGCTCAGGCTGCTGTCAGGCAGGGGGTGCGGGGGGCTGGTATTGTTCTCCTCCTCCTCCTCCTCCTCCTCCGTGCCTCTCTCTTTGTGTCTGGCACCATCGAGACATCTAGCACAGTCGTGGATTAATACCGCATTCTGCTGTGTGCCAGTATGTAGTGAACTGTTTGCTCCTTGTCAACGTGTAAGCTGAAGATCATGATTGATGACACAGCAGCAGGATTATTCTCACACTAAAACTACAATTTTGTCGCATGAAAGTGAATAAACGTTTAACTAAATTAAAATCCAGCATTAAAAAAGAAACGGGTCCCCTTAACTCAGAAACGCATGAAATGGCACTATAAAAATCATCCACCCAGTCAATGCAACAAAAAAGATTCATGTAGTCTCAACATAAATTAAGTGAACCTGAATCTTACATGTTGAACTAGAGGCGTCCGGGGCTCTATGTTGTGATATTTCACATGCGCGTTCTAGACGGGCTGTCAGTTAATGTATTTTCACGGCTGTGTCACAAGATGGCAGCAAGAAACTGTCTTTGAGTGAGATTTTAAACCGTTCGTTCAACTACACATTCGAAAATGCTGATTCGTTCATGAAACGTATCGTTTCAAATCAGTTTAACTCTGACCAGCAAGGCATCGACGGCTTAAGTGGAAATCTGCTGAACCTTTGTACAAATCATCATGGTGCGCATATTTTCATTGCTGATATTTAGTAGCCTACACGTGCACAAAGTGTAAAACAAGAAGTGAGAGAACTTACGACAAAGAAAACATGCAAATAGCGCGGTTGCTGATTTGGGTGCATTCCAAGATCAGGTCTGTCCTCGACTGAGGAGTTTTCTGGTCAGCTAGTAGCCGTTCATTTTAATTGTTTTAAGTGTTCAAGCATATGTGTAAAACCACATCACATCCGCCGAAGTAATTGCTGTGAATGTGCCGGTGAAAAACAGTAAAGAAACTGCATTTTGATATTTTTATCAACTAGTGCTTTCTTTGCTCTCTTTGTTCTCACACTAGTGATGAGCCTGTATGCATGTTTCATACGGATATAAGATTATTTGTTTTAAATTTGAATTAGTTCATCTGAAAGTAGACATTTCACTCTCTATAAGGCTTGGGCAATATATTCATGCGCATCTCATCAAGTCATCTGTTTTCAAATGGAGTGGCAGTTAATACAGAGAGCTGCTGATCACTGACAAGATGCGCAATATCGCATTCAGTTCAGTTTTTTGCCACCTCTGTACATTGCAAATATATATATTTAAAAAAAATACTGATTACATTTGCTCGTAATTTGTTCTTCTAGTTTAGTTGTTTTAATTAGAAATTTCGAATGAGCTCAGTAAAATACATTTTTGAATTTAACATAAAACACAACACTTAATGAGCAAATAGTAAATAATTACAGTAGTTTTCAGCTGAAAAAAGCCCTCATTATACAGTTCACGAGCGGCTTCTGGAGGCGCAATCATTGATGTCTTGAGATGGGGGTTTTTGACACTTGAGGCTGCGCGCTGCACAGTTCAGATGTGCATTTAAAATATAGACAAATAATGTGTATATAAAGTCTAAACCAGGCTTATTCACATTGACATTCACAACATGACCTGTGGTAGCGATTTAAAGCAACGTGGACCCAAAAACGATTTTTTCAGAGCTAAGCAGCTTGATGCAAATATAGGGCAGTATGACAGCTATAACAGGCAATGTGGTCTGCCACCTTTTAATACTTGTTTAATACTATACATCTTTAACCAAAACTGTCCAAGCCAAGGCATTGATGGTAGCTTGGTTTTGTTGTTTCCATTGCTCTGTATTCTAGGTCACATACGCTTAGTCGCACAAATCACAGCTCTATATTGAAAATATCCTTTGAATCTGAATCACACAGCATTTCTTCTTTTAGTGTGGACAGACAAGTAAAGTGCTAAAAACACAATTAGGACACTCCGTGTGCAGTGACATCAAGGCATGGCTGCGTTTCATTTGTCTTTGTCATGCATCTCAGCGCTGCACGATAAACAGATCAACTTTCTCGCCTTTTTCCCGGACTCAATACAGCCACTACGGTCTGTAGTTAACTTGAGCATTCTTTTGTCTCCAGCGTGCACCGATCCTGGCTGCTCATGAAGCTCCTTGGATGATGAATGAGAGCACTGTTATCACCCTTGATAGTCATTAGCTTAAGGCAGTTCCTTTGGCATCCAGATGGGCGCATAATGGCGGCTTCCTCTCCGCCCGCAGCTCACTGTGAACTGCCCATAGACCCATCTCCCGCTTGCAGGTGCCACACACACACAAACACACACACACACGCACGCACAAAGAGCCTCTTATAGAAGAAGGGTGCTGGTTGGCTCCAACAAGACACATTTGCATGGTGTTTCCATCTCCTCCTAAAGCTGTCCTACCCAAACGTTTCTCTTTAAAGCCAAATGAAATCTGAGATCTTTATGACTAATCAGCCTGAAATGTTAGCTATAATGAGAAAAAAATATTTAAAACACAAAAGCAGATGATACTGAGGGCAGATGCTTTTGAAGCATCAGTGACTGAATGTACCACATTCTATGAGATTCAAAGTCATATGGTATGTCTCGAGTGAGACAGAGATATTAAAGTTTTTCTTGACTGACATTTAAAGCAACCAGTCACATTGTTTTGTTGAGCCCCATGTTTATGGGTATGAAAATGTAAAGTTGATGCTAGTATGGCAACATTGCTTTCCTGCACATTTGCCAGTAGGCTGTGAATGAAGGTCTTTGAATCCAAACAATGTAGATTTGCAAATACATAATGAGTTAATTTCTGATTACAAATCCCATTACATCATACTCCACACTAAACACTATTCATCTAGTAGATGAATATAAGGCACTGCTTTAGTTCCAGGACTAAAAGTACTGGGGAGATTTTGCACAACATTCGGCAACGACGTCGTTTGTGCATGTTGTTCAACAAGGGAAACACAATGTAAAATAAAATAAAATTAAAAATTAAAAACAGTTACCAACAGGAGGACAGAGGACGCTGTGATCGTAGCTGTGTTTTTTTTCTGACAGAAGCAGAAAATGCTGTAGACATAGTTTTCAGGTAAATGCCATTTATAAAAGAAATTAATTGATACAATGTTTACATCGTATGTTTATAGATAGTTTTAAATCATGAAGGGTGAGGGTGTTTTCGCACGCATTTAGGCGATCAGCTCACACTTCCATTACCAATAGTTCCTGGAACTATTTTAGACCCTACTCTGAAGTAGGAGCTAATTTAGTTCCTTCAAACCGAATTCCTGGGACGAAAATCGTTCCAAGGTCCTGCGATGTTCACACGATAAAAATTGGGTAGTTCCACAGTTTGTTTGGGTACCATGTGATGGTTCCTGCTTCGCAAAAGGCCCTATTGGCATTATTACAGGTGTCCCATATCTGTACCTGAAAGGTTTTTGCCAAACCTGTGTTGTTTGAGTAAAATGTTGTAAGATTAATGGCAGAAATTATGGTTTTTATTTACTTCAGAAAGATATTTTTTTCACACAGAGATTAGTAGGTCTGTTAGTAAAATATGTTTGTTTTAGCAATCTTTGTTGCATTATGTTTGCTAACATATGTTAACATATCTTAATGCCATTTTAGATATTGGGTCTTAACAAACGTTTATTTTGCCATTTTGCCATTTTTATTGTTAAGGCAATATATGGGTTGTTCCAGAGATATTGGTGTAATAATGTGGCTCCAGGCATGACTTGTTAAAAATGTACACATTTTCAGTGGTCAAAAACCAAATGTGGGTCAGTTTACAAAAAAAAAAAATATGATACTTCTTTTCTTTTAAAGAGGAATGTCTGAAGAACAAATAATGATGAAACTAGAGATGTATCTTGTTTCCTACTGTCAAGACATGGGCATTGAAACTACTGTCTAAGTGCCATAAATATTCTTTTTTCAAAGTTTGCATACCTATAACTGAATACGTATTAAAGATATCACTAATATAGACTTTATTTTACCAAGTCTACAGAAACCCATTTACAGAGTGCATAGAGGATAACCTTTATGTGATCTCTTGCTTAGAGGAGATTGTTTGTTGTAGAACTTCGGCATCTGTGAGAAACTTGTTGGATTCCCTGACCTGCTTTTCCTGGACTCTGTGGTCTCAGGCCGTTCTGTCAGTCATAATCAGACCTCTGATCCCTGAATCACCAATCTCATGTCCTGTGTGCCTCCTTCCTGAAGCCCATCTGACTGCTCTAACCCTGGGTCAGTGCTATCCCTCAGCTTCGCTTTTTTTTGATGACTGAGTCTCTAGTGAATAAAGGGCATTTTGCTGATGGACATGTTCTTCTACTTTTATCCGTTGTGGAGCCTTATTGAAGCAACTCTGACTACTCTGCAAAATATGGTTGTTTGGTTGAATGGTAAATATGGTTATGTTCATAAACTGTTATAGGTTGCTGAATGAGAGCGGCAGCCAATCTATATAACTTACTTGGCTTGGACCTTTCACAACAAAACAAGGCATATAACAGAAAATGTATTGAATTTAGACTGACTTTACCACACAGAAATTTGAGATGATGTTGTTGTCAGTCCCCAACACGGTGTGCACGTAGCCTGAAAATTGTTGATAGGTGATATGAATTCCAACTAAAGTATTGGTGCAGTATCATGAGAAAAATTATCTACCAATTTATGATTGAATCAGCATAGCCCTAATATGATGAGAGAGTCTTAATGTAATATATAATATAAACTCCTCTACCAAATGTTATTAGAGTACGAAAAGGATATCCTAGTGAGAACACAATTTTCTCATGAGCAGAGCCGATTGGCCATCAGTGATGTCAATTTAGGCTCATTAGTATGCAAATGGACCAAAAAGGTCATAAATAAGAGAACAAGTTGCTCTCTCTATCTCAATCACTCACTTCCTCTCTGTTTGTAATCTAAATGACCTTAAGTAACCCTGTGATTCTCTCTTTAAAAAAAATAATCAGATCCACCTGTCTGACTGGGAGGTTTTTGGTGCTGTCCTCTGTTGTGCTGGATTTTGATATTTTGAGTTTGTGCTTTTTAAGCTCTTTGCTGTATTTTGATGGCTAAAGGTTCATATCCTTAAATGCCTTGTTGCTTTTATAAAAATTTGTTACTACTAGTGTTGTCACGGTATCACGATTTGTAGTAGTAGTAGTAATAGTAGTAGTAGTAGTAGTAGTAGTAGTAGTAGTAGTAGTAGTAGCAAAATAAACTTTTATTTTGATGGGTTACCATGAATACCTTTACATTTCTGTGTGCGTATATGATACTGGTTTTACTGAAAATAAACTGTATTTACAGATACTACTCCTTATGCAAACTGTAGGCTACATTCTATTTTTAAACTTTTTTAAACATAAGATTCTATGTTCTTTTCTGCATTGTGGAAATCATGGGGCCATATGTGTCAAGAACAATACTCGCGTAACTCTGGTTCTCTGATACCATTAAGTGAGGTTTCTCACGATGGTATATGTCCCTTCCGCGTATTCCTCAGAAGGAAGTGGCTCCCTTCCCTCAGTATAAAAAGAGAGACACAACATCATTACGATATTCAAAACAATCATACCTCTTTCTCACTTCGCACAGCAAGAAGGGTGTTCTGGTGAGACAACTCACTTAATGCTATCAGAGAATCGGGATTACACAAGTAACCTATTTTTCTCTTTCAAGCACACGGTTCTGTGTCTCACTATGCAATATAATAACTCCCGTTTGCCAGAGACTGTTTCAAAGTCTCCTGTTAACCAAAAAAATATACTATTATCTTAGGGCTGGTATGTCAACACTCAAGATCCAACGCTCAATACACCATGTGCAAACGTTTGAGCTGTAACATCCAGTTTATAGAACCTCGAAAATGTGTGCAGTGAGGACCAATTTGCCAATTCACAGATGTCTTGTAACGTGACCCCTTTAAAGAGAGCCCATGACATCAACATTACTCTCGTTGAATGGGCACGTAAACCAGACGGCGTCGTAAGACCTTTACTGGAATATACAAGACAAATTGCATTATCCAGTGGTATAAGCACTGTTTAGTAATCGCCTTCCCTGTACGTGGTTTTGCCCAAAACACAAACAGCTGATCACTCAACCCTTTAGTTCTTTCCATGTAAATATGTAAAGTAGGTCCTGGACACAACGTATTCAGCTTTTGCTGTTCTGATAAAGCAAAAGGCAGTGGGTTAAAGGCTCTTAACTCAAGAGAAACAATAGAATTAACCACCTTGGGCATAAAAGCAGGATTAGGTTTCAAAAGCACCCCTGCTTTCCCTGGCATGAATTGAATACATGCTCAATGCACGAAGAGTGCGTGAATTTCACTTACGTGCTTCGCTGAAGCCAGAACCAAGAGCAGTGCCATCTTAAACGACAATAATTTCAGGTCAGCCTCGTTCAGTGGCTGAAATGGAGGCACAGAAAACACATCAAGCACCAGGACCAGATCCTGACCCCATGAAGGAGAAATCAGTTTTGACTGGTAAAGCATGATGCACACATTTTATAAACCGTTTTATAAACAGTTTTGTTGTCAAAACTTATATGACAGGCCAGAAACACCTTTATGGTTGAGAATGCATTACCCTGATCTGTCAAATGCTACAGAAAAGATAAAATTGCCAACAAACTGCCACCAAACACTGCAAAGGGATTACATGTCTAGCTATGCATCATGCCCCATTTACATACATACAGTAACTAAGTGGATACAGCCCTAGAATTCTATATATTTCTAGTGACACTGTCTGGCAGACCAGCCACATTCATATTTAGTCTCTTACTGGGTAGACCCATAGTGCCATGATCTCCTGTTCATGATCCCTTGTACGTGTGTCGCTCTCAGGGATAAAGAAAACTGCCATTTCTCCACAAAATCAGTTTGCTTGCCAACATGTGTAACAGGAGTGATCTGAGACCTCTCTGTCTATGTAAGCCACAACTGTAGTGTTGTTTGTTCTCACAAGAACATGATGTCCTTTCAGAAAAGGAGGAAAATCCGTTGGAAAGAAAAATGTTAGAAAGACGGCGAGCATTTCCAAGTAGTTTATGTGACAGTTGCTCATATGGGGACTTCATCTGTCATTCACTGCCCTGCCATCATGAATGCCCCCAGCCGGACAACGACTCGTCTGTCGTTATGATCTTCCTAGCCTGGACAATGCTCATAGATACCCCTTGCACCAGAAAACATGGACTCTGCCAATGACGCAGTGCCAAGACGGCCAATGACGTCACTCACTCTCCTTCAGGAGTGTCGTAATGGGTCTAGAGTCTCAGAGAGGCTACCCAGCGTTGAAACTCCCTCATAAAAAGTCTGCCTAAGGGAGTGACTTCATGAGGCATGTGCAAAAAGAAACGTTGTTCCCTTTCCGAATTTTGGCTAGGCATTTCGTAAATTTTATTACTCTCTCCTCTGACAGTCGCACTCTTAAGCGCAGATCCCCACCGCGTGGTCATTTTACTCGTAATTAGGATTGCCCTTCCAGGTGATGGAAAACTCTTCCAGAAGCTCTGGAAAAATTGGAGTGAGCCCGTTTAGCTCTCGTCAACGTCTTCCCCTCATAGCGTGACTTTGCACTCTCAGCTACTACGGTCTGCCATGGAATAGTGAGTTTCTCCGCAGCAAGTGTGCACACATCTTGCAGTCCATACTAAGAAGCAGGGAGGACGGTGCCCCGTCCACCTCCTCCGTGGATCCCACCATATGGGTTGTGATGGTTTCTCAGGGGGAAGGAAAGGGGAATGCTAAAATCTATCTATTTAGAAATCAGGAAATCCTTTTGCCCCTCTTCCTCAAATTTAAATGTGCCCTTCTCCTCCTCGTCCGTGCTGAGGACAACAGCCAGAGATACATCCACATACATCCAGATGTTCACCCCACGAATGGGCAGTTCCACAGGATACCTGGGGGGTGTAAGCCGGGTGGGGCTAGCTAATATGATGGATCCTGGCCACTCAGGCTAGCTTGGCGTGCTAACCTGCGACAGAGGCTCTTCATAGTGAAAAGCTGCAGTGCGCACAGGATTTTCGATCACCATTTGGAATGTTATAGCCCAAGACATGCAGAGAAGACCTGATGTGTCTTTGCATGAGATATTTTTCCCTCATGAGCAAAGTCGCGGATATCCCTCGCTAGCTATGGTAGTCTGCTTTGCTGCAGCCACAGCCACAATGCCGATCCAAACATAGCGTGGTGGCCAACAAATCAACTGAGCACAGTACCAAAATGATAAGCAAAGAGGATTAGTTGATGGATTTCTGAGTTGGGCAGACTTCTGGTGTGAAGCGAGAAGAGGTTTTTGAATGTTGTAATGATGTTGCGGTGCTCCTTTTATACTGAGGGAAGAGAACCACTCCTTGATGCAGCGTCATGTCTGCTAGCTAAATTAGCGTAATGGAATTGGGCTTCTGAGGAATACACGGAAGGGATGAATTCCATAGTGAGACACCGAAACGTATGCTTTGAAAGAGAACCTGGTTGACTGGTACCGTGACGTAACCTAAGTGTCATTAGTTACAAAAATATATAAAGGATGTGCATCTTGAGTTTGTCGCGATATACCGTATTTGCGATAATCGTGATATTCAAACCATGAAATATCGACATTGTGTTCATTTAGGGTGTGACTGTATACCAGTGTTGGCGATTAACCATGATATTGAAAATTAACAGGACTCTTATGATAAGACGAGATTATCCAGCGCTAGTGACTGGTTGATCTCCCAGGTGGCAGTGTTGCGCCTAAACGCTGACACCTGCTGTCAAACAAGAAGACATCGTTTGCTCGCAATAATCGTGCCGTCTGAGTGGGAGAGTCAAGGCTTTGTCCACATTTCCAAAAAGTAAGCTCGCCAGTATAGGAGTTTTTCGACCTTAAAGAAAACAGCTCCTTAGACCAGCGGTTTTCAGTTAGAGTCCTCACATACCGCTACTCTGCATATTTAGCATTTTTCTCTTTTAGTTTACACAACTGATTCCGCTAATCAGATCGTTAGAAATGAGGTCCGTGCATGAACTGTGTTCCAATTGAACCTCAGTGTTCTTTGCTCCCTGCTCCCTGAGAAGGGGAAGTCCATTAAGGTTTACTGCTCACCATCTTCACACACAGACAAGTGTAACATCAGACAACTCTGTAAATAAATACAGTTTAAATTCACGTCTTGAAAGCTTCAATGCCTTATGAATGGAACATATAAATTTCTTTGAACTGGAATATCCTGACGTCCACTTCACAGGCCACTTGCATTCGAAGAGAACAAAGTTTGAAGCAATAAAAGAAACATAAAAGAAAGCGCGGTACGTGAGGACTGGAATTTAGAACGGCTGCCTTGACAACTCTGTCGGGTTACGGTCAGTGCAAGAGGGGGCAACAACACCAACCTTTTACCCACCTTTGTGCCCTCCCCCATAGATTAGACCCTTTTATAGAGATTAAAGAGCGATTATTTTAATAATCATGGAATGGACAATGTTACATTTAACCCGTTAACAGCGGTTTTCTGTTTTTGTATTTAAATAAACTTTTAGTTTATTGCAGTGCCATGCATAATTCCTTTTTCATATTTTTTCTGTAATTTCATAGTGATCTTCAAAGAAGACTGAGAAACCCAGAGCGCATGCAATGCATGTCTCCTTATGTTCGTTGCGTGGGTAAAAATGAAAAACTAAATGAACAAGTAAAAAAAAATTTGACGGCTAAAGTTTTTCCCCAAAGGTTTCTAGATATTGAAATATATCGATATTGGGGATTGTTTTGACTGGTGTGAGAAATCTATCTAAATATTGTAAATATTATAAATAATATTGTGACAGTCTGGATTGTGTAAATCATGGTTATAAGGAAATAAATTCATGGATCAGCAATCAGGTATCACTTATGGATACCAGGGTCACAGACAAGCAATATTTGCCTCCTGGAATTGATTTAATTTATTAATTCGTTTATTATAAAATTAAGACTTCACAGCATGGGGAAAAAACTATTTGGGAATGATTTATATACAGAAATTAAGCAAGTGAAGAGCTCAGTCTTAGCAAAGCGCTTGATTCGTCATTTGATGGAACCTTGATTTGAAGGAAAAGTAACAGATACAATAAAAGCAGGAACTGGGACAAAATGCATGAACGTGTGACACTACGGTCTTATATTGTCAAAAATACTGCCGCTTCCTGTTCCTGTCCTGTGTCTGACAGTCTCCGAGTGATCTGTGTTGAGTTGCTTCCCTCTTCTGGAGTGTCAAGGTATTGCAACAATGTTTTCTAAATTTTGGTTGTTTTTGAACAAGAATGTCGCTTTATCATTGGTTGATCTTCAGTATGCTGTTTATTCATATCGTATGTTTTTATTTGAACATTGTTAAAAATTTTAAATCATTAAGTCATTCAGTTGTCTGTACCGTCATAAATAAATAGATCTATAGTTAGAAAGAAAAAAATCTTCACAGTACATCATTCTGTAATAATTTTAGTTTTTTGTTTTTAGTAACATTTTAACAATTTTTTTTTATGTATATTGTTATGTACTCATTTTTACATAAGCTCTTTATTTTATTTTAGAAATTACATTTGCATGAATAAAAAAACAACATATATATATATATATATATATATATATATATATATATATATATATATATATATATATATATATATATACAAACATACATAGATGAAAAAAAATATATACGCCATATAATATGCTGCATATATTACAGTAATTTTATTACAGCCTTCCTGTCAGGACACATTTTTCCTCATTATTATTATTAATTTAAAATGAGAATTGAAGGTGGATTTTATGATATTTAGTTTTGTTTTGTAGCACACAATTAAAAGTGAAATGCACTCAATGTTATGCAGTGTTTTCTAAGTTGAAGTGTTTGTTGCACACAAGCATGTGTCATTGTTTCTCAGAATCTGTGACCTGGCTTTCTTCATGGCATCATGACTCAGTGTTGATTTCAAATGGATTTTCTCTTATGAATAAGTAATATATATAAAGAAGATGATGATGATGATTAAGAACATCATATGCCATCATATGTCTTCCATTATCTCTAACTATGTGTTTTTGTTGAGGCTTGAGGGTTTTCTCTGCAGCAGTGCGTTTGCAGCGTTTCATATGCTCTGCCTTGAGGGCTAAATTCTTATCATAAAATTATAAGATGGAACATCATGTACAAACCACGTGCTTACAGACTGCGATCCTTGACCTTCCCGGTTGTATTTCAGAGTGCTTGTTGCTTTTTGTATCACATGACTGCCTTTTCCATGCCATTAAGTTTCATGTTTTATATTGCCGTACTTTGACTTGCTTTAACTTATAACTCATTTTTGTTTTCTGTGCACTTGGTATATATCAAACCAAACCAAAACCCACTTACTTGATACATGATTATTAGAAGTAAAATTTTGTACCAATGAATTGTTTCACAGAAAAAAAAACGCTAGCGTTTTTACCAAGTCAGTCTTTTGCTGTAGTGTGTCAGCAGGAAATATAGTAGGAAAGATGCTTCAAGAAAGCTACCTGCAAAGCTCCCTGAGGAACTACGTGCAAGTGCACCGGGTGCAAAAGCAGCTTTGGTTACACTAAATATTGATTTAATTTACCTAATAGAAGTTAATTGATAAAGAAAATCTATTTATTACATTTTTTTTGACCACATCCTTATTTTTGCAAATAGGTTTCTTGAAGTGTCTTGGGGACGTTCTTCAGGATTTAGTCTGTCTCAGTTAGTTCTTCATGTCTGGCATGCATTGAAATGTAATCTGATATTTCTAAATAACTGACTTGGTGAAAAGAAAAGTGTTTTAATTAATCTGGCCGCCGCTGTACGTCATCCCCAACAGCACTCCATTGATCGTCCTCGGTGATAGAGGTGCTGCAGACAGAACGGTGGTGTTCCCGGAGCGTTTCTTCTCAAACGTGGAGCTTCAGAAGCCGCGTGGCACGTGGGAGCTGTAAATCCCAGGGGGTCCAGGCCCATCACTCCACGGCTGGTGTATTCTCAGTCATGCTCACCATGTGGTAAGCACGGCGAGTGTGGATAACGGCGCCGCAGAAAAGCCTGCGGTAATGCTTCATCCTTATGCTTGGAGAGCTGCGGCAGATTAGCACGGACTCTGGCAACCGGCAGCAGCTCGCAAGCTTCACGCCACCCGTCTCAAATCCACCTTCCCAGACACCGCTGCAGCGCGGCAGGGGAGCGCTTTCCGTCACCGCCGCGAGAAGCATTACCAAAACCTTCTGCCGTCCCCGCGCGAGCGGGCAGGCTTAAACAGATCCCGCCACTGGATATCAGCTCCAGTTATTTGTCAGTTTCCTCACAACCACGACAGGCTGTAATCCGGAGCTGTCCTTCCACACGCTGAAGGTGCTCGAATGCTCTCATACTCATGTGTCGTCACGTTCCACATCAACTCGGGGAGTAAACGAGAATGACACGATGAGTGACGGCCGTCACGTAACACGTGAGATTATGGTGACATTTACGGCGCTCTCTTCTCGTGGAGTGTCACGGATGCCGCTCTCCGAGGCGAAGGATTGCGGTGACAGACTTGATCCCATGTTGCCGTTCTTTGAGTGTCTTGTAATAGCGTTACTCATAATGCACTGCCACTGATGACATTACCGTTGTCCATTAGAGTGAATCCTAACCCACTTGTCTGTGTATGTATCACTCAACAGGGACGCTAATGATACGGTGTCAAAAGGGTCTCGAGGTATTGAGGTCACAGTTAACTCAACAGCTGGAGCACGTTAATCTTTCTCCGCTGACCGTTTCAGATAAATAGCATGGAGGCCTAACCTTTGTCTTTCAACACTCCCTAAAAAACTGTGTTCACGCAGTATTAAAAAAAAAAAGTATTTTCCGTAATGAGAATTAGAGGCTATTCTGCAGAGTGTGTTTTTGGCATGTGGTGAACGGCTGATTTTCACATTCTTTCATCCAAAGAGATGTACAGATGAGGATGACGAAAGCAATCAAAATCGACAAAAGAGCAATGACGCGCGAGTGCTTTTGTTAATTGTATAATCAATTAAAAAAAGAAAACGTAGAACGCAAAAAATATAGGAAAGCTAGTTAATTTTTTTAATAAAAACTGGTGTTTTAGCTGATTATTGAAGATTATTAGCATCATTGTATTCAGTGTTTGTCAGTTCACAGCAGTGGCATAAATGAACTCTTTTCTTCAATTTTTCCTTCATAAGGACTTTTTTTTTACGTTATCAAATTTATGCATCATAAGTAGCATTAATAAAACCTGCAGAAGCGCCGCAGATGCTGAACATACTGTGAGCCAGCATTTATATGCATTTACGCTACAACCGCGTACATAATGCTGTGAGATTAATGTTTTCAAGATTATACATTAATAATACATTAAATATTAAACCAAAACCGGCGGTAGGTGGTTGCGGGTCTTAATTATTAAGTCACAGTGTAATTCATTCATCCCAGTTTGTTTAAAAATTCATTAATTCAGAACTTCTTCCGAGAAGCACAACGGTTCAGAACTAAATGTATTCTAAAATGCGACTCGCAGTATTATGTTTATAGAACTGTTCAATTGCTCAAGACATGTTACTTAACTATATGGTGAGATATGAATATATAGGCTTTTTGGCCCCATATATTCTAACTACATTCTATCATGCGACATAAAGAAGTGAAAGCGTACAGTTTCAAGATTTGCCTTTGTCTGTTTGCTTGGTTTTTTGCAAAGCGAGTGACGTAACTGATAACACATCGTTTAAACCATTTTTATGCTATTAGCTTAATGTTTCCTTGTTTTTCCTCACAGAAAATTCTGCAACTTCTACCTGAGAAAATCAACAGTCGATGGCAGTTTCACAGTATAGGTAAGCGCTGGTCGGACTTTATTTCACGCTCCCTTTAGCTGTTATAATTGAAATATAGCTTACAGTATCGCTATTTCTTCGTGCTTTATTATTTATGAGTCAGCCTGTATGAGTTCTGCTGTTAAAGCAGGTTCAGGAGAGAGTCGGTGTAACCTGGTTTAATACTTTCTCAGAGAAAATAATTAGCTACAGAGAGAGCGAGAGCAGGAGGTTAATAAATGAGAAATGCAAATGAGAGGCTTCATTTGAAATGCAAATTGCTAAATGAAATTATGCTTCTCGTGGTTTCAGTCTTCCGTTCAGGAAGACCCTCAAAGGAGGCAATAACCTCAATTAGAGCCCTGCGCATAGTGATGGACAGACAGACCTCGGTACCTAAGGTCACTGCTGTTGTTTTTTTTTTAGCTACATGTCTTTGCTGGGCAAAATGGTTTACTTACACTTCCAAGCCTCTCTCTGTCAGCTGATGTGTCAGAATGTAGGTTGGCTTTTTAATAGATTCGGTCCGGTTCCAATCCGTGTTGAAGTAGTTCCTCGGTTGATTACAAGACGAGTCGTGGTACAGGAAACCGATCCTCCTGTGTACTGTAGATACTGAGTGTTGCTTACGATTGCCAAGCAGTGCCACAACTGGCATATTAATATAAAATTCAACAGATGGATCTTTTATTTTTTTTATTTATTCATTTTGCATCCCTTTCACCTTCACTGACGGAAGTCAACTGCAAAATGCTAAATGTTTTTTTTTTTGAGCACTTTTTCAGTAGCGTTGATTAAGGGGTGCATTATTCCCATTGGCCGTTCATTTTTCCCGTTTGGATTTAGAAAAAGTCCCAGTTAAAGAGTTCTAAGCGGTGACACAACCAACTGGCTACGAGGTCATTCGCAACAAGTGTTTAAGAAAAAAAAAAAAAAAAGGACACGAATGTGAGCTTAACAGCTTTAGTGAGGGTAACATTTGCAAAAAAAAAATAAAAATATAGAAATGAAGGTGTGAAGTACCTAAAGAGGCACTAATTTATGGAAAACTTAATGTTAGTTTTTACAGACTATGATGATTATTTAACACAAAAAAAAGCAAAAGCAAAGTTTAAAATTTTATAGGAAAATCAGTTTTCCTGAGGATTTCTGCAGGTGCATGGCAAATATTAGTAGACGCTGGTGTCTAAAGTTGTGTAATATATAAAATATTTGTGGGCTGAGTTTCTAGCAAAAAGAACTGTGCAGTGAAAACAAGCTATACCGTCACCGTGATATAAAAGCACTCGTACTGTGCTAGTAACCTCTTTAATTACATTTAGTTTTGTGCTTCACAAAGCAGTGTAATGATTCAACGACTTACTGATTGTTTGTCATTTTCAACGCTTTTCTTTTCTAGGTTCTATACTCAAAAAACTTTTGCACACTGGAAACTCGTTCAAGGTGAGTGTATTAATGAATCAGAAGAGCTGTAAACGATGCTATACCCTTGTGCTGTGGATCAGTGTGAATGAAGGAGGTGGTGTGTTTGTGTGCGCAGATCCGCTGCGAGGGCATGCGTCTCTTCCTGCTCTGGCTGCAGGCTCTGCAGAGTAACTGTGCCGAAGAGCAGCTCCTCATCTTCGCCTGCCTGATCCCAGGATTCCCTGCTGTACCCTCATCCAGAGGACCCTGCACACTGGACACCATCATATACAACCCCTTTTCCAACCCGCCTGACGGTAACACACACGGGCACACAGTGACTTCTTGACATATTTTTGTAATATACCCACGTGCAATTACAATGTTGTCATTGATTCGTGTAATTACATCTAGATTTATTGACCCTACCCTAACCTGACCTTACGTGAATCTCATTTCTATAACGGCAAAGGTCACGCTTCATTTGAAGGTGTCTTTGATCAGAATAGAATTAAGGGTTAGGGTTCGCTGCTCGTGATTATGCATAATTTTACTGTTATTACTTCAGTAATTACAGTAACAAGGACACAGTAAAATAAAGTGGTTTTTTTTTAGTAATACTTCATTTTAGTGTCTCTTAACTAGTTGCTTGTTAGCATTCATATTACTAAAATATTAGCCATTTAGTAGTAGTAATTAAGCACATGTTAATGCCTTGTTCTACATGAAATTGTTCAACATCCCCAATTCTACCCAATATCTAATCTTAACAACTACCTTACTAACTATTAATAAGCATTTAATTAGGAATTTGTGGGAAAAGTCATAATTATTCTAATTCCTAGTCTTAAGTGTTTTCTATTTTACATAGTCTGAAATTTTAATCTATTATTCCTCGCCTATAGAATATCTACATAAAGCCAATTTATATCTTATTGTAGATATAATGTGTGTATTTATTTATATATATATATATATATATATATATAACAAATATATATATATATATATATATATAAATAAATTATATATATATATAAATATATATATATAAAAAATATATAAATATATATATATATATATATATATATATATATATATATATATATATATATATATATATATATATATATATATATATATATATATATATATATATATATATATATATATATATATATATATATATATATATATAATGCATGGTAAGAATGTTTCCAATAAGTGCTAAAATACAGATTCATTTCCAAGCCTGCAAAAATACATAACCTAGTGAGCAGAACTGTAAATATTGTACTATCTTACCTGAAGTAGCAAAATTGCCTTCTTCCACGTTCACAGTTTTACCCTTCATTCACATTATCCCTCACTATTTACAACACATCTACTGTGTTTCTGCCTGGGAATGTAATTTTTAATGATGGCCATTAATGCTCTTGTGGCACAAAGGCACTTTAAATCTAGTATTAGAGTGTAATAATCAAATGGCGGCACAGCATCCTCAGAAAAGGAGGTCAGAGTCTGTTAAATGCTGAAAGGAATGATTTCCCTTGATGTTTCCTCTCGGAATAGATTTTATTGATGCCCTTGAACCGGTAATGACCCATTCATTTCAAGCACTGTGGATGTGTTCATATATATTTGAAATCAGTGAATATTCCTTTCTGTCTGTGCTGACGTGCTTTATGTCTGAATAGATTTCATTAGTCAAACACATAGGGCTATTCACTCCGAAGGCTGTTCAGCCTTCTGCGGCGACAAAGACAGTAGTGGCAGGAACAATGTGGCACGACGCTTTGAGCTGACACAGTCATGTGATAAAAATAAGCTGGATGCAGATCTTGCAAAAAAAAAAAAAAAAAAAGATTGATTATTAAACTAAACTTTAAATACTATGCCAGGGGATCTCATAATCACAAAAGACTAGAAAAAATCATGTAAATTCATTACTCTACAAATTAATTACAAATATACATGCATACAGAATATACTGTACGCACATGCATATTTAAAATGTTAAGACATTTAGAGACATTCTCTCTTATTAAAATACGTACCCATGAAAGAAACCCATGAAAGGTGTATGTTATTTAAAAAATCAACAACCGCTTCTGGAAAAATCAACAACCATATTGTTTTGGACTATAGGGGGACTACAAGAGAAGCGATGTATGACTTTCTTAGCCGTTTTCCTAACAGTAAAGTCAGTTCTCATAATTTTACACATATTGTGTAGTTTTGGTTGTCATTTTCAGTCAAAGGACTACAAGAGGTTTTGATAGCAAAAATTCAGACTGATCAATATAAGCCGACTTTCTTAGCCACAGAACCACTCTATACAGTAAGAGTCAGACCAAATAATGTGAGGATGCCTGTAGATGAATAAAACTTCCTGAAGACCCGTTTCTTTGTCCTCTCCACTTTAGCTCTGATGTCTCTGACTCTTTTTAGTAGTCAGCAGCTACCGAATGAGCTTACAGCTGAGACAAAAAACACTATGCCATCCTGTTAGGATGTAAACATACACACGCTTATTATTACACCGCAGTTTCTTATTACCGATTTCCCTCAATATCCAGGGCTTTTAGACTTCTTGTGGGGAAAAAAACATCATTGTACACCATCTATCATGTCCTCTAAGCTCTTTCATTGGCTGTGGTCATCATATCAGCTATTTACTTTCAGAGTTGTGTATCCTGAGTAAACCATTTTACGGCATCCGAATAATCGCTCCCCCCACAGTCCAAAAAATGTATGAAACTATGTGACTTTTTAAAATAACAAACCCTTCTTCTACATATTTCAGTAAAGGACATCATTTAGGATTGAATAGGAGCCGTCCAGAAAACCCTAGCACAGTTTTGCACCAACAAACTCCACTCACATTTTCTTCTAGTTTATCTGTTTTTCCTTTTATATCCGTTTGGTGCTGAATATATTCAGACTCTGTGTTTATGGTTTTGTAGCCAAGATCGTGCCAGAGGAAATCAGCCCACTGGTGCCTGCGGTTCCCGGAGAGAAGGTGGCAGATGACCACACCTGCTCTGTCCTCCAGATCGTTCTCAAGGTCATGGTTCTCCAGGTGAGACGGAGCTGCTCATGCAGTGTTTGGCTGATAGTTCTTGCGGCCTGCTTTGTTTCCATTCGAAGCCTGCATGTCGTTTATAACTGAATTACAGTGATGTAATCTGAATCAGATATTTTGTGTGTTTGTTTTTTTTTTACCCTACAGGCATCCAGCTTGGACTGGAAAAACAAAGAGAGCCAGGACACAGGCTTCAGATTCCTCTTTTCCCTGTTCAAGAAGTACTACCTGCCTCACCTCTTCCCCACTTTCACGAAACAAACCAACCTCTACAAGCCACAATTAGGTACGTACGAGACAAGAAATGATGATTAAAAACAAGACGTGTTTCTTAATGATTTAATTTCATGATTTTGGTTTAAAAGCGAAGGGAGGCTTAAGTGTCTCTTAAGTGACTGATAAAATGACCTGTCCTCGACAGTTCTGGAAATGATGGGGATGTGAATATAAAGCGTAACTGACAAACAGAGTTTATCGAAATGCATGGAAACACAAAAATGTGCTTCGCCGCATTCATTGAGACGCTGAAAACACTGCAGGATTCACCTGTAGATGAACACAGTGCTGTGCTCCACTCACAAACATGCAGGGTGTCAGCACACTAAGCCATATCGCAGTTTTATTTTTATACTACCTGACAGATGCTGTGCCGAAGTAATGGCCGGGAACTCACGTAAAACATTTTGGTTCGTTATTAATAGGTAATTAAAGGGAAACGCTGTTATTTCTTCTTTTTAACTGGTATTTCCTTTCTTCTCTCTCTCTCTCACACAGATCTTCCCATTCACAGACCAAAGCCCCTGTACGTCCCCGTGACGCGTAACAGCGAGAGCACATACTGCACTAGGGATCAGTATCTGGCTCCCCGGGTGGCCTTCATCACGTGGCTCGTTAACTTCTTCCTGGAGAAGAAGTATGTGAACTCGGCCACGAGCAGCTCTAAGAACGGAGGAGAGGTCCTTCCCAAGATCATCCAGGTGGGAGGAAGCTAGATAACGCTGTCTCGCTGCACTAAAATGATTTTTATTTCTTTTCTTTTACGTTTTCCTTTACTGTTAACCGTGTAGCTAATGCACGGAAGATGCCGCTTCTCCCTGTGTTTGCGTTCAGACTGTGACTGCGGGCGGTATCAGTCAGGAGAAGAGCACAGACTCCGAGCCCAACGGTCCTGTGGAACAGGAGAAGAATCACTCAAACAGCAGCACGCTGTCAGATCGCAGGGGCAGTAACTCCAGTCTGTGTAGCATCGAGGAGGAGCATCGCGCCGTCTATGACATGGTGCAGTCTATCCTGCTCTCCACGCGAGACAACGTCAATTTCGTCAATGAGGTCTTCCATCAGGTCAGGTCCACCTCAGACCGAGCGCTTCCTCTACTTACATTGTTCATGTTCACATGATTTTTACATGGTTAGAAATTTAGTGACCCCAAAAATATTTTGGGCCTAGTCTAGGGCCCGATATTAGTATTTTCATTGTCCACTGTCTCATAATGCAGTACATTTTAAGGTACGTAAGGGATGAAATTATCAAAAATTTTGTGTGATATTTAAATTAAATTGAAAAAAATTACACTTGCATTTGTTTACGTTTAATCGAACGTCTATAAAAGGATTTCTTAAATGGTAAAGCAGGTGTTTTAATTACAATTTTGTAGGGTTTCAGAGCAGTTCCCAATCAATAAAAAAACATGTGCTTATGCCAGTAGAGAATTTATGATCAACTATTGATGAATTATGGGTGTTTACAGTATATGTTATAGACTGTCCTAAGAGTGCATATCTTTATTTTATTTGATGAGCAGCTGGAAATGGTAAAGCATAGATGTTTTCAAAATAAAAGTCTTGTTGTATTTCAGATTTGTTTAAAATGAAATGTTCTGCATTATTGGTATTTTGGTTAGGCAAACTGTATTTAATTTTGTATTGGCCGCCCAGTGACAGAAAGGGAAAACAAAGGACTTACTTTTTCAGTATGTAGATTTTCCCAATATATTTTTACACCGGTGTGTATACACATACAGTTGTATACATCTGAATTGAGCAATTAATCAACTGATGATGTGTATCAGAAAATTAAACTTTTGTTCAATGTCCTGTCTTTTGCTGCCACCCTGTGGCCAGAATACATTCATCATTTGAAACCGCTTGCAAATATTTATTTATCTGTTTATTTAGATGATATATATTATACATTAAGCCAAATGAAAAATGCAGAGCAGAAAGTTTTTTTTTTTTTTTGGGAACGATATTTGTCTAGCTGTTGTTTTACATCTTCTGTAAAGTTCATGTTTTAGAAGATAAAAACCTGTGTTAGTGTATATAATTTGGTCTTTATCGTTACTTAGGCTTTCCTTCTGCCGGCCTGTGAAGCTTCAGCCACTCGCAAGGTGATCAAAGTATATAGGAAGTGGATTCTGCAGGAAAAACCCAATTTCATGGCCGAGCCTGAGACGACAAACCAGGAGGAAGATGCAGAGGAAGAGCACCTCATCTCCGAGACGGACACTGCGCACGTGCAGGTACGATCATGCACAAAATGCTGGTGATCCTGATTCGTGAGTTATTTCCACTCACCTGTCCTGCATCAACCTGTTAGGTCTTGGAGACTCACGGACACAAACGATCATCCAGTTGGGGGCGCACCTACTCCTTCAGCAGTGCCATCAGCAGAGGCTGTCTGACTGAAGAACAGAACCAGGACGTGAAGGCTGGCATCCAGCCCACCCTGCAGGTCTCTCACACACACACACACGTTTGTTTTTGTGACTTGTGAGTTTTACTCTGCTTGTAAGGAGCAAATTATTTCGGATAAATGCTTTTTTCAAACTTAAACTCCACTTTTTGTGGAAATAGGCTCATTCTCCAACTCTCCCAGAGATAATAAGTTGAGTTTTACCGTTTTTGAATCCATCCAGCTGATCTCTGGGTCTAGCGATAGCTCTTTTAGCATAGCTTAGCACAGATCATTAAATCCAATTAGACCAGCATCATATTCAAAAAAGAGTTATGAGATATATATATATATTGTGTACTAAGACTGAATTGACTTTCTTGGCCGATATGATTAGAACTATTCTCCTGCGTAATAATCACAGAAGTTTGCTGCTCTACGACGGCTTCAGCAGGCGCAGTGATATCACGTGGTTATGGAATCATTTCACGTGTTCTCAGGTGTTCCTGACAAACTCTGCCAACGTGTTCCTGCTGGAGCCGTGTCAGGATGTGCCCAAGCTGCTGGAGAACCAGCTGGAGGTGTGCAGAGCTGTGCTCAGCGTCTACCGCCACGTTATTATGGAGCAAAACATGAACCGCCAGACCTGGTCAGTCACACACGACGCGAGATCACTGAATCTCAATGGAGCTCTGCTCCGCTTTTACCGGCTGTTCGCAAGCGTTCAGCTTGTTGTGTGAATCCTATTATTGTAGGGAGCAGTTGTTGCAGGTGTTGCTGAGAATCACAGAAGCGGTGATGAAGAGGCCACAGGAGAACCAAAGAAAAGACGCGTTCGCCCACAGCCTGGCCAGCATCCTCTTCAAAGTGAGTACGAATAAACAAGGCTTCATACACACCACGGGGTTTTCCAGGCTTAAAATGAGGCCACGGTATGTGTGCCATCCCGATCATGTGCTGTGCCTTTAACTAGCTGGAGCAAATACTATATAGAAGCTACGGATTTAGCTAGTCTGAAAACTAGATGCATTTAAAGCCCTGTTTATCTATACAGTGCACAACTTTTTAGCTTCCTGTTTTTTCATTTCACAAAACCTCTTCATCTTTTCCTTCCTTTGATCTCAATACACATTTATCTGTTTATTATAAAGGGTCTTTCTTAAAAAAAAAAACATTTTCTCACACAGCATGGTAACAGATGCTGAGCTAAGATTCATTCATAATTCATACCACAATTTAAACTTGATATTACCCTTTTACACCAGATTCACTTTAAATCACCACGGGTTACACTTTATTTCAAGGTGTCCTTGTTCCAGTCAATTATACATTTAAATGAGTAATTATATGTACTTACTATATGGTTGGGGTCAGTGCTAGGGATTGCTAACCCCACTTTGAGCGTTTGTATAAACTTACGAGTTTGATGTAAAATAGTTATAATGCTGCTGAATTATTTTATGTGTTGTTTTATATCAAGCCCATCATTACACCAACTTATCATTTCTCATTTAAACACCCTTTATTGTTATGAAAATCTCCCTGAATCTTCTAAGAATGACGTGAACCCTGCACCATCATGCGTCACTCGGATAAAGTCTATTTAAGTTACGTATTGCTTAGTTTAAAGATACACAAAAAACGATGATTATTGCATAATTTGGATTTAAAGTCACAGACTAAGTATTGTTTTTGGTACAACAAGGGGAAAAAAATATGACCAAATGTTTTATTCATTTAACATTTCTACCTTTAAACTTAGTGGGGAGCCTTATTACTGCACGTAAATATAATATTAAAGATTACAATTAATAACAGAATCCTGTTAGATTAGATTCATCTGTTAAATTTAACAGTTCAGTTCATGTGCTGTTTATTTTTAGATATTGTATGGAAACATGAAAACTTCTAAATCTTATTATATAGATACGTTTTCTTTCCAGTTAATCATTTTTCACATATACAACATTATGCATATATTTAATAAAATCGTCTTCCCTGTGAATCTGTGAATGCTGAATGATTTGCCTGAAGTAAATGTAATCCTACATGACGTTTTGTTTACAAGCTGTTTTATTAATGTCTTTCCGCAGTTAATATGATTAGATTTATTCGGCAGCGATGCATTTAAATGATCAGAAGTAATGACTTTGTTACTAAAAAATCTGCTGCTCTTTTCTACTCTGTTCATCAATAAATTCTGGCAGACTTTACAGATCATGCCTGCAGTTCACACTCCATTTCTAGTTATTGCCTCTCACTCAGGTATTATGTAAAATGCATATGCATATTTTCTATACAGCTGTATATATAGAGTAAATAATCTATGCATAAATCTTTTATTATATACATTATTGTTTATTGTTAAGTCTTATTTAAATGTCAGATATGTATGCATGTGTTTCTACTTCTTCTGAACAGTAGAGGGCGCAGCTATAAATTGCGCGAAGAATATAACGCAAGAGAAGAAAGTCATTGAGCAATAACCAAAATAATAAGGATGATGATGACAATTTTTGCTGATATGTCCTTCTAAATTAAAAAGTAATGGGTTAGGGTTAGGGTTACTTTACTAGTTAGTCTAATCTAATCTAATCCGATTATGTATTACCCCCCAGCACTAGTTAATAACAATAAATGGTTCTTGAGCAGTAAATCAACATATTAAATAAACATCAAAATTAATAAGACTTAAAGTTATATTTAAAAAAATTGCAAAAGCTTTGATCAACTGAATGATATCTCGATGAGCATAAAGGTCTTTTAAAAACTAATGTTAACTAATGACACCTTGTTGTAACGTATTAACTAACACGAACAAACAATGAATGACGCGTTTGTTATACTGTTTATTAATCTTTGTTAATGTTAGTTAATGAAAATACAATAATTCATTGTTTATTTCTTGTAATGCAGCAACATGTAAAGAAACACGACTTGTGATTTTAATCACACTTCAGCAAACGCTAAAATTAATAAATGCTCTAGAAGTATTGTTCATTTTTGGTTCACGTTAACTAATGTAGTTAACTAGTGAAAAAATGTTACCAACCTCAAACTTCTAAATGGTAGCATACGTCCTTTTACCGTATTGTGTGCACATATGTTTCTATATATTCAAATTCATGTATTTTGCTGTACAAAGCAATACAAGATACAAGATGTATTTGAATGAATTTTAATGCTGGAACGCGAAGCTAACATTCTTCAGTTTGTCTAAACTGTAATGCGAACGAAACTCTTAATGGCAGCCGAACGTTTTACCTGTTATTGCTGCGTGTGATGACGTGGCTGTATTTTGCAGACGATCTTCGTGGCGTGGGTTCGGGCCAACCTGACCGTGTTCATCTCTCGTGATCTGTGGGACGAGCTGCTGGCTGTGCTGTCTTCTCTCAGTCACTGGGAGGAGCTGGTGTTCGAGTGGGCCAGCATCATGGACTCCCTCACTGCAGTACTGGCCCGACACGTCTACGGCCTGGACCTCCACAACCTACCGCTGGACAAGCTCTCGGAGCAGAAGGAAAAGAAGCAGCGGGGCAGGGGTGGGTGTTTGCGTGGCAAGTTGCATGCTTAAAAATAAGCGTGATTTTTGCAAAATACGTTGTTTTACTTAGGGCTGTGCAATATATCGCACGATATATATTAATGCACCAGTAAAGCTGGTACTTTGATTGATGGTAAATCTCATTCACCTGTTTTTAAATGGAGCGGCATTTAATACACAGAGCCGTAGATCACTGACAAGCTACCAAACCAAAAATATTCATAACATGTTATCTACCGAACTTTTTTCATTGAATTAAAAGTGTAGTGTATTGTAAATACCTTTTAATAAAAAGGATGAGTCAATGCTAAATATAAAATAAAAATTAATAGAAATCTTCTCCCTAAACTTTTCTAAATAGGCTAATATGCATTTTTATGAATAATTGAGTTATCTGGGCTTTGTGTCAGAGACAATTGCGGTAGTAACGATATTGTGTGTGTTGTTTCAGGAGCGATGCAGGACTCCCAGAAGTCTACAGATGCAGCGCGCTCGTTCTCTTTGAGCTGGAGGGGCTCCGGGGACCAGGTGGGCGCTCAGGAGCCCATGAGGTTTCGCAGTGCCACCACCACTGGAGCTCCTGCTGTGGAGAAAGCTCGGAACAACGTCAGGCAGAAAGCGTCAGGTTAGACTTCACCTGCACTCATGAACACAGTTTATCTCAGCTCTCTCTTACAACCTGCTTTGTTTTTAGTCACTTAATTCTAGACAAACATTTGCTTTAAGGTGTTTTATTTTTCTCTAATTGTATGGGTTTTTTTCTCCCTAAATTATTTTTTTAATATATATAATTTATATATATACACACAGACACTGATATTTTTAAATATTTAAATAATAAAAGACACTTCGAATGTAAAATCCAAATCGCCAGTAGGTGGCAGCAAGCCACTGATAAAAAGCGAACTTGAAATAAAAACACTTGTCGTGTAATTAACTATATTAAGAAATGCCCCATGTCTTTTTAAACGCATTTGAATAGACTGAATCGTGCAGCGAAAGTACGTACACTAGTCTTGACGTGTTTTGAATAGTTTGCATGTTAAAATTGTTATAACATCAATTGCACAAACAAAAATTTCAACATGGAGGAAAAAATATGATATTGAATTTAAAAAGTTTTGATGAAGTAATTAACACCTTACTTTGAGAAGCGTTTTGCGCAATAGTAATACATTTCTATTACAATTTCTTCAAGCAGTGCTGACTTCAACAGTCTTTTTTCACCGTTATATTCACAGACATTACTTCGTCACAATGTCAAATTTGCCAGATTCCAAGACGTTTAGCGTTATGCCGTAAATTCCGTTTTAATGACTGCATTCCCCGAGTTTGTGAAGGCAGAAATTCCTCTGTTGCCGTCACGGTGTATAGTGGAACTGAATCCACGCGACGCTCTCTCGAAACGTGACTGCTCCGTCTCTTTGTCTCCCTGCGCGCGCATGCGCAGAAATATATTCCTTTTAATCTCTCCTGGCCTGGAGATGATTGTATCTCTTTATGGTGGAGAGCTTGTTGAGTTTGGAGCAGATGCGTTTGAGACTGAAGGATGCCTCTCGCGCGCGCCGCCCACAGAAACATCCTCGATTGTGTGTGCGCACATGAAACAACGTGGCTCTAAATTCCCCCCTTTTCTTTCGCCTAATTGGATTTCTCCTACATTGATCTTCAAACGGCCCAGCGTCCTCCCCTCCTCGTTAGGAGAGCCGCCTCATCAAACCGCCTGCCCGTTTTTGATAGTTTCATTAAGAGCGTAATTAATGCTCATTAATATGCATAAATAGGTAACTCGGCAAAAGCGATGTAATCTAGAAAGAAAAGGCGGTAATTAAAGCGCGCCGTAGAGGGAATAATAGAGCCCTCCGCTTTTCACGGCTCTTCTCCAGACGTGACATGGAGTGGCCAAAAAAACACAATGCTAATATTTCGTCTTATCGGAGCTGGCAGAGCAAACTTGAAATAATGTGCTTCATATTTCCTTCTCGGGGATTGAGTATCAAAGGACGCCATGAGCCGAACGAGAGCGCGGTTAGAAATCCTCAAAGCGTGTCCTCTGTTTGACTTCAGCTTATTTCTGGTAAAAAATACCAATCGGTTGTTGGTGAAAAACGCTTTTTTGCAGAACAAACACTTCCAGCGTTCATTCAGTGGTGCTTTGATGTGATGCCTCTATGGAGCGTGCATTTTAGTCATAGTGGGGTTTTTTATTGGCGTTCGCTGTTACTATTGGTCGTACTTAGAAATGACTACGATAAAGTGCGGTGACTGATACATCAGTGCAGCTTGCCAGGTCAGAACCATCCTCGAGCCTCCTTACCACTATCTCTGATGAGAGACAGCCTGGAAGTCATTTATTTCTCATAGCGAATTCTTAGGTTAACAGCTGTATGTTTTTGCAGTTAAAGATCTTTAAAGTCGCTCTGAAATCCAAACTGACAGTTCCAATTTTTTAGGGAATATTGTTTTGTTTGCTGTAAGCGATTTATCTGCACGTTATCGTTGTTGTTATTATTATTTAAAGTCATGTGCTCGTCTTTAATTAAAATAATGGCATTTTAATTGAAGTAACTTTCCTGTGAGTGTGGGACATAAACCTCGGCCTTCCAGCAACTTATCACACACAGGATATTGCAGCAATTAGCAAACGACAGCGATCCAATGATCCCCGCTCATGATCATTTTTCTCTTTTTCAAGCTTTCGCTCTCATATACATCACAATACAGAGAAAGAAAAATCGCAGCTTCTCTTTCATGCTGATTTCGTGAAAAATGTTGTTCATTTTATTTTGATGCATCAGTAATTATATAAAACCTACAATGCTCTCTTTTCCGGATGTGCTATTTTGTGTCGATATATCCGTACGTAACTTTTTTTTTTTTGCACAATTGTGAATCAAAGCGAAAGATGGCTGATTTATGAACGTGTAACATTGTGGTTTCTGCCTAGCCATTTTTTACTCGTTTGATTCTCGCGTGCATTTGCTTTTGCTTTTTTTTATGTTTGTGAACCTGAGAAATGCAATTGCAGGCATGAATATTTTTAGCGTCATTGTTTTGATTTCACTTTTAAAGCGTTATCTGCATTTCCACAACGTCAACAGACAGAAGAAGAAAAAAAAAACGCTCTCAATGAAAACCTCTTTTTTCTTAATGCAGGGTTGGGAACAGCATGCTGTTCATTTAAAGCTGAAGTGTGCCACTTTTGAAGATGTTAAGATACTTTTACCTAATCCGGTTTAAAACGCTGTCATTAAACCGGATTGCTGTCATTCTCAGCATAACATTTTTATAGGCTGACCCCGGTTCCCTCCACAAAAACCAATAGGATTTCCCATTGGCTTTGTGACCAGAAAATAAGCTTTGTGACCAACGAAATCAGGTTTTTGCTGATTTTGTTCAGCCGAATAATCTTCACGCTTTTTATTTAAATACGGGCTCAGCCAGAGATGTGAGTTTGGTTTGTTGGCTTCACCTTTTAATAAATTGTATTGCTATTACCACAGCTGTAGAATGCAATTGATCCTTTTCCCTGTCTCTCTCTCTCTCTCTCTCTCTCTCTCTCTCTCTCTCCCCTGCTCTCTCCTTCCCTGCTTCTGTGGGCAGCTAAGCGAAGTCAGTCTATCAGCAACTGTGTGCATCTTTGTGAGGCTTTGCCGGCCACTAAGAGTGTGCCCATGCTGCTCCACACTGTCAGCTCTTTCTTACCTGGTATCTCTCACAACTCTCACTGCTCTCACAGACTCTCAGGTAACTTCCTGTTTCCTGTCTCCGGCACAAACTTTCTTTTCCTGTTTTCCGTCTGCTTTCATTGAAAATGTAGCGTAGCCAGGAAAAAAGGCATATAATCCACTGTGTCAATGTTTTGTTTTTATAAGGACGCATCTATTTCCTTTTATTTCCGAGTAAGCTGGAAGACGGCACTAATGGAAAAACTCGCTCACTTCATTGAGCTTCATGTAATTGTAACTTTAGTGTGTTTTGTTGTATCTTCTTGTCCAAATAATGGAGTTCCTTTTGGAATTCTTCCTTTTGGATTTTAAGAACTGCCCGTATCTCTGGTAGTAGGCAGAACTGAAGCACTAAAAAACTATCTTTATCTGAACTATCTGATATCAGCAAATCAGTTTGAGCGAACGCAGACGGTAATATTCATATTAATATTCATGAACCCAGCAGCTCATTAATCCCAATGTGATTTAGATTGTTAATAGTAGAAGAATTCATAGTAGTTTTTCATTTTTCCTCATTTTTATAGAAACACTAAATGACAAACAATATCTTAAACAGCACCACGAGTCCTAAGCTCGGACAACACGACAAATATGCAGTCATGGTTGAAGTCTGTAATTTTATAATGTTAAATTATACACAAAATATTACTATTATTGCTACAAACAATTACTATGACTATTTTATTTCCAAGGTTTCCATAGAAAGTTGATCATATTTACAGTAAGGTGTCTCTCACATTGTCCCACAAAAACATAAATATAGTGTAGATTAGTGTAAATTGTTTTACAATAATAATTTATTCTATTTATTGTCCATTTCATCATTTAACATATTCGATATTTGGGACATCCAAGTAATTTGAATTAAATAAAAAAAATATAATAATAGCGGAATAGTTACTTTCCCTGCTAATTGGTTACTTATATAATAATGTAACTAGTAACTATAACAAATTACTTTTTAAAGTAACATGGCCGACACTGTTTAGTGCACTTTATAACCTTTTTTACGTGATTCTCTATCATCGTGCAAATGCAAACGGTGTTTTCCATTAGTGCCCTCAGAACCGCTCGTGGCAAACTTCCACTTAATTACTGAAGCGAGGTTTATAATCAGATTTTCAGCATGCCCCCGCTACTATGAAAATTCAGTATAAGTCGAGGGCCCAGAGTTTCTTGTAAGTAAGACTGTGTGAGGTGAAGAGTTGGTGAGGTGTGTGTGTGTGTTTGTCACTAGACGTGGAGGAGTGCCAGCTGTCTGAATGTGAACTGGGAGACGGAGAGAGTCCTCTGCCCCGCAGCAGTAGCACCTCTGACATCACCCAGCAGATCCACGACACCTTCCCAGGTACCCGCACAATCACACACGATACGCTCGGTAACACTCGTGAACGCAGGGGTCAAGGCTTCTGCTGAACGGTACTTTAGACGTTCGATACGGTGTGTTTTCAGAATGATCGCGAAGACGTCGCTTAACATACCAATACCATACCATAGCCAATCAAGCTTTATTTCTTCCACAAGGAGCACACAATTCTTTTTATTGACCACCAGAGCGGCAAACGTTACGCTCCGCAGCTTTAACCCTAACGTATGTGTTTAAATCTACCGGTGAGCTTAGATGCTTTGAGCTCTACTAAATATTTGTCCCAGCAACTTAATGAAGAGCTCTGTCTTTTCCTCTGAACAGAAAGTATTTGTAGCGTTGACTTAACTGGACCTTAAGCTTTTGCATTCCTAAGACGGTAATAAACAGCTATTGTAATAGGGTTTCTTTATAAAATAAACGTAGATATAAACTTATTATTTTGCAGCAAGTGTATAAATTGACTTTCGAGAGCTTTTAAAACTGCCTTTTCTCTAGATGCTGGTTTAAAAATTGTGTGCATAGTGCTGTGCTTGTCTTTGAAATGTAGATAGACTGTATGCTTATTTACATAAATCCCAGCCTTTCTCAAATGGCACTGAGCCGTAATGTGATGCTTCGCCAAAGCACAGCGTTAGAGAACTTTTATAAAAATATCTTCATTAATTCTAAAACAGGGAGGGACTGATTAAGCTGTGGAGGGCCACATCTGTATTGATGTTAGTGACACTGATGTTTATTCATGGTACTTAGCAAAAAGACGCCATTAAACGGAATGGTTTTCACATTAGCCAGTGTAACTTAAATTAAGAATCATTCTGCTGTAGGCAGAATATTTGCTTGAAAATCACAGGAAGCATGATTTGTGACACGTGGGCTACTGGTTTGAAATGCAGGTCAGAAAAGAGATGAGTCTGTGGAAACGGGCAGAGCATCCGTGTCGGAGAGCAGCTCTGCAGGGAAACGAGAGAGCGACGCTCCCACGGTCGGTAACGTTTCATCGACGCTGATTTATGAAATGGTTCTTCGAAAGCTAATTTTTACAGAGGCTCTGTGGACATCCTCAGATTCTGATCCGGCGGAGCAGCAGCCCGGCAGATCTGGATTATCCAGCAGACGGCGCTCCGACGTTTTTGAAGATTAAGCTACGGGAGAAAAGTGAGCTCTGTTCCATGATCACTTCTGCAATCTAGCTGTTCTTCTTTTTAAAAAATAAAATAAAATCTGTCTTCTTTTCTATCTTTTTTGCTTAATTGAATACCATAATAGCAAAACGACTATTGCTACTACTAATAAAAAAAGTATAGTTTGATATATGCAATGTATTGATATACAAAGTTGTAGATGCAGTAATAATGGATATAGATTTATTTAAGATGACAACTGACTAGGTAGATGCACATTATGCTGCTCGTGTTATGTATTTAAAAATGAACATAGTTCAAATATTTATTAGCTCACTAAACACAGAGCTTCCAAGCACCATCGTCACGGTGGCCCACATGAACAGTCTGTACGGTTATACGTTCTCAGGGAGTAACAGACCGCAGAGGTCTGCATTTCAGAGAGCCACGTGATGACTAATGGTAGCCTGCGTTCTGTCAGGTGAGAGTGTGAGCAGCGAGACGTCTAATGGTTATCTGAACGACGCCGAGGCGGGTCTGCTGGCGTGGCACCCGGTCGAGGAGGAGCCGGACTCTCCCTCTACACACGACATGAGCGTTACTGCGGACACCGTGAGCCAGAGGAGCCTGATGCTCAGCCACACCGAAGCACTGGCAGGTACCAGAACCCAGCCCACCATCCCTTCTGAACCTCGAGCCTACCCAGCACTCACGCGTCCCATCTGTGTCAAGCGCTGTCTCACCGCTCTGTGTTTGAAACTTGATGTTCTTGTTGTTCGTGCCCATTACTTTGGTCCCAGTATTTGTAAAGAAGATGATAGCAGAACACCATATGAGGAAAGGAATAGCCCGGGTTAAATACAGCAGCATCTGTGGGATATATATAGATATCATTGTATTTATTTTTTTATGCTTATGTAAAGTTGGTTGGCTTGTCATACAGGCAAAAACAACACAGTATTTGTAAACGGTTCATTATACATAGACTAGGTTACCTCGGTTGCTGTGAGTAGAGCGATGTTTTTAACCCAGACCATTCCTTCAAATCAGTTGTTCTCAACCAGGAGCCAGAAGCCCACTAATGTAAAAATTATGTAAAAAATCAGGATGCTTCTTATTTTATTTCAGCAACTTTTACATTTATTTTATTTTACAGTAGTCAGCATTTAAAGAAGAGTTAATCAAAAGTTAATCAAAGCTGTCCTAAAACCAAAATGTGTTCTTGTATAATTTTCCAAATTAAATTTGGTCTTAATTTATTCATTTATTTATTGAAAGATAAATAGGTATAAAATAAAGCCTGATAAATAATTAAGTCAAATTACAAAAATTGTAAATATTATTTGACTTTTTCTTTTATAATGACTACACATTTACTGGATTGAAATTTTATGTAAAAATCCTTGTTGAATAATGTGAATGTAGGAACAAGTATAAACTTCCCAAACAGTTGTAAATGTCATGTAAATGCAGTGGTTAAAAACATGGGAAGCCTTGAAGTACTTTCAAAATGCCTGGAATCCTGAGGTTTAGGCCGGGCCTTTGAATCAGGTGGAGAAGCACTGCTTTAAACCGTCCTAGTATCTGCTGCTGATTATCCAGCGCTTATATCAGGATCAGCTGTAGTGCCTAATGTGTGTTGAAGTGTGTTTGATTTCCCTGTTTGTGTAAGATGTGATTCCACCACCCTTCCATCCATCACTGTGTTGTTGTGTAGGGTCTGATTGTGCCGCCCCTCCTCACTGTCCCCCAGTGTCTCCAGCTCTCCTCGTGCCTCATGGCTGCTGCGAGGGCCCTCAGCTCCTGGAGGATGCCATGAATGTGCCTCACCATCTGGGTATTGCACTCATCCTCTCAACCTCACTCAGACTCATCTTGTGTACTTCACTCTTCCTCCATCCGTCCACGGCAGCGTCTTTCCAGACCTTCACACAGGCAGCTTTGTTCTCGGTCAACGTCTTGGCCAAAATAAAATCTCACGAATAACTCATTTGAAACATTTGAAATGCTCTTCGTGGACGGGAACGTTGCATTTTTTAATTATTGGCATCAGCTAATACGTTTTTTTTTTCTGTTTGGCTGGTGTGGCAGAGTTGGGACTTTTATTTTGATTGTTCCTAAAAATGCTGGAGATCCCACTCTCCATAAATACATTGTATGGGTCAAAATTTTATGTTATGCTAAAAATCATTAGGATATTAAGAAAAGATCATGTTCCATGAAGATATTGTGTAAAAAAATTTTACCATAAATATATTAAAACATAAAAAATATATAATATAAAAAATAATAATTTCCTTTTTTTAAATCACCTTTGAATTTGTCCAAAAAAATGTAAATGCTTTTTTGGACCCTTCCAGATTCCAGATTAGTTATTCTTGTTTACTTTACAAAAAAAAAAAAATAAGATTTCACAAATTATTATACTAAAATGCATCAGCCAGATGATGGAAGGAACATCGGTGCAACAGTTTATCTATTTAATTATTTATTTTAGCGATAATTCAGAGACCTTAGAAATGTGTGTGATCAAATATGATGTATAGAAATTAGACCTAATACGGTTTAATCTTCTTAAAAGTTTTGCTAGTTGCTTACCCTGTGTATCTGCTCTTCCTTACAGACAGCAGTGAGTTTCTGGCTGATGATATCAGCATCATCGCCGGCGGCAGTTTGACCGGCTGGCACGCCGACTCGGCCTTCGTCCTCTGGAGGAGGATCTTGGGGATTCTCGGTGATGTGAACAGCATCCGCTGCGCCCGCATCCACGCCAAGGTCTTCAGTTACCTCTATGAGCTCTGGCACAAGCTGGCCAAGGTAGGATTCCTTCGTTCACCCCAAAGCCTCGTTTACGCAGTTTACCTTAGAAATGAAACGCGGTAGATCCTGAACCTCCGTTGCAGATCAGAGATAATCTCGGGATCAGAGTGGAGACGGACACAGCCGTGGCCAGACCCTTGTTCATCCCTCCTCTGCGCATGCTGGCCTCCTGGCTCTTCAAGGTAACACAAACTGATTTTCACAGATGATCAGCCGAGAAACATTATTGTGATTGGATTTTCTTTTAGGGCCAGTGAAGAAATGAAAGTAATGAAAGTCTTACATTTCCAATAATTGCTTGAACTTTCTATTCATCAATGAATCCATGCACAAATGACAATTTTTACATTGATAAGAAGAAATTCAGCATTAAATCACAGGAATAAATTATATTTTAAAATACATTCACATATTTTAAAAGCCATTTCACAATATTCCACGCATTCATAGTTTTACGATAACTGCACAATATGTTAATTCTTTCCATAGCTTTGCTGTATTTACTCTGGACTTCTTGTGTTGAATAGAAATAGACACATTGAGTGCTGAATGAATTCTGATGTGTGTTCAGGCTACCATGCTGCCGTCGGAGTTCAAGGCTGGGAAGCTGCAGGCATACAAGCTGATCTGTGAGATGATGACCAAGCATCAGGACGTTCTGCCCAACAGTGACTTCCTGGTGCACCTCTACCACGTAATGCACAAAGGCTTCACCAGCGACGATCAGGTACGAGCGTGTTTTACCAAAACCTGCTTGTGTTCTGTTCTTGTGTTTTGGCATGCTATCACACATAAACATATCTATGTGTATACATGTATAGCTGCCTTGGAAATATAAATGTATATCTGCATTCTGAGAAGTTTTGACACGTTGAGCTTTAAAGATGTGCTTCATCCCTAATCACACACACACGAACAAGATGAAGGGTTACTAGAAAGCTACAGATCAGGGTTGAAGCCGAAGTCTGCAGGAAGGGACATAGTTGAAGCCCCAGAGGAGTTAAATAAAGCATAGTCCTCAAGAAAAAGCACTTCCGCCAATAAAAGGGGATTTAGACAACTGTACATCTCAATAAAAAAGCCTACTCTTGCTCTTTTATTGGTTTTATTGGTTTATTTTTGACAAGTTCTGCCAGTAGAGCTGAACTACACTTAAGCTGAAATATTTAGTTGAAGAAAGAATAATAAAAAGCCATCCAGTTGACCACTAGATGGTGCAACGGTCTTTCTTGTTTGTGATGCAATAAACGCTCCCCAAAGCTGCCTGATTCTGCGTTTGAGAAAATGCTTTTCTCCTAAACGTTCACAAAGAATCATTATTTAATACTGAAAAGAGAGTTAGTCTGATTTTGACTAATATATATATATATATATATATATATATATGTGATAGTGTGATGAAACATGTTCGAATCTCTGCACAGGAACTGCTGGAGTGTTTCACTATTTCTGTTTCTTTTTATTTGGTGAGAAAATAAGAGCTCTCTGAATGTCGAGCTGCAATGGAGATTGGTCACGAAAGACAGCGAAAGTGCTTTTGACCACTGTTGTGGTTCTGCACACTGTTGCGTGTCCATAATAGATTCTATTTGTGTCACCGTTGGCTTAAAGTCTCTCTCCAATCCACACAGGACTAAATTTGAAGGAGCTCTGAAACAACACGAACTGTAGTTTTGCCATTCACTTGATGGAGCCGTTAAAGTTGAGCTTAGAGTTCACATCTTACACACTTCTCAAAGAGGTACAATTTGAGCGCCACCTGCAAAAACAGTGTATATCGGGCTGGATACGGGCGGTAATTCAGACATAGTTAAGTGTGGTTTTAGGTTTTAGGTGACTGTTTTAGGTACCGATCTGTTTTATTGATATTCATTTTTTCATTTTTTAAAATCAATAATCATACGGTCAAAATTCACAGGGTGGGTCTAGCGGATCATTGGAAGAACTGACGTCATAGTTTTGCCTTCATCAGATGCTTTTGTGAGGAAGATTAATTCATGTTGTTTTTTTATTTATTTCTAATACATTTTATTGTTTAAAAGAAATCAGTACGAGCAATTTATTTTACTGGCGTAAAAAGCACCGGCGAAATGCATCTGTGCAGGAACCCTGATCAAACCGAAGCCGCAGTTAATGATCAAACCTTTTTTTGTGCACCGCAGCGGGAACAGGAAAGTCAACAAATAAGAGCACTGCCAACAGGTGTTATACCGCTGGCCGGATTTAGCAAATACACACTGACCATCGGCGCATCGATTTTTACCTCCACCGTTCGGAGTCATGTAAAGGTCACAAATCGAGGTATTTGTCTAAGAGCTGTCTTTAGACGGAAAGGACGAATCATGGCACAGTCACCTGTGTGTCTCTGCGTATAAATGTCCTCGACGATTGAAACCGCTTGGCCGTGTTAAATTGCCACAGACACACATGCTGTAGATTCGGATTGCGCTCGCTGTATTTACCGCTGCATAATAGTCCCGCTTTGCAGAATTGCCGCTTCCTCCAAAATGCTCATTTTGGGTAATCATGCAGCAGTTTGGTGGCGCTTAATTACTACTGGTTGCTAAGCATTGCAAAGGTCAGTTATTGCAGAATGAGGGTAAAACGTCCCTGCAGATGCACCGCTTCCACCAATTTCACATCTCCCTCTCAGCAGGACTCTTTTTATGCCGCTAGGTTGCCTATATTGCTGTTTTTTTTTTTTTTCTTCATCTGACAGTGTTTACAAAGGATTCAATTAAGGAAGATGAATGTGGCGGTTACCGAGCGGCCGTTGTTTGTTTATGCATTTGTTTGTTTGTGCACATGGCACGGCGGTTTTGAGATGTTGGTTTATAAAATGGGTAAAGCATATTGCATAACTCGAAGCATGTTTCACACCTTTAAAGTAACCTGAGTATATATGTCCAGATATTATAATGTTGTATTCAGAAAATAGTACAGATAGTGCAGTACAAATTAGTTTTACTGTTTGATTTATTGGAGGTTTTTTGTTCGTTTGTTTTGGCACACTTCTTGTTCCTCGTTATTTAGAAGCGAAGACATTGAGTGAAACGCAATAGCAGTGTTCCAGTCGTGATTATGAATGAATTATGAAAACAATGAATGATTAATTCGTGAATTGATCTGAACAACTCGGTGAGCGCTTTCCAAGGCACTGAATCGTTCACGTCTGCCTGACTGTGAGTGTGCGTGTGACTGATGGTCAATTTTACTATTGATTATTACATGATACACACATATTGAGATACATACGATGTGCATATTTAAGGGTGTTCACCGAACTCATGTTTTTTCCAAACCATAACAGACGTTTCTGTTTAGTGTTACTGTTTAGTGTCCCTGTTGACTTCCATAGCCTAGTATTTCTTCTCATACTTTAATAGGAAAAAAAAAAAAAAAAGGCTATTTTACTGGAGTTTAATCCAAAAAAACGCACCTCTCTCTTATTCCGATGTGCTCAGGATGTGTTGAACACGATGATTAGGTGGTGCTCACCACGCTTCTTCTTCCTGGGTCTGCCGGGCTTCACCATGCTGGTGGGAGACTTCATCACCGCGGCTGCTCGAGTCCTCAACACTGACTCCTTTGAGGTACCACTGCTGCTGTCAGCCTGCCTCTACGCTCCTTATGGAAGCATGTGCAGGAGAAGTCATGTTTGTGTTTTCTCCATTCATGCTCATGTCAGGCTCCACGGATCGAGGCTCAGACAGTTCTTGGTTCGCTTGTGTGCTTCCCTAACCTGTATCAGCAGATCCCCTCTTTGCAGTCTGTTCCTGGATCGGAGGATATAGTAGTTGGCAAAGAGGACATGAAGGTATGATTTTAGACAATCCCACGTTTATAACATATATTTAATGAAGATTAGCTCGCCATTCAGCTGTATGTATATATATATATATATATATATATATATATATATATATATATAGTATATATACACAGTATATATATATATATATATATATATATATATATATATATACACAGTATATATATATAATCTTAAAGCATGATATGGGTCATTTAATCACAGCAGTCATATACACCCTCTAAAGGTAATTATTGCTGAATTAGGTGCGTTACTGCAGCATATTTCATAATTCTAATTATCACTTCAACAAAAATATGAACTGATAAAGTGGCTTTTAAAAATCAAGAAAAACGAAAACCCTACCTTTACTATAATATTTAAATATAATATTTAAATAAATGTAACAAATAAATAAAAGTATCTTTTTTTTTTTACATGTTTTATCTGCCTTAAATTAACCGAATATATTCAAACATTAACTTCAGTCATCAAATAAGTGTCTGTAACATCTTCATTGAATTTCATTGCTTTCAATAAATTTAAAATCGCTCATTCTCAAAATCACAGAGGTTTCAATATTTTGTGCTCTATTTCTCAATAAATTTGGTGCGAACCACACTCACATGACCACCAAAACGAACCTTAGGATCACCTGTAAGCCCAAATGGATTAATATGAACTGTCTTTGTCATGCTTTCTGTCTGCAGGACTACCTTGTGAACATCCTTTTGAAGACCGCACGCAATGAGACATGTGAAGGAGCCAGGTACTGCACGATCAGATCGTTCTTCACCCACTGTTCAAGGACAATGAGCCTCATTGCGCACTCTTGTATCGATTTTTGATATTTTATTTTGTTCCTATTCAAATGTTAAGCATCATTACAACCACGCTGATGTGTTTCGCATCGTCGATGATATGAACGGCTGCTTTACCGTGTTTCAGGTGTGTAGCGATCTGCAGTCTGGGGCTGTGGGTGTGTGAGGAGCTGAGACAGACAGAAACACACCATCAGGTCAAAGATGCCATTAACGTCCTGGGCGTCACGCTGAAGGTGATGAGATTTGAACTGTTCTTCGCTCTGTAGTCATATTAGTCTGCCCTACCGGCCTGTATTAAAACCTTTTTAAATTTTGTGAGCAGCCACTATTTATATATATATATATTATAGATCTGGTCCATGTGTTGGGCAGGCCCCTCACTTTATTTAAACTTAGGTGGGATTAATCGCGATTCATTTCTGTAAAAAGTGTACGATTAATCAATTATTTTTTCAATCGGTTAACGGCTTTAATGTATAGTACAATCGCAGTGCGGTTTAAAAGATGATCTGGAATGTAGTTTTCAAATGACAACTTCCTTCTTGAGTGTTCTCGTTTCGTTTTTTTATGCAGCAGTAATCTCATCCCGTTCACGTTGACTCAAAGCAGGTCAGGCCGAAATAAAGCTTCGGGAGAGGAGCAGGGTCTCCATCTTTAAAAGCGTGTGCTGTGCTGCTGGGAGTTTATTCTGAGAAAGCACTCTCTCTCTCGTTTTAGATTCCACATAAGCCCAGAGAAAGAGGGGATTGTGGGTAGAGCCGTAGAAACGGTCCATTAACCTGGAATATACCCAGCACTGTGTTTCTCTAAATGAGTTAGTCATAAATAAAAATAACAATGAAATTGAAAATATTGACAAAAATACTGTTTTTAATTAATTCAATCACTTTTTTTGTGTCCTTTTTGCAACGTCATGTTGTAAAAAATACCATCTGATTTATCACTATAATACTCTTATAGCTAATACTAATAATACTAATACTAATAATAAATTATGTGAACAAAAATTGAGGACAAACCTTAATATTGTCTATATTATCCTTAATATAATCTGTATTGATCTGATAAAATTCTGATAAAATGAGATTTTAGGGGAAGTGATGAAATGATAAATTTGTAATAGAACCGTCTAGTTGTTTTCTCTAGTTGAAATTGTATTTGTAATAATTAATTAATTCTTTAAAAAAAATTAAGATGTCTCTAATGCACAAAAAGGCTGTTTTAAGTTTATCAAAAATGAAGTATAATTGTGTTAAAAGTTATATGATTGCAATTTACAGTGACTGTTTTCTATTGTATTATTTTTTTAAATGATAATTATTCCTATGATGGTAAAGCTGAATTATGAGCAGCATCACTCGATTGTTCAGTGCCGCACGATTTTTCAGGAAACTTTCTAATATGCCGATGAGCAGCTTCAAGAAACATGTCTCATTAAATAGAAAGTTGAACAGAACGTCATTTATTTGAAACAGAAAGTATTTGTTACATTATAAATGTCTGTACTGGCATTTTTGAAAATTTGAAGCACGTTAACCTGATCGAAAATTCTGCAGATGAACAGGAAACGTCTTTCTTCGTGATCATGTTCATTTAGTAAAAAAATAATTCTGAAAACATGCTTTTTATGTTCATCTTTTTCATTTCGTCTGGACCGTAACGTGAGAGCGAATGTAATTTGTCTTTTAGTTCGGAAATAAGGTGGTGGCCAATGTGGCCTGTGACATCTTTCAGCTGCTGATTTCTCACTGGCGGCACTTACAGAGGCTGGATCCGTCCCTTCCCAAAAGAATCATCGAGGTACAAACCACCTCCCTCCACATGATGCATGTTGCATTACTGCGTAAGGGACACCCGTTTAATCTCCTCTTTTCATCTGTTGTAGATTTTTGTAGCAACCATAGCATTTCTTCTGCCCAGCGCCGAACACTCAACAGTTGAGGCAGATAAAAAGGTAAGCGTGCGAGCCGTCTCCGTTTGTGTAAGAAGTGCCGGACATGGGAATTCAGAAAGAGCGGCACGCGGCGCTTCGTCCGGCTCTCGCTTGTTCTCCGTCTCCACGACGTTGTTCCATCCTTCCCAACAGCTCGTCTTTGGCAGGTTTATTGATTGTTTTGTGGTCGTGTCAAGAGTGCGCTGAACGAATGCTTTCTCCGTGTGCTCTAGTTAATGGTGTCTCTACTGCTGTGCCTGCTGGATTGGTGCATGGCCGTACCTCTCTCCATCCTGCTGGAGCCCATCACCATGCCTGTGCTGGACGACCCCGCCTCGCAGAAAGCCCCTCTGCTCGACTACATTTACAGGGTGGGCGCTAGCATACTCCAGTTTGTTTCTTCAAATGAAAGCCGAAATATTCCGCCGCATGTGTGCGCGTTCTAATATAAATGCACTCGTCCCCTCAGAGCTCATATTTAGTCATCAGACACTAATGAGAGGGCATTGAGGGGCACGGAATAAATGAGATATTAGTCCCGGCCTGTTGTGCAGATGCAGACAGACACGGACCTTTGTGCAGATGTCATGCTCCCGGAAAAAAAATGGCCAAATTATTTAAATGTACCATTGTTGGACTGATAAGCTCACCAATGAAAGCCGAACTCAAGAATTCAGTTCATCATCATATGAGAAAAAATGCACCTGCTGCAACGGGGGAAAGGGAAGAATAAATGTTCTTTGTTTTCCTCTGCACTCGTTTGACTGTTAATCATTTTCCGCTAGTTATTATATGCTCAGTGGGATTACTTTAATCTCTCATTTGTCAGAGCTGAATAGCATGTAACACGGACACGTGCACGAAACCTCACCAGGACAGCACACCAGTGCTCGTAACGTTCGAGTGTTTTGTCGAGAAATAATAATTAGCGCCTATAGTACTGCTCAAATAATAATTGCTAATGACCGTCCTTTAATGTTATGGAGTCTCGGTTCATTTATGCAGCACAGTTTGAGAAGTGCCACTTACTACATTTACAACTAATGAAAATCACTCTGAATCTGGCAAGTGTGTTTTAACTAAAGAGATGAAATGTCCTGACTTTTTTGCTTTTCTCTTAATATCGCAGTTTGTTTCCAAAGAGGAAACAGTCGGTTTACGACTCGAGAAATTTCTTCCCTTACACATAAACACGGCCTGACTGAAGTCCATCGTAAGGTGGTCTGTTACTGATTTACGTTGAGAGATGATCCATTGCGCCTTTGAATGACCTGTACTTCTGATTTATCAGCAGTTTCCATTTAAGCCAGATGGCGCTAATGGCTCTATGGTGGTGCTCGTGTGGTAAAATGAAAGTTTTTAGGTATTTTTTACAACGTGAATTTCTATTTGATATTGTTTATGTAGCTTACGGGGTGGTTGTTTGCTGCGTGAGTGTGCGGTGTTCGAGAATGAGCCAAGGGATAAAGCCTTAATTAAATCAAACAGAGCAAACCTGTTCAGGCACTATGATAAACTGTGCTGGACTGTGTCTTATCTTCTCCAGCCAATAGAGCCATGGCCATCTGTTTTTGCACATCGATACACTCCCATATCACTGGAGAAATAGATTATTAGCCCATAAAGCCCCTCTCGCCGGGTTTCCTGGCTTAGCATTGTAAATATCGTCCCATCTCCATATGGCGGCCCTGTAGCGCTCAAGCACACCGTCTGGGTGTAACAACAATGTTTCAATCTATTACAGATTTCTTTTTAATGCATCTCAGTGGAGTGCCAAGAAGAGCATCTTCTGGCTGAAGTAATTTCTGACGGTGCTCGCTATTTGACGCTTTCTCATTAGGGGTTTCAAAATGCATTAACATCTAAACAATGCCATTAGTGTCTTATGAATTACATTTTGTATGTGTAAGTCGGTCTAGAACAACAAAGGATGCAGTTCATTATTAAGTAAAAAATTCCCATTTTTTCCAAAGGTGTTCCCCAGGGTTCTGTGTTATTTATTTTTCTTTGGTCATTTGTCATGTATCACAGGTGTACTTAATTCACTGCCCTCCTGTCTTAGGTGCTGCACACTTGTGTATCAGGGTCTAACCTGCACACTCAACAGAGCCACTACCTCCTCAGCCTGGCTGATCTGTCGACAGACTATGAACCCTTCCTTGCTTTAGGCAACGTCAAGAGCTTTGAACCTCCGCCCGTCCACAATGTCATGGGAGACTTCGGAAATCTTCTCACTGTGGCTGAAGGTAAGGAAATTGATGTATGCTGCTTTTAGGAGGAACACGAAGACTGCGATTGTGCTGTGTTGTCGTCTACAGCATGCCTAGGCGAATGTCATGACTACTCTGTCGTGAACTATCACATTTCAACAAAAACAGAGTCTGTTTTTAAGACCGTTAATATTGTTTGCATTATTTTGCGCTTCTAACCCTTCTTGTGTCAATTCTTTGAGAAATAAGTGTTATTATTTATCTATTTATTTATATATTTTATATATCTTTTTTTAATTTGATTGTAAAATGCTAATGCTATCGGTTCCAAATATGTATTTATGTATAGTGAGTTGAACCACATTTGTGTAGTTTTGTCACGAGACTTTCTTCAATGTAAGAATTTTTCCTTCACATTAACTCAAATCACTTTGCAATGTCTATAATGTAAAGGCAAGTTTGACTAAATTTACTGTTTCAGCATTAAATCTACTTTGAAAAGAAAAAAAAAAACCCACATAAAAAAGGAACATTTTTAATTCGTCCTGTGAGTTTATCCCGAGCTCTCGTGAATCATATTAGAGCAAATGTAGCACAATGTGAAACGAAATAGAATTTTAAAGAGGTGTGCATTAGTTCCCTCATCCACTCAAAGCAAGCCCATTTATGCCAATTATTAAAGAAATCATTTTTTCCTCCTCCGACCTTGCTTTATCCATTAGGCAATATTTCTTGTGTGTTTTCTACCTTGGCATGTCATCAAATATCTGTTTTTGGTGGGGTCGGGCTGTGGGGTTGTGGCGGGGGGGGTGTTCTTTCCTCTTTCAACAGGGTTGCCTTTTATGACAGTACATTTATATCTGTGGAGTAGAGGAAGAAAAAGAATGCTGGCTTTTCCAACGCAAACATCTCCATCCATTGACATGCTTTTTATATCTTTGTATATGAAAAAAAAACAACCTTAGCCAAAGAGCAACTCATAAGCAATATCCCACTACCTAGCTCATATTGATTAGTTCACTTCAAAGCTCTGTGCATCCCTAATGCAACTTGCTCGTCTTTGCAAAGAGCTTTTTCCACTTTGATGGGGATGATGGTATTGATAGCACTGTCACAATGTGAGCACTTCGTTTTTTTTCCCCCCTTCTCTCTCTCTCATCTAAATCTTAATATCCACTAATGACAACACTAGATTTCTCACTTTGAGAGGTGTTCAGCATTCAGAGGACTTTAATTCATAGTGCTTGCAGAGCCCTATTCACTCATCAGCAAAGGTGTGATGCTCATTAGTGCAGCTCTTTGAGTCTGTTTTGGGAGAATGAATAGATATTTTAAAGGTGTCCGCGCGGACGCCAGTGTACGTGGTGCAAACGTGGGTAAATGGCCTTTACTGGTCATGACAGCTAAAAGCCAGTATAGCGACCAGCCTTTCGGAAAGTAAGGGAAAATACTGTACACGGCCAGCAAGAAGATTGGCTTAATTTTTAAAAAGTCAGTCATACGGCAATGATTATCCAAAACGAATATTTACATGATTGTGTTTTCCAATCGATCGAATCAAATATTACAGAGAGATGTATAATAATTTCTCATAATGGCCAGCTGACTGTAAACTATCCCCCTTCTGTTGCTCCTTAGCAAATAATAATTAACTGTATGAAAATGAAATATTGATTTAAATTTTTGATATGAAAAGAGAGTTGGTTGGATTGCCACTGACAACGATTGATCTGTATGAATTTATTAGTGTCCATTGCCTGCGCTAATATGTACATGTCAGGCTAGCCAATATTTTTGTGCATATTTACTAAAAATGTAATTATAAATAGAAATGTATTAGATGGCCATGCTTATAACTCTTCTGTTTATTGACCAATTGGCCTTATGGCATTGAAAGCAAATTATAGCAAACCTCCAAATATCGGCCCTCTAATTGGGCAACATGTTGGTTTGTCACAAGTGAAAACGGTGGACCCACAGAATACCACAACTGACAGAATCACACACATCCCACAGAGTGGTGTGATATAACAGGGTAATAGGCAGAAACTTTATTATTTTATATTAAAGGCATAGTTCATCCAAACATTTCATTTACGCATCGGTTACACTTACGATGCTCCAAGTTTCACCTGCTTCATCTTGGAAGCACAAACGAATACACTTCTAATGAAACCTGAGAGTTTTGACACTTCAAAACTTATCCACAAAGGGATAGTAAAATTATTCCTAATCAAGCTTAATAGAAATATTTGGAAGAGATACAATCCATTTATATGACGAACGGACGTAAATAGAGCACATAATTTATTGCTAGCAGAGGCTCTGGATGATGCTTGAAGTCACTCAAGCAAGTACGGTTTCTGTGTACAAAATTTATAATAACAGAGGAACTCTATAAATCTCATGTTTTGCATAAATTAATATTTGTGAAAATATATTTTGTTTCAAAGTTGATCCAAAGTCTGATTTGTAATCGTGTGAGAGTAGATACATATGTATCCTGTTTATCCTTATTTAAATAGAATCTAAGGATTTGGCTTCTTCTATAACAAGGCTATATTAATATGAAATGAGTATTATCTTTGTGTAGTATGTTCTACGTATTTGTATTTAATTTTGCTGCATGCTTTTCTGTTTTTTACCCTCTTTTTGTCTTATTTTTATTTTATTTTCTACAGTACCTTTCTCATTTACATTCAGGTTTATTTGAATGTTTATTACTGTACTTTGCCCCTTTTGAATCGCAGTAGTCATCAAAAATCATTAGAGTTGTGCTAAGACGAGTGCATTTTGGTCAACTTTGATGAAAGTTTTTATTCACTATAAATGTTGGCTAGGGATTAAATACATTGATGACAGAATTATGATTTTTTATTTTTGTACTAATACTTTGTGCAAGCCGCATGTTTTCAAATTTGCTTAACATGTTGTTTCATATCCCAGAAAAGAAAAGGAGAAGCCTAGAGCTGATTCCTCTAACTGCTCGGATGGTCATGACACACCTGGTCAATCATTTGGGCCACCATCCTCTCAGCGGCGGCCCTGCTCTCTTGAACAGCCTGGTCAGTGAAAACCACGACAACCCCTACGTGGAGTCCTCCGAGCTCTCCTCTGAAGTCTTCAAAAGCCCCAATCTGCAGCTCTTTGTCTTCAATGACAGCACACTGGTCTCATACCTGCAGATCCCTTCTGATAGTTCCAGCACGGCCGCGGTATGCACCAGCCCGAGGGATCATTCCTCCGAGGTGCGTGTCATTGTCAGGGACATCTCGGGAAAGTACTCGTGGGACGGCGGCGTCCTGTTCCGCACTTTGGACGGAACTGGCTTGAGTATGGGTGGCAGCAGAGAACGGTCGTCTCGCGACGGCGCTCGCTCTGAAAAGCAGGGCTCGGTGCGCTCCAGTAAATGCTCCTCTGAGCTGGAAGTGGAAGATGGCGCGGATGTGCTGGACCAGCTACTGGAAGACCTTGGCCACAGCAGCCCCGAGTGCCTGCCACAGACCCAGCTAAGGCTCACCCAACCACCCTCTCCACCCATCGGCATGAACCCTGAGATAGAAGGGCTCATCATGGATGCCATCCTCAGACAGGCCAAACAAGAGGGCGAGGAGCTGGCCCGGCGACAGACCGAAGATCCCAGCATCAGAGCAGAGAGACAGAAAGAGCCCACACACCACGAGCCAAAATCTGCTTTTTACCTCTGCAGACTCCTCCTCAACGACCTCGGCATGAACTCATGGGATCGCAGGTAGGGGAAAACATTAAATGAATGCGGTCACCTACTTGCAAAGCCCCTAAACTCATTTAATTAAACAAATTAAGACAAAGATTAAGATAAAATCGTGTTATGCCCTGACATGATTTGCTTGTTAACCTTTTAAGACCTAGAGAAAGGGCCTTTCACCACTGGTCCTGGTTTTTACATTTTTTACATTAAAGTTGCATGTCTGTGCCAGTTTTTTTTTTTTGTATTATTATATACTTAAATTACTACAATTATGTTTGAGAAAGGAAGAGCTCTGATGGTTCAAGAAATGGTTAAAAATGTGCTTTCTACACATGTCTTTTTTCTGTCTTCAGAGAAGTAAGCTTATAGATTTGCTAAAAGTACTCGGTTGTACTTTGGTTGAACTGGACTAGAAGAAAATATTGGGGGAAAAAAGACTAAATAAGTGATTTTGCCTGTGTCTCAGCATTTATTTCGAGTTTTCGTGACTGTTCCATTTCTTTTTGTCTTCACAGAAAAAGCTTTCATCTTCTGAAGAAGAACTCTAAGCTCTTGAGAGAGCTGAAGAATTTAGACTCGAGGCAGTGGTAAGGGTTTCTGCTCATTTCATCTGATGCCTGTGCCTTAAAGTTTCATACACATAATCACAGACCAAGTAAATTAGCAATGTGAAAACATATTCGTAACCTTCTGTCTGACTCCTCAGCACTTAAAACTAAAAATCAGCGGCAAACAACAGCATGCATTTGGAGAGCTCAATCATGCAGCTTAATGCCAGTCTACAGAGAGTGGCTAAATCCTTTAAAAGCACTATTAAGGAGACATGTCTTAAGACCACTCTCAGATACTCCGCTCCTCGCGGCCTAATCCTGCCCACGTCTGGCTGATCACAGCTCCACACTTCTCAGCCAACAGCGATCAATAGGCGCTCAGAGTGGCTAATTACAGAGGCTTATTAAAGAATACCCCCAGGATCGGGCCACCGTTTCCCTCCTCATGCATAGCCGGCCCACTCATGGCAACCGCTGACTGAGCATGCCAAACATCACGCTGCAAGGGCACGACGCTTCCTTAGCAACACTGCTAAAAGAAGCACACATGCCTCACACGAACACGCGGCATACCTGGATTTGCTGTGAAGCATTTTTTGGCAAAAAGTCATTTAGTAAAGTGTGTTTCAATGATAAAACAATAACTACATCCCAAATAACGCATTATACACTATGCACTTTTACTATTATGCGCTACGTACTTATACACGTGGTATATGAACTATATGGTTATTTTGTCATTAATGATAATAACGCCCTTCGTGACTTAATTAAATATGAATATAATGAGCACGACAGAGGTGGTGCTATGTATAGGCTATACTGGACATCCAATTACTTAACTACATGTTTCACAAATGTTCCTTAGAATAGACTTATAACTGTATAATATTAATAAAAATATGCTTACGTGGTATTTATACAATATTTTAATGATGCTAAAATAACACTGATCTAAACTCCATCCCCATAATGACAAAACAATACCAAATTTGTAAAAAAGAAAAATGGAAAAATTATTCTCAAATGCATCCCATTTTGACTTTGTGATGAGATCTCCGCTTTGATTACATACACAGACAGGATCAAATATGGTGATACCTCAAATGTCTTGACGTTTAGCATTTTTGTTTCCAGTCGAGAAACGCACAAGATCGCCGTGTTCTACATCGGAGAAGGCCAGGAGGACAAGTACTCCATTCTGTCCAACACGGAGGGCAGTCAGGCCTATGAGGACTTTGTCTCTGGGCTGGGATGGGAGGTGAAATAACACATCAGATCCAGTTTGAGTCCGTAGTGAGCAGATGTGAGGACTATCATAGCATCAGGAGGTTTCTCTCTCTTTTTCAGGTGAATCTGGCCACTCACTGTGGGTTTATGGGTGGTTTGCAGAGAAATGGCAGCACGGGTAGCACAGCACCATATTACGCTACCTCCAACGTGGAGGCCATCTTCCATGTGTCGACTCGCATGTCTTCTGATTCAGATGACTCCATCACTAAAAAGGTAGTTTGAAGCACCTCATTTCCTGCTTGTCAACAAATTCATCTTTTGTTTTTAGACGGGTAAAAATGCCCCAGCTTTGTCAGGAGAGCGCTTCCCAGTTACTTTACATTCAGAGAGCAAATGAGAAAGGAAAAAAGGTCATGCTCTTCAGTTTTAAAATGACCTTATGTTAAACCCACCATTTTAGTCACTGTTGCTGTCTCTATACAGCTTTCTGATATTAGCTCTTCTTCTGCCACCATCACGCAGTAAGAGAGCAGCAGTATTATTTCTAATAATCATATCTAGTAAGGCTGGTTGGTATATTGAGTTTGTATGATATGTTAATTTTTCTTATAGTAAATGTGGACTAAGGCAATACTGTTTATATCGATATGAAGTAGTTTGATTGATATAATGGTATTTCACAAAAATATTTATTTTTAAATAAATACAGATTTTTTTTTTTATCCAAATAAAAACAAGATATATACCATATATTGCCATTCAGCCATATACCAGCCATAACCAATACAGAGATTATTAGATATGGGTTTTTTTGGCCATGTCTCATGGAAGGCTACATTCATGTAAAACCGGACAAAGAAATGTGTGATGAAGATTTAGAATTAAAGCATTGATGATAGTCAACAAAAAATACTTGACAAGTTTTAAAAGGGTCACGAACTGCTGTTTTTGTACTGTTCTCTTAGGTCCACTTATAATGTTAACACGATTTATCCAACAACAAAAAAAACATAACGTTGAAGTAACAGGCTATGTTCTGTACTGTTTTGACCCCCACCCCCCTGTTTGAATGGGCCTGGAGGATTGAAGACTCGGAAGTAAACGCCCACTGCTATTGGCTAATAGTTGTTTATGTTTGACAGCCTGCATCCTTCAGTTCATTTAGTCAAAAAATGCATAAATACTTACATCATCTATCCGTTTAAGGCACAATGTAATGGTGACCACCATAATGAAAATAGTTACTCACCCTTGTGTGGAGCACCATGGTGTCATTTTTTAGTTTAGGTTAAAAAATCTGTAATTGAATTTTGTATTATTTGTAAATGAAGCTGCAGTAAAATGAAGTGAACAAAGGAGCAAGTTCTTACTGACCAGTGTATATATACCTGTCTATTTTCCCCTCCCTAAAACCCAAATTCTATGAGAATACTGCAGCACGAATGTTTGCTAACGCCTAGAAACGCTGTTATTTGCTTTAAAATGGTGATTTAATGACTGCAGACTCGCCAGCAGGTGAGTGGCACGCGTGTAGAGCGTGACTTCTGGAGCGTGCTGCTGATTGCACAGCTCTGAGAGCTGTGAGGCCGTGTCACCAGCGAGGGAGCCGAGCATGTGCAGGTTTAGTAACAGCTCCCCCTCTCTCTCTGGACTCCAGTGCGCGCTGTGACTGGGGCCCCGATCAGCACATTAACTCACGCCGCAAGGGCCAAAGGCCTGCCGGATACCAGCAGGGCCCTGCTATCGAATTCCGCCCGTGTCGGCGGGCCGGCGATCGACACGCGTTAGCAGGTTAACGCTGGCAAAATGAGCCGGTAGGAACCTGCTTACTTTGAGCGCTCAATCCGATCATGCGCGGGCCTGCAGAGAGAAAAATTCATCAGGCTCCCGGACGCCGAAGCCCCTCACCGCCAGAGCTCATATTAGCCCGTCGCAGCCACACTCCGCTTCCTCCCGTTCGGTGTAAGGGAGGGAGTGCGTGTGCCGCGAGCCGTGCTCGATTCATTTTGGCCATCAGGCCCCGTAATTGCTGCGCTCGCACTCTGGCAGCGAGAGAGGGCGACTGTTGGGCGGCACGTGAGCGGGGAGGGGTGAAAGGGCTGTTTTATCAGCCACAGCCAGACAGGAAGTAACTCCTCTAATTTACAAATGCAACTTTCAGAGGTAGCGAGAGAAAAGAGGGGTGAAGAGCCGACAGCAAGGAAAACAGAGGGAGAAAAAGAGAAGAATTCCTGAATCCAATTGAGTGCTGGGGGGCAGAACGGAGCAGAGCAGCTGGCTGGGCTAGTAATGCAGTTACTGGGAGGGTGTTGCCATGCGAGGCCACGGTGTCAGGAGGCAGCCGGTCATCCAACCACACACACACACACACATACACACACACACTCTTTTGTTGCCGAGGGAAGGACGCCGCTTCTGTACAAGGCAGCATTTAAGCTTGAGGGCATCTCTTGCTTTGCTCAGTGTCCGTGTTTCATGCCCTACACACTTAAAAATGGTTCTTTTAAGAGCCGTTCACTAAAAGGTTCTTTGGGATCTTTCTTCTGTGACATCATGTGAAAACCTCCTTTTGGAAACTTTGTTTTTAAGAGCATACTCACATGGGGCCACCAACATCCTCATATTTTTGTGCTTGCTAATGCAAATGACTTTTATTGCTCATACTTAAAGGGTTAGTCCAGCCCAAATTGAAAATGTCCTTCCAAACACATAAAAGCTTTGTTCGTTTACAGTGATGTTATGGTGCCAAAACGCTGAATAAAGTCGTTATTTTTGTTTTCTTACCATACAAAAAGTATTTTCGCAGCTTCATAACGTTATGGTTGAACCACTGATGGCAGATGGACCATTTAGACAATGTCTATATATATATATATATATACACACACACATTATAATAGATTTTTTTTACTCATCCAGCTATTTTTAGCTGTACAAAACAGTACATTTTGCTGTTTGATATTGAAAGTTGGTGTGTCTTATTTCCTTGTAATGCACACTATTTGTTTCTAGTTGTTTACTTATAGCGTCTAATGAACTGGAAGCCTCACCCATAGGCTTACCTTCTGTGTCTGATGTTTCAGCTCAAAGTGCCCCACAGATCAATTATATCACTTTGAAAATGCCTATGCACACATCTGAAGGACTGAAAGCGAGTGTCAAAGTCATGCGAGTACTTAACTAAGTTCTCATGAACAAGCAAATTTTAGGAAAGAAATAATATAGACTGTACACGGTGTTATCGCTTTTAAGGCTTGTTTCTGTTGCTGGAGGTAAAAAATTGTATCCATATAATATTTAAGATCTTTTGGCTTTGGCTTTAAAAATGTATCTAGTAAAATAAATAGATTTATTAGAAAATATTTATCCTTTAGATTTTTTTCAAGATGATAAAAACCATACAAAACATCCTTGTACAACAAAGACAACAAAATTGTCTAAAAGAGAAGCACGTATAAATAAACCGAATATTTTCAAAAAAAATGGTTACATGAGTACATTCCCAATAAAAGATGAGAGACAGATTCATCTATCATTCCACAAAAGGAACAAAGAGGATGCTTTTCTGGAAGCATTTTCTTAATATAAACATTGACGGGGTGAACTCGAAGTAGCAATTTAAAGGATGCCTCTTTAACCTTATTCGTGATTAGATTATTTATTGGGTAAAGACTACACGTTCTTCCAGGGAATATCATGAAGATAATTACTCCAGTGAAATACAACAAAAGGAGCGGTAGTTACATCATTTTGAAAAAGATGTTGAATCTTTTTATTCCTGAAAGAAGGGCTGAGCGCAAAACATTTTTTTTTCTTTCCTTTGAGAAGGGTTAGGCAATGAAATAAAGGAGGGTCCAGCATTACCAGTTTTTAAAAGAGCAATAGTTCCACTAGGAATAGCGTCCATAACTATGACAAAATCAGGTGAGGTGACACAAATACACAGTTTTTTAAGAACTCAGAATAAGAAAGTAAATAACCATTGCTATTTAAAAGCTGAGAAAGCAAGAATTGTTTTTAAACCAATCAGGAAAAAACTAATTTACCAAATATAATGGTTATTCAAGATAACTGGTGACTAAAGTTATGTTTATATATTAAGTGCCAGGCCAATAGCACCTACTTTGGAGAAAACTGAATTTGAAGATCGGGACAATTCAAAAACTACCTCAATCAATTTATCACTGAAACTGGAATGTAAACATCTTTATCATGACTAGATAGACGCAGTGAGTTTGTCTTTGCTATACACATTAGATGCCATTCAGATCGTCCATCCTTAGAGGGAGTGTGTGACGTTTCAGATCCGCCAATCTGGTTTCATCTGTTAAAGATAACCTTTTTGAGGCAGTGACTGAGTAGATCGGAAAGTCATGATGGCTCATGAAAAACTACTACAACCACAGCTATTTCATGCAGACTGTGCAGTTTACTGTGGATTGACCGTTTTGAAACTTATATGGTAGTTACATAGCCCCTAGGCCTCACTTATTATGGAAAAAGCCAGGAAAAAAAGCACACTTTCATTTTGGCGGATGCTAAAATGGGTGAAAAATCCCAGAGCCTTCCATTGGCGGAGGAACCTGAGCTATATCTGGAGACCAACACACGAGAAGGTCTTAGAGATGGACTCCATTGGCTTGTGTGGGAAAAATCTCCAAACCACCCAGAATAACCTAGCAACAGCATGGCACATTTTAGCGATGCATAGCAACCACCCACAACACCTTCACAGGCGCTCTACTTGAGCCTATTCTAAAGTTCAGGTTTCTTAGAAGCCTGCGGTCTTTAACATCTGCTCCCTTTCATTGAGAATGGCATCTGGCGTATGTGTACAATGTGTTGTGTGTTTCCTCTCTTCGCCCAACCTGTTTACATGCCGCCAATTCTTCTGCTGACTCTCCAAATGGATCGGTATGCGCCGACCCAATCAGCTTGTTGTGGATTTGTTTAATTTTAGCCCATTAGCATAATTAAGGGCTTATGGGGAAATGTGGTAATTGCATTTTTGGTGAAGAGGACATGTTTTGGTAATGGCTCATTAGGCATGGGTACATCGGCAGATGTTTAACGACCCATTGAGAGGAACTCGCTTAAGGCCTCGCCGCCACAGCGACATGCTTCCAAGACTCCTCTTTTTTGATTACACAGGTCACTTTAATTTCTCACCATTTTGGTAATAGTCCACTTAATTGTTGTTAATTATTTGGAATGAAGTCTTTATGGTCAGTCTGTGCCGCTTGTCTTTTGTTTAGTCTTTGACAGTAAATGATGCTTTGAGCACCAGAATCAACCACTTGTGTGTTGCACTCTATGAAATATAATTTTTTGTCGCTTTATGTGTGCATTTTTAGGCTCGGATTGGGGGGATACAAGAAAACATTTCTATCACCTTATTCTTAGTTTGCTTGCTAGCAATAGATTTCGTAGTATACACTTATATACTGCAAGTTAATAAAATAAATAAAATTTAAAGAGTGAACTGTCTGTTTTATGGTATTTTCTGTTATTTTGATTTGACCTCTATGTAAAAGCTGTAGTGCTTTTTCAAAACCACATTGCTACTAAAACTAAAAACGAATTTTTAAAGTGACATTAAAACAGTTTGATATATTGCAAGAGTATATGCAGCATTAAGCAGAGTCATCAATGCTGTCTGCTTTCTAGGTTTCTAAATCAGATCTGACTCATGCTACGAACAATTTCTAGTCATTGTTTCAGATTCTCCTGACCGAATATAAAAGCATTTACAGTTTTGTCGGCTAGCAGTAGCGCATCGCTGAGCCCCTCGTGTAAAAGTCATTGCAAAAAAAAAAAAAATTGCTGGTGCTTCAACATTAAAACTACGTATTAATCAGACTCTCAGCACCCATGCATTTTATGTTCCTGAAGTCCCAAAAATTAGCTTTCGAAAAATGCATTTCCTACAAATGTATGTATATTTTTATGTAAAATGAAAATCTGTCCAATGTTCTGGCTAAAGTCAATTTGTTTAAATGATTGAAACATAATGAACCCAATTTCTGCAGCTCATTTGACTTCAGATTGAAAATTCCCAAAATAATTTCACCTATTATGTACTAAAATAAATGTACAGTCTTTCTTTTCTTTCTAGAATTATAGTTGACCGTGTAGAAAACGTACAGGTTTGCGAGAAAGAGTCGTATTTTTTGATGCCTACAGTCCTTTTACAATGTCTTTCTAAGAATTTGTTTTTCAGTACATATGTACCGTGAAAACGATTATCTATGATTGTTTTTTTTTCCCTAATGTGCAGCCCTCGTGATGTTTCTGACTAATGTTGACAGCATTTTATTGGTTTGCACGTCAGATTTATTGATGCTTTTGCCTCTGGTTGGTCGTAGCTTCGTCACTTGGGAAACGATGAAGTGCACATCGTGTGGTCGGAGCACACACGGGATTACAGACGAGGAATCATTCCCACCGACTTCGGAGATGTCCTCATCATCATCTACCCCATGGAAAACCACATGTTCTTTGTTCAGATCATGAAAAAACCCCAGGTACGTCCCTCATGGTAAACATAATGACATTACGTTACATTAAAAACCACAGCCGCCCACCATAACTTACCAGATTTTCATATATTACGTGAAATGCCTCTCTCGAGGCGTCTTAAGATCTCGGCCAGGATGCGCGATGTTTCGCTGATTGTCAGGAGATGTAGATTGCGGCTGGAAGGGCTGGAGGGTATCTCTTCCTGTCTGTTCTCTGAAAGCACTAATGCTGGAAGTCCATTACTGCACTGTCGGCACGCCACTCTCATCGCGGTCAAGCTGCCTTTCATCTTCCTCCTCCCGCGTCTGCCACTAGATCCCCAGAGAAACCGAGCGCGCATCATTTGTAATTTCTGGCAAACACTTCACCTCTACGAGACTTGACTGCTGTGTGCGTCGAGTGGCCTGGATGCTGTCGGATGTATGCTTTCTGCAGCATGTCACCAGCTGCAATTAGCCAAATTCCCTGAGCCGTGTCACTGTTATCTGCTGTTCCACTCAAATAACTCTCATTTCATCCACTCGAGAAACGCAAGCCTTGGCAAATGGAAGTGATGCATTATCCATCCGCTAGATTCATCATCGATTTTTAATTTTTTTTTCCCAGTCTGTTTGTGGTGTACACGCATCGCATTCAACGTGGGGTTGAGAATTTATGTAAATTGATTTAGTATTTAAAACTAGAAGCAATATTTCTTTATTGTTAACTCTGTTTCCACCAGGTTCCTTTCTTTGGGCCTCTGTTCGACGGAGCGATAGTAACTGGAACGCTGTTGCCGAGTCTGGTGCGGGCCACGTGCATCAATGCCAGCAGGGCTGTGAAGTCTCGACTGCCCCTCTATCAGAGTTTGTATCCTTCGACTTTACAGTTGATAACCGGTTACCTGCGAGATCACAGCGTTCTGTATGTGATTTGACACTAATTTTATGCTTGTAGGTGGAATGCACTCTGAGCATGCCTCGTTCCACTGATACAATTAATGAGGTTGTTTATTAATATATAGACAGCGATTCGGTTTTTGGCATTGCGTGTTGCTGTTACAACAAAAAACAGTCCAGCTCATCTATTTCTGGCCTCTTTTCTTGGTTTTATAGTATTCTGGGTGTTTTTAGGGAGTAAAAGATTGAGTGTGCTGGAATGGCCCTGGAAATGCTTGGGTAGTGCATATTTTCTGGTAATGTGGGGAGAAGATTGAAATAGACCCACCGTGTCTATTTTGTCTCCGGCTGATGAATTATTACAAATCAATTCCCAAGTTGAACTGTGGAAGCCTCACCTTGAGCGTCCATTAATTTTTCAATAATTCATTGGCCAAGAGTCAACTGTTATGCTTATATCATGGCTAAAATTTACATTTGTTTGTCTCGTAACTTTTTTATCTAGCATATACCATTTCTACACATATCCGCTGATTGAGTATCTTGCTATTCAGTCAGTCATTTGGTGATTTTCACAAAATAATATCTTCAGATATTATTAATAATATATCCTTCAGAAATTATTTTAAGTAAGCTGACTGTGGCACTGTGTATTAAGGCAATATGCTGAACAAATCATAAGTCGATATTGCTGCATCATGTCTGATTTTTAATTCTGCTCTTTCCTGTCTGCAGTGATATTGCGTCAGCGTGATCATTATTGAGAGTGGGTGTGTGTGACTGTTAATTGTCTCTTGTGAATAGGGTGTGAAAGGCCATTAAGGGTATTCTGCTTTCACAGCTTCCTGCAATGACTTGATCTGTCTCTATGAATAATTGATCTGCTTTTGGGTGCTGCTTCCACACCACTGTCTCTTATCTGTCCGTCACGAGAACATCTGCTCGACAGACACCGCTTACGCTCACAAAAAGAGTGTCTCACTCACCCATTCCCTGTGTGTTTTTCCATTGGCCATTCCATCTCTTTGTCCAAGGTTTGAGGTTATGGCGTATGAAGTTTGGGATGATGTTTTAGGACCTGAACTGGCGGTTGGTCCTGAATTGACCCACATGTGTAAAACATTGATATAATTCGAGGGCAAAAGAAACGAGGCGATTTTTCCTATTAAACTGGTTGCTAGTAATTGAAAGACGGACTGTGATGGAGAGACCTTAAAGTTGTTCCTTCACTGTTTTTATTGTTTCTGATGCATTGTTGTTATGCATTTCTTGATCTAGCTGAGTGCATGTGGCAATAAGAATGGAAGGGACGCGCTCATTTTATCTAATTTATGTATAGGTTTATGCAAATGTTTTGATTATTCCTCTTTTTATTGTTTTTTGTATTTATTTCTTGGAATACTGCATTCTGATTGGCCGTCAGGTATGCTGTAAACACGTTTAATGCACAGGTAGTTCCAAAAAAAGAGAGACAGAAAGAGTCAGAGGTCGCACATAACCTTACGCTTCCCGCGGTTTTTAGTAATAAAATCGCCGTATATATTATATTTATATAATTTCTTTATATTTCTCAGCAAGGAGGTGTAAAATTGCGGTTTTTGAAGTAGCCTAATTGTTTGTAGTGAGAGACAGAATGAAAGCGCACACAATCTCTCTTTTTCTCTCGCTCGATAATTACTGAAATGCTATAATTCTTTCAAATATATGTGATCTTACCCTACTCTTTCATCTCTGTGTGAGATTTGAAGCAGGTTAATGAACCATAACCGACGAAAATATCTGTCATCAGTCAAATATTGAGCTGCAAAGAGTAATACTGGTTTTAGCTCGTCTATAACTTGGCAAAAGACTATGGAATAAACGGGATAATCAGTGGTGGGTTTTTTTGAGTCCATGTCATGCTTTAAAAAAAAAATCATTAAATGCACAGCAAACCGTTGATTATCCCTTACCTGTTTACTTGATGGCTGTCAGCAGTACTTGAAAGGCGAAAGGGATCGAGGGCTTGTGAACAAGATTGTAGTGCTTTGTTGAATTTAAAACCCCAGCCTAAGTGAATTGAAGGGCAGTTAGTACTGTTTTTAGTACTTTCGTTTTAGGCTTCTTTTATTGAAATTTTTTAACGCTCATAAACAGTTATCTGCACATTTTGCACATCTACTCAAGATCTACTCAAGATAAAAATCTTTTTTGGATGCCAAGTTCACTTCTGTGACTGTTTGGGTCGCTATCATACAGACCAGGTTGTTATCGTTTTTTTTATTATATATCTATCTTTAATTGTATATAATTATATTTCTAGAATTAATTATCACAGATTTCCATTTTGGATTTATTTCATCATTTTCAGATTTTATTTCAGTTTGTTCTAGTTTTGATTTTTCATTTAATATTTATATTTCATTTTTGATTCATTTCAGTTAACAATAGTTTTAGTTTCAACGCTAAAATTGCAACAGACATCTATCCGGCGATGTATGTCTCCTCCAGGCTCCTCCAGTCATTTAGTTTGCTTAAACTCCTCCCCTTTCTTATATTCGACTGCAAACTCGACATCTCAAAATCAAATCAACAGCCGATGAACTCTACCAACTACCATGCAATTCCTTTTACTCTGATGTGCAGTACAACAGAAAGATCCTTTGCTGCTTCCATTTCATCATGCACCTCAACACTATTGTTTTAAATAACTGTGCAGAGCAACCTTGGACTATATATATCAGGCTCTCAAAACATGACTTCGGTTGCATCCTGGCATTACGAAAAAATCTGATACTTATCCAGTTTATTTCCACAAGTGAAAGTGGCCCGGAATAGAATGGTCAGAAGCGTTTACAGTCTCGTCCCAAAACAGATCTGCATCACACATCAGGGGGAAAAAACACTGCGGTGTGAATGCAGTCCTCTTTCTTGTCTCTCTTCCAGTCTGTCGCTCCCCGTCAGAACAATGACCTTGTCTCACAGTCTGAGAGACGACTGTTTATGTGCGGAGATGAAATCTTCTCTGGAGTTTTCTGCTTGACAATGGCCGGGGTCCCTGCAATCTTCCCGCTCGTTGTGCTTGGTGCTCCAGGGTAATTAGTTGAATATTTCTTCAAAGCGAGTCCTTGTGCTCCCTGCACAGGCTGATAAAAGCAGGTGTCTCACTCTGGCCCTGCCGCGGAGATGGAGGGGCCTCCAGCGGGCCGCACCATCACTCAGCTCTAATTGGATGGGTTTTGGTGAAATGACCACAAGCGCTTGGCATGAGGCGCTGCAGTCCACCCCTGTGCCCTGCGCTGTCCCACACCCTTGCCTTCTATTGTCCGTGTATGCAGGTGAACGTTCGGAGCTAATCTACGGATCTCTATCCCGCCTGGCTCTGGGATTATGCTTTTCCAAAAGGCTTAGCTTGAATGGAGAGTCTCCGCTCCTGCTGACACCTTTCACATTGCGCATAATGCGTCGTGATCATTGATCTTCAGCTGCTGCGAGTTTGAAGTGGGCCATGCTGAAGGCCCGCGCAGGGAAACTTAGGCTATATTACAAGATCGATAAATGAAGAAAATTCATCTTCAGCTGATACACGAGCCTTTTGTTCCTTCATGTTCTCACTTTTGTCGCCGTTCTTTATATTGTTCAGAAGCAGAATGGGCTCTCTTGAAGGGATTGTTCACACAAATGAGAAATCAGTCATTCTTTACTCGCCCTAATGCTGTATGGCCTTTCTGTTGAGATAGGTGAGATAAAATGGCAGCGAATAACAGTGACTTCAGAAAAGATGCAAATATTGTCACAGCACGATGCCATGTCGAACTTAAATACGCTGATTTTATACACCATTTACAATATCCGCTTACCTGTTTACATCATTGCAAGCTACGCAATATCTCTTCGGATTCTGCCCACGTTAATGGTTTAGGTTTGCGCTGTGCTGTTTTTCCTAATTCGGCCAACTTCACGTTGACTGAGGATGTAGTCAAAGGCCGCTTCTATCAGCCTTCCACGTGCATAACATCCCGTGTCATTGAGTTATTTAGATTTGACAAGTGGGCAGCTGGTTTAACTCTTATAACACTGAGCCCTTCCTTGGTCTGAGGTCAGCGTGTCACTTTCTCCTCACTCTCTTTCTGTCAGTCTCTGCGTGAAGTTGACATGCTTCGGTCTACATGGGGGTCGTACGACAGACCAGTGGCCTTTAAGAAGTGAAGCAGAGATTCACTGACCTTCGGTCTCCGTGCTTCCTCCCCTGCTGAACCCGAATCGATGGAGTTACTCCCTCTCTCCTCCTGGCTCAGATCCATCTCTAGGCACCAATCAATAGCCATAATCTGTTCCTGCCCGCCGTCGGTCATGCGCGATTCAGATTTTAGCACCCTTGATGGATATCTGAGGGTAAGCTGAGGATGTGGTCTCATGTAGGCCGTAATACAAGTACCAGCTATTTGGAATGAGGATTATGAATGTGATTGTTTGGTTGTCGTTGTGGCCATATAACACTGTGATCCATTCGTTATATTGAAATTGAGCCTACTTCCTCTCTTGTATTGTGTTGCAGAGTCTAACATATGACTGTCGATACTTTTGCAGATTATTCTGGATTAGAACCACTTCGTTAAAATAGAAGAGGCTGACCCCATTAACTTTTTTTCATGACTTTCAGTTCATGTAATTAAAGATTCTGCATTAATATACCTACGTAGTATAATAATAGATAACAGCCTTCAAATCGTAGCGTGCCAGTTTTTTTTTTTCAAACGGTTCTATAGACAGCACTGAAGAATCCCCCTCCCCTGTCTGCTTCAGTGGGTCTCTCAATTCGCCAGCTGTTACTGGAGGTCCTGACAAAGTCCAGTGTGTTCAGATCACAGAGTTACGCCAACTCGCTCTCCCACCCAGTCTCTTCTTGTCCAGCCCTGCTTAGGTTTTTGAATGGCATGCTTCCATACTACACTTGCTATTGCTAATTCGATGGGTGATGTCTTTAATCATTATTTGACACTGCCAAATGGTAAATGTGATTTAAAAAAAAGATGGCAGATAAAAAATATATCTTCAGTAAACCAAAAATGAGGTGTTTTCAGTTAATATCAGTTATTCAGGTTTCCTGACTATTCATTGTAGTGACGCTAACGGTGCAGAAATTACATAATTCAATACAATGTACATTTAAAAGGCGAAAAAAATAGTTAAAAATAAATTAAGCATGCCATGTGGAAAGGGGGGAAAAAATCAGTTTATGGGACCTTTTAACAAATAAAAGTGAATAATTGCATATTAATAATTACGTAATGCCACAATTAACTATGACTTTTCTCTCAATAAATATATTTTTTTTGCTTATGGTTAGTAAGATAGATGTTTAGTTATCGGGGAGGATTAGGGATATATATGTATAAGGCATTAATATGTGCTCAATTAGTACTAAAAATATCCTATATTCTAGTAATATGCATGCTAATAAGCAACTAGTTAAGAGACACTAAAATAAAGTGTTACCAGAATTTCACAATATTGCTGAAATGTTAAGGGTTTATACGATCCCAGCATTAATACGTAAATAAATCATATAATTGAATTATTCTTTTGCAGTTTAGCGAGTTGCAGTTTTTGCAGTTTGCTGTTGCTTGTTTCAGTAAGTTGTAACTAACACACACACACACACGCATTTAAGGGGGGCTCCCATCCACAGGCCTGTCAAGCCCAGCCATGAGTGGAAAGTCAGTTTTGCCCATATGGCATATGGCGTCTCACTTCTGCCTCTTTATATGAAATACTCAAGTATTCTCCCACCCAGCCACCCACCCTCTCTCTCTCTCTCTGAATGACTCATGGCATTACTCTTCTCTCGCTCTCTCTACCCCTCCTGCTGCTCATGATGCCTGGAACAAAGAATAGTGACACACACACACACACACACACACACACACAAATGCCCGTGGGGGATTTTCTCTTATGGTAAAGCCAGGACTTAAACACAGGTCAGTAAACAACTCCATGACAGAACAACAAAACAGGACAAAAACAGGTGGCAGATGTAATAGGTGTGTGCATGAATCTCGTGCACTTCATGTTTATCCAGCCTTGGCTCTGCCCGGGCTTTCTTTTCTGCACATCATCATCATGCTCGGAATCCTCAATAGCTTTTTTAATCAAATTTCCGCAGGGAGCAGGAAGACTCCCGGGTCATCGAGTCGTGTCTAATTCGATATGAGTACAGCATGCTACTGGGTCAAACTTCTTCATACTTTATCAAGCCGAAATGAAATACGCACTTGACGGTGTTTCCGCTTTTGCTTGTTTTGCTGCTCTCCAAGCAAAACTTTACTGCTTTTAAAGAGGACGACGGTATGGGAGTGAATTTATTTCTTAATATTTGAGAAAATTGCTCACACAAACTTATTCGGAGCGGTTGGTGGGTGTACTCTTAAAAGTAAAAATAAAAATTAGGTTGCATTAGAAGAAACATTTTTGGTTCCCCAAAGAAGCATTCAGCGAAACGTTCTTCATATAACCATAGATGCCAATCAAGAAACTTTATTTTTAAGAGTGTAGAAAGATTTTGGTTCCCCAAAGTTTCTTTTTTTTTCTTAGAGAGAAAGAACATTTTAAAAATCTAAAGAAAAAAACCTTTTTTCCGCCATAAAAAACCTTTTTGTGGAACGGAGAGGTTCCAAATCAAATTTAATAATTAATTTTTAAACAGTATAGTTTACATTTTAAAATGAGCTTAGGTGTAGCAACTACTGGATGTTTGTTTTTCAGAAAAAAAATTTCATCACGGAACGTCTGCGCCAATGTGATTGGATTTGACAATCTACATTTAAACTTGAACCTCTGTCTCCTCCCACGCAAAATGAAAAAAAAAAAAAATCACTAGCACTCCATTAGGCATTCATGCTTGACATCTGTCTATGTTCTGCCACTATTGTGAATGGAGGAGCCATTGCCAGATCAGAGTGGGATCCCCTGTGTGTGTGTGTGTGTGTGTGTGTGTGTGTGTGTGTGTGTGTGTGAGAGGTTGAGTTACGCAGAGCTTGCTCCTTTATTAATGCTCCCTCAGGAGTGACGTTACTAAAGCGCCTGTGAGCGTGAGAGCGGCTCCTGTTGGCACCTGCCAGCTTATGTTTTTGCGCTCTGCCATGTTTTCTGCTGTGTTGTTGTTGTTTATTTTGTGCAGATGGGAGACAGCCGTATTAAATGGTGAAACAATGGGGAAACTATTACCTCCAAGCAAGGGCGTAGATTTGATTTGCACATCAAACGCTCTAGAAACACATCATGTTTTCATACGCACAGTCAAACTGTTTATGGCTGATTTCCTGTTCTTGTTTAAATGGAATATTTATACATTTACCCGTTTGTCCCCTGCTCTCTTGCAACATCTACAGAACATTGATGCCAGGCAGATACGATCTAAACGTTAGACTCCAAAAGCTTGCGTTCTTGAGATGTCGGTAACCTGTATTTGGTCTGGTAAGTTTATTACCGTCCACACCCGGGTATAAATCTCTAAAAGGACAAGAAGCGGCGTAGCTGATCGCAGCTCCTGCCTCGATCTCCGCCTCTCGCTCATCCTGTTGTCGCTCCGCCGAGCAGGATGGACGTTTCGGAGCCGTGCTAATTGTGATTGATGGCGGAGGAGGGGAGGACGAGTGTTAAACCTGCTCGTCTTCTCAGAGTAATTAGCATCCAGCTAGCGGTTCCATCTGTCTGCCCAAGCCCTGTTTAATTAATGAACTTTCTTCTCCTCCCTCCTCAGGCTGCCAACTCTGGGAGAAAGCTGTTAGCCCTCTCAGGTTATCCAAATGGATGTGGCTCCGCTTTTTGTTTGTCGCCCGTGTGCACAATGAAACACGTTCGCATTGATGAGCCGTGTGTGGGTTTTGTCTCTAGCGCTTTGTCTGTAGTCTTGTAAAGGGAGTGATAATGAGCAATTCTGGCAAGCTTGGGCACTTAAGTGTGGGAGTATCTGAATGTACGCGAGCGCGTGTTTCCAGAGCACTGTTGCTTTTGTTTTGTTTGTGTTTTGTTTCCCGCTCATTAGAATGAGATTGCCTGCGGCAGCGGAGGTATTCTTCGCGCCGTGGTCTTTCTCAAAAGATCTCTGGCGTCTCCGGGCTCGTGCGTGCCAGGATGCGTACGCGCTTGTTTGCGGGAGAGGGCTCGCGTGTCTTTGTGTTTGCGTCTTCACGCATGCCTGATTCTCCTCTTGCTAATCGTCACGGTTGTTCAGCGGCGGCCCTCGTTAAAGCTCATCTCTCATTCGGGGGGTTTCTTTGTCTGAGGCTGCTGCTGATAAGAATACTGCCTCTAGGGCTCTTGTGATACTGAAATCCTCCAATGGTGAGAAAGAGTCTTCAATCGGCGAATATCAGCAGTGCTCTGATTGCCATTCAATCTCCCAGAGCTGGCTCTCCGGGCCTGAATGAAGACTGCTTATCCTCTCTTATGCCACACATATCCAATTCTTTCCTAAATGTCACTCAAATGTCAGCCAGCATATAACCCACCGACTATTTTTTACGTCCCGTGATACGTTTTTTTTCCTTTGTTGTCGTGTTGTTTTTGTAAATCAGCTTCGATGCTAATTTAAAAATAATAGCACACTGCAACAGATGAAGTGTGTGTGTATAGAGGCCTTTTTTCGTAAATGAGACACGACTTCTCATGAGGAATGTTCTTGGGTATTGAGTATGAGCAAAGGTTAACTGCTTAACCCTATAAAACCATATTTAACACTCAAATTTCTAAATGATCAAAACCACTACACAATCTACTAACTCTGTATAATTGTACAAACTTCTTTTTTGCTGTGATGAACACACAATGGACTAAAACAGTTTTGTTTTACTTGATTATCCAGATGTCTCAGATCATCAGGATTTTGAGGAACGTTTATTTGTTCCTTGCTAAATCATCGTTCCGTTGCTTTGCATTATATGTTTTAATCATAAAAAAAAAGATTTGACAAAAGGGTGACAACTAATATTTATATCCTTTTAGGTCTCTGTTATGCTGTTATAAAGATCTCATCATTAGCATACAAGATATCAGAATTTCATATTTCTTTCTGCCCATATAAATATAAGCCACAAATTGCATATTTTTGCTCAGTTAGTGTATCTGAAAAACGTATTTTCAACATTTTACTATGTAATACATATGAACCAAAATAAATTGATGGAACAAGTGATACTCAACCCCATCCCCATTTACTATAATGATATTAATAAAATTTTATATTATATATCAGTATTTGGCTGTTATTTTATATGTCAGGTTTTACGAGGTTAAGGTAATACATTGTCCATAAAAGCATACACTATAAAAAAAATTATTTACTATGAAAAACTGGCAGCTGTGGTTGCTGGAATTCTACTGTAAAAATACAGTAAAATTTTTGGTGTTAAGGTGTTTAAGTTAATTTTACAGTTAAATATGTCATTAACTGACAAAATGTTAATATACCGACCTATTAAAGTACTGAAATCTGTTTTGTACCCATGAAATACACTGATAACCACCAAAAGCAGCAACTCATACAAAATTTGAAATTAAATTCTGGGAGCATCAATTTACTGCTTTTTCCTCGTAAAGTTTACGGGAATTTACCGTTAACCATTTAACAGGTTTTTTTACTGTAGCATTTCCTTTTACTGCGTAGCAGAAAACACAGAGTACCACAAATAAAGTTTTTATTAGACCTCATGTGCACTTGTTGTTGAGGACAGAAATCGTCATTGTAGAAACTTTTTTGCAAGTTTTGCAAGCTAGCTTTCAAATTGTATAACAAACGTTTTTTTTTTCTAAGCGTGCTGAGCTTGGTGCGGTTGTTTGACAGCGCATCCGGCCCACAGAGGGCTGCTTCTTTAAAGACTACAGCGCTCTCGGTCTCCAGTGCCCCACCGGCGGATATCTTTAAAGAGGAATTAGTTGATTATTTATAAGTTGGCCATTAATACCACTTTAAACAGTTCAAAGGCATAGACGGCTCCTCCACGCTCTGCCCGTGATTGTTCTGAGCTAAAGGATGTCCTTGTGTTTCTCCATTTGCATGTTCACACAAAACGGAGTCTCTGCGAAGAGGATGGGCGAATAAACAAAACAACAGCAAAAACCTCAGAGCGACATAAAAGTGTGCATCCCGCTTTTTTCCAGTCTGGCTTTGATGTGGAAATGGAGGTTCTTTACATTGTGAAGTAGAAGAGCGCAGTTTGCTTGCTGAAGGGCTAAGCTCTGCTAATGTTCCTCCATCAGAACCTTACACCGGATGCCTGCGATAATGCCAGAATGTTCCCCGTGATTCCTACTCATTTGCTTGTTTAGGAAACTCTCATTATATATAAGGGAGTGCCTCAACCTTTTCACTTTTAGCGCGGCTGTTTGGAACTTCATTCCATGTCTGTGATTGGATTTATTTTTGCTGCTTATTTTGATTGCCAGACAATCCAGCGTGTTGCTGAAATGGAAGCACTTAGTGTTTCATTGTGATTTGCACATCTTGGTTTCAAACACTTCATACAGCCTTTTAATTACTGTGGCAGAGCCACTACGGATCTATAGCTGTTGTCATGTATATGAGTCTTATTCACGGTTGGTGCACAAAGCTCTGAAGTGAGGATGAGGGTGACCGGAAAGTGTTTAGAGCTCCTCCTCCACACCAGCCCTTAGGTTTTTGTCTTAAACTCCCAAAAAATGAAGACAAATTTCTTTTCTTCTGCAGTTACTATAACAATTTTTCATCTGTTTTGTGTTTTAATGTTTTTTTATCTCTATTTTTGGCTTAAAGTTTTCATCCAGTATTGTAAGTTAAATGCATTAGACATCAAGTGTGTGTGTGTGTGTGTGTGTGTGTGTGTGTTTTAATTCTCACCAGAGATGAATCTATTAGACCAAAAACAAGTAAACATCTTTTTTTATTATTATTATTATTATTGCTTTTATTCCCAAGGCTGAATCTTCAATGTCTTCACTCCAGTCTTCAGTCTGCAATGTTTTTAACACTAATAATGTTTTTTTTTGTTAGTTTGTTTGTTTTCATAAACTGTCAGTCAGCGTATTAAAATGACTTCTGAAGAATCGTGGAATAATGCTTCAGCTTTGATCACAGAAATAAAAAAAATAAACATTTTAAAATAAATTCAGACTATTATTAATAATTGTGATAATAGTTCACAGTATTGCAATTTTCATAATATTGTTTACTTAAATAAATAGAGACTTCTTTCAAACATGCTCATCGCATCTCATCTCATCAAATAAATGCGGCCTTAGTGAGAATAATAAATTACAAAAATAAATAAATTATCGTAATTATTCAAAACTTCTGAACGGTAGAGTATTGCTCTAAATGTCACAACTTAAAATGTTGCATCACAGCGACACAATTTTAATCCCTGAAACACATCGTGTCGTTCTTTCATTTTAATAAAGCACAGATATAATGAAATGGCACACGCAAGCTAAAATCTGCCGATTTTGATGACATGCTGCTTGATTAATTGATATTATTAGTACGTAAACAAACATAAAACTATCTTAAGGATCAGCGTAATAAAATATTGCTAGGTTTGCATTTCCACAACACTGTAATAGTGCAGGAAAAGAAGCCTAGTTTGTTATAAGAATGAAGTACAATATTACAGCTGCTCCATCCGTACATCCATAAGATGTATTTACATTTTAAAGCGAGCCTGTACGCTTTCTGATGGCAAGTAACATTCCCAAATTGTGTGTTTGAGCTCTCTTTATGTGGGTGTTGGGGGAGCACATTGTTTGGTCAGCCCATTTAAAGAGCCAGTGTCTGTGGCTAAGTGAATGGGATTTGTGCAAGCACACCGGGCCAATGCAGGCCCTTTATTAACCCCGGAGTCACTAGCTAATGTCATTGAAGAAGGACCACCTGGTGTGGAGGACACTGTACAGTCAGCTGCTGCTGAAAGCCACTGAATGCCTTGGACCAGGTGCCGGCTTCCACATCCTGCTTAATTGTTGCCTCGTAATAGTGCGCTTGACTGCACGGAGCGCCTGCAGGCAGATATTACCCCAAAAAAAAAAGAGTTGCTAAACCAGAAGTCTTTTAACCACATTTCCCCTTCCCCGCTTAGATGCGTTCGCATTCATTTTCGGTCGTTCGAGGTTTTGTGATGAACGTTTCATAGCGATACCAATTCCAAGGTTATTACTGTTAACCGAAACCATATAACAACCAACAAATAACTAAATAAAACGTACTTTATTCCGGCTAGTTGTCAAAGGAATATTGCTCGTTTTCAAATTTAGTTTAACTACAGCTGAAATAAAATGAATAAAACTAGCACGCTTGTTTAAAGTTTTTAAAACGAAATCGATAAATAAAAATCGAAAAATTCCATTTAGCTTCCGAGCATTTTTTTTTACGTTTTTTCCTAAATCTCTTGTGAATTCTGAGATAGTTGTGTATAAATACTGACGGCTGGTTTCATGTTACCAGGTGCATTTTCATAACAAACGCTAGATTTAACCTAGTACACCTTCCTCGACACGGTATTCATGTCTGGATGGTCAAAAGCAGAGCAAAACGACACTGGATGGTGAGTGGGTCAATGAGCGTGACCCATCACAAACACAAGTCACGGTGTCGAGGTCTTCAATTAAAATGCTTAACTTTGTATTTCTTCTTTGACTGTTATCGGTAGCATTAAGACATGACTGATGCAACTGATGCTGTAGAAAGAGGTAACATTTTTAGCACTGGAACCAAGTAGATTTTTAGTCCTTTGTCAGATTTTGCAGCTTTATTAATTTTCATGCATTTGTCTGATACCTTACAAGAGGATCACAGATTCTCTCTTCCGATCCACGTCCATTCAGAACAGCGTGTTTAGCTGATTATTCAGCACCCAATGCATATTCGCGTGTGAATTAATCTCATTGTCTCAGTGAGGAGGGCTTTATAAATGCTGGAGCTTTTTATCACAAAGAGCCCTGTGTCTGACACAAAGGAGCTCTTCAAAGAACCTGCACTGCCCACCTCTGACTTGAGATGCGTCTGCCTTGATGGCTCCATCTTATTATATCTTCTTTTAAAAAAACGCTGCTGTTGCCAATTGCCTTTTATAGTAGTGGTTTGTTTGCTTTATTATTTCCCTCATTGCATGTCACATTAAAGCCTTTACCCGTCTGCCTAGTCTGATTGGACATCCCTAAATCTGAATTCGTTGGATGAGACATGCACTTTTACAAGTTGTTTGAACCGAAATGCGTGTGTTTATAATGATAAAAGTCCACCCAGTGCTTTTTTCTTTTGTTTTAATCTCGTTAAACCATTTCCCCTCTCTCATGTCAAGCCATTCTCGGATGGCAGCGTTTGTGACGTCACGCACACGATTGTTGATTGAGACTAGCGTTTTACCTTAGACCCGTTCTGAGTGCGCCATTGTTTCACTTCCAGAGCAGATATATGCGAGAACGGCTCCTATAATCGATTGAGGTGTTCTGTTGTTGGATGTAATAATAAAAATAGCCATCATCTTTTAAAAATCACCTTTCCTAATAAAATACTGATTAGCAAGTTTCACTGCTAATGGATGTTATCTTGAGAACTGTTTGTCATCCCCAAGTCGCAACGTCTCTCATGAAACCGACAGGGAAATGGAAACATTACAGGAGAAAAAAATATATATATTTATAGCCTGTTACAGTGTTTTGATCTATTTAGCTAATTTTGCCTTTCATGACAGCTGTGAAAGAAGTGTTTTTTGTTTGTTTTTTTTACTAATTTGTTTCAATTATGTTAAGTCTTGATGTTGATAATACAGGGCGTGGCAACTAACTTGATTGACAGGTGGCTTACCGCTGCTGTCACTACCGTCCCACTAGGTGGGCGTGGTTTTATCAACTAGCTCGCAACTCTTTGTCCATTTTTGTCCCTCTTTGTCTGACCGAGAGCGTCGTGTAGTGACACGATGCCAAGATGGCGACGACCAGCCCCGCCCACTTTGAGCTTCAGAAACACTCTTCTGAAACCTCAACGTGTATGTTTTTCTGTGGTCACCCCACAGAAGTGAGAGGCAGGGCGAGCAGAGCTCATTATCATTTAAAGGAACTAAACCGGATCGCTGAAAACAGAGCTGATTTTGACAGGGTACATTTTTTTTTACCAAAGCATGTTATAGACTTTTCATTAAGACCCTACAGAATCATATCAACTGGTAAAAAAAAATGGGCACCTATTACTAAATTATTACTAAATCTCGCAATCTATTGAAAGTAAGTTTCAGTGCCTGTGGTTTGTCTCAAGCAGTGTAGGAAAGTGGCTGTTCTCTATGTACACTGCCGTTGTCATTTATCGACCAGTGACCGATTTCAGAGAGACGCATCCAAAATCCAGTTTGCTTTGTTTCCACTTCCATAGCCTCAGAAGTTTCTTCAGCATCTGAGAAATGCTGCATTAGGTGCCTTCTCTGCAGAAAACTGCTGAGTCACATACAAAGCTTTCTCAACAGCTCCCCTGAGGTCTGTGGGTGCCACCCGTATCACCGCGGTGGATCTTACACTACGCTGTGACCCGTTGACCTCTCTGCATTCTCCCTGTATGCCGACAAGCCCTTTCCTTTGACCCGGAGATCAGATCGATACTTTGAGCGCCGTAGGCAGAGGGGCCTTTGTGTGTCACGCTCAGGTAGCGCAGAGAAACCGCAGACGTTTGATTTAGAGCCGTGGTAAATCTGCGCTCAGACTCGGCCGGCCTGGCAGCTCTATGTGGGAATCTGCATGGGCAGTGATGTCACGCTCGTAATTCTGCGTCGCTGCGTCTCGTCCTGAGATGGATGCTGGAGAGGTGAGATGTGGAGGGTGTGAACGTCCCCCTGGAGGTTCAATTAACCTGTCTTAACTCCCCTTCCTGTGCCCTCAGCTCTGGGCTCTGGGCTTAATTAGCCTCTCGTTAAAGTGGAAGATGCACGGCGCGCGCACACACACACCAACACACATATATCCTTCAGAAGCTGACATTACTGACTGAAAGACAAGAGGGACGCTTTCTGATGCTTCCCCACCCTTGTTTGTTGTAGTTTGTCATCTCTCTCTCTCTCTCTCTCTCTCGCTCTGATGCTCTTGATCAGTAATCATCGTGTCTTTCTGAGAACAAGCTGACTAATGAGACGCCAGGGCCTTGAGCTAATGACAAGCACATCAGCAGCATTGTTTCACTCGTCCCTTCGGAGTTCTCCCTCTCTTTCCCTCCCCCATCCATCCCATAATCACCTCACACCTCCACTGGGCTTTTCCACTGAGACGTGCTTCGCGCCTTCGTCCAGTACCGTGACAACAGGTACCCTTACAGCGGTGCCACAGAAAGCCACCAATCAACACCTGCTATCCCACGGGCACCAGAGCCGACGGTAACTGGCATCGAGTCCATTTGTGAGGAAAGACTCTCTCTCTCTCTTTTTATCTGTACGTCTCTTGCTGTTAGCTCTTCTCAGATGTGCTTTTCGACACACTTCCCTCCATCCCTTAAAAGCCCTCATAAATGGTTCATTAGTTACAGAAGCGATACTTCACTAGTTTCATTGGCGGAGCATTTAGAGTCTGGTTTGAGTTAACATTTAGGGCTGAGCATTCGGTAAATGCCGCGAGTCATGTATTTCCATTGTGAAGTAGTGCGGGAGCTGTATGTATGTGTATGTGGTTTTGATTGGGGTGAAACATTGAAACTTTTGCGGCTAGGCCATATGTAAAAACCTAATAGGATGTCATGTAGTCCAATCAAAATAATTTTTTTTTTTTTTTTTTTTCATCATATTTCTGATTTTATTATTATTTATTACTACTACTACTATTAACCGACCATGTTTTTTTTTTTTTTGTCACAACTGGGTAAACATCTATAACAGTGAATATTTTTTGTTTTCCCATTTGCTGAAATAGCAAAACACTCCATGATAGTTTTTTTTTCTGACATTCATAAAATAAGGAAAAAATAGAGAATGAAAACAGCGGTCCTAAGAGAGAACGATATCAAATTATTTGATTTTATTTATTTGTATAGCACTTTTTACAACACAGATTGTATCAAAGCACTGAACGGTATTAAATAGGAGAATATAATGACAGGGATGTATAATGACGAGATTGAACAATTTGTTATTAAATGCAGAGACGGTCTCTGTCATCAAATTAAGGGTCCCCATCAGTCCCATAGACACTGTGTTAGAATATTATATATACAACATCAGTTAAATTTTTTTTTTAGCAATTCTAGCAATCGACTGTTTATATTTCCACACTACAGGGCAGCTCACTTCTTATGAAATTCATAATTTATTATTACACTAGTTTGCCTCAGTGCCCACATACTGTGTTTTGATTCAGCTAAATTCTCAAAACGGTTGTCATTGACTTTTTTTTTGATACATAAAGACAATAGCTGTGTTGGGATTTTGGCTGTACTTGCATGTAAAATTAGTTACATAATTACATAATACATGTAATTATTGAGCTACATAATATTGGCTTAGGCGATATATTGGGTAATACACAAAACTGCACTCAATATTGTAATATTGTTTTGATTGTATGTGTTACTCCGCAGCGGTGACGATCCAACCAGGATACAATAGTCCAAAAATAAGAACTTATTATAAGTGTACCTTAGTGATTCAAGATAAGACAAAAGGGGGTTTAAAAGATGATTTCGTGATGTACTCACTCATTATATACATTTAGCAAATTCTGAACACAGAAAAAAGTTAGACGCTGCTTTTTTTTAGAAACAGTGAGAGGTGTGTGTGCAGCGGAAAAGGCAGACCTCACGCTTGTGCGATGTATCAGTCAGATGAAACGTGCGACGTCTCAGAAGAAACTAAATAAGGTTTAGGCAAAAACTAAAGACTGGTCACTAGGCACTTTTTGGGGGTGGAAAGGTTGCTAAAGGGGTCTGAAGTTGATACAAAGGTCATTTAATACGATGTATAGTGTTATAAATGTACTTTTTTAATTCAATATTTTTAAAAAGAAAGAAAGAAATGAAAAACTTTACCTTTTACAATGATTTCAGGCCTTGACTATATTTAAACATGATGATCTTTTTCTTGGTCGTCTGTATTGTCCAGTTTGTATGTCAATGCATTATAAGTTGGCTGACTTGTCAGACTCTGTGAATCCAGTTTAGCTGAGTCTTCATGATTATGATTATGACTTCAGCAACAAAGAAGAATAGATGTAAGCCCTACTTCCTCAGAAACCGAGCGCAGAGAGCAGATCGGTCTGCTAGCTGGTTCTTCATACTAACAAACAGAGGAGCACGAAGCACAAGCCCCTCTCAGCCTGTGGTGGTGATACTATGTAATCAGGAGCGTAGCTGTGTCTGTGGAAATGATTCAGGCCGTGCCGTCTGTTTGATCTGACCGATGGTGTCAGCGCCTAATTAGAGCAAAAGTGCTGCAGAAACGCAGAGAGGCATCTGTATGCAGAACATTCCATTCACCGACAGAGAATGTCAGCAGTACGCTCGCTCGGACAATATCCCAAAAGCAGCGGGGCCTTTTTTTTTTTTTTTTTTTTTCTCTCTAAACCAGCCAATTATCCTCTTCCCCGGCTAGACGGCAAGGTCAATGTGATTGGTGGAGGTTAATGGCTGGTGCTTGGCTGGAGTGGAGGTTGAGCATGCATGGTCACTCTCCAGTTCTTCAACTTCTCCATCCTCTCACAAGAGCCCATTCAGAGGCCAAATAAGAGAGGGTCGAGCAGAAACGTATTGTTAACCTTTGCCGTGTCTTGATGGTGACAGCAGTGAAATGACGGAAATTTGCATTTGCTCTTTAAACTCTAAATGCCTGTCCTTAAAAGTTACTGTCCATCATATTTGTTTGTAATGGAGGTTAATTATAATAACTTTCTAATAGCAGTGTAACGAGGAAGACCTTTGGTGCACAATGCGCAGTTGCTTTTTAGAAAAATATTACACTGTTTCTAGTATAAAGTACCATTTTTTTCCCCCCTGTGTTATGTTTTAGTCTTTTCTGTTTTATTCCTTATTGCGTTAAATGCAGTGTTTGACTAATAGTTGACTAATCCCTTTATATTCTGTTCATTCTTCCATTAAAGAAATGGTTTTAAATTGACACTTTTTTTATCTCAGCATTTTATAAATGGTCATGCACGGCAGGAGTTGGCTTGTACACTACTGCTCAATAGTTTGGCTTTTTGTGCTTTTTAAAAAAGTCTTTTTTTAATTAAAGTGCAAATAACGGCTTTCTACTGAATTTCTTTGCATAGAATATTCCTTAAAGGGTTACTTCACCCAATAATTCCATCATTAATTTTCTGTCGTTACCAATTCGGAAGACCTTCGTTTATTTTCAGAACACAAATGAAGCTATTTTTGATTAAATCTGAGAGCTATCTGACCCTTCACAGACAGCAACTCAACTTCCACATTCAAGAGCCAGTAAGACATCGTTAAAATAGTCCTTGGCTCATCAATGGTTCAACTGCAGTAGGTTTGGAACGACCCAAGAGTTTTTATTTTTGTGTGAACTATTACTTTAACAGCAAGCAAGTAACTGCAGTTGAACCCAGAAGCTCAGCGCAGTGGTCTGTCTTCAGGCTAGAGCCCCAGAGGCTCCTTATGTTTCAATTAAAGCCTACATCTCCGATCAGACCTCGCTTTTCTTCGGCCTAACCAGACACAGCAGCACAAGGCCTCAAGCCTCTGTTTGCTAATTGACCCCTGCGATGCTAATAAAACACTAAACCCAACTTCAACGACTCTAGCGTTACACCTCTTTCTCCTCCTCAGGCCTCTGCTTGTCCATCTGTGCTCTTTGTCACAAACCTGTTCTATTTTATCAAAGGGTTATGTAGATTTCAAATATAAAAATCGCTGTATGGTTAAACTTTTTTGAATAAATGTTAACAGACCTTGGTGAGGGGATACCATGTTATCGATCCCCAACAAACCACTGAAAATATGTAGAATAGAATACTTAGAATAAATATAATAATGATAATAATTGTTGTTGGGGCCAGATTAATATTTAGTGTGAAATTCCTAACTTCTATTTTGTAACTTAAAAATAAAGTTAGGAATATTTTGTATTCCAAAAAAAACAAAGAAATAAAAATTAAACAAATAATCAGAATGTCCTTAAAATAATCATATAAATCATATAAATAAGTTATTAAAGGTATTTTTTAAATATCATGTTTGATGAATTTATAAAAAAATCTGAACTACCTAAATTTATTTTAACTTATTTTTTTATTTATTTTTATTCTTATTTCTTATTCTTATTTCTTAAGATATTGTTAACTGCTATTTTGCTTAACCGTTATTTTCTAACTTTTTATTTTATTTAATTTTGTATTCCTACTAAAAAATTTATAGAAATGAAATTCTTCAAAAGAATGTCCAGAAAATAATTATAAAAAAAACCTTTTAAAGTTAAGATAACCTCCAATTTTAATCTTTTTTTATGATATCATCTTTGATGATTTTATTCTAACAAATTCTTAAGAAAATCCTGCACTACTTAGAATGTATTTTAAGGATGTATTTCTTAACTTATTTATGTGATATCCATGCATGCGTTTCTGTCTTTCACCACCTTGTTTTCCTTCATGGCACACCACATATGGTGTCTGCTCTGACTGAAGTCTATTAACAGGACAGTTTTGTCATATTTCATGATGTATTCTGAACCACAGCTACCCTGCGTCATTTTCTATCTTTCCTTATCTCCATGAACATGTTAATGATTTCTGTGCATTGTCAAACTGGCGTTGTGACCCTGAGTCAGTGGTGTTATATCCAGGCTGAGGTGTCCTGCGGGGTGAGATCTTTTGTTGTGTGTGTGGACTGAGGGGAGGGGTTTCAGGGTGGGATGGGTTCAGAAGGCGGTCCCAGGGGTCTGGCCCCTGAGCTGACTGCTAATGAGAAGCCATCTAAGGCCCTCTGAGTCCCTGTGCACCTTGAACATGGCCACTACTGCCACCTGACCTTGGCTTTGATCTGCCAAAGTGCTTGACCTCTCAATTCCCCACTGGCCACCCCTTACCATCTGGACAACAGCACACATACTCTTCATCTCGCTCTATCACCCTTTCGCACACGTCAGAAAAATTATCATTTCATGACGGCTGATTGGGGTGATATAAACACATCTGTTTTAGCACACTTAAAATAATGACTTACGTGTGTAGAAGTGTGAATTATGTCTTTTTTGGGATTTTTTGTATTTGTTTTATGCAGTATTTAGCCGAGTGTGTTTTTTTTTGCTGGTTTAGGCCATTGGCTCCCAAAGATTCATCATATACTTGCATCATGTTCATGTAATCATTGAATTACTGCCTCAACCAATTTGTTTCAAATTCATTCATTGCATTTGAGTGTAAATAAAATATATAAGAAGTACATATAAGAAAACCACACAGTTACTTGTAATATAATTTAATAATAATTACTTAACCCCATGAACCAAAATCTTATTCAGGACCTTTTTGCCCCCCTTATATTGTATTTTGAGGTCGTTCTGACTGCATTAAGGTAGGCTACATCATTCTCAAGGAATGTTGCATGATATTGTCTGCTACAATGTAATTTAAACAACAACTATGATTGTAGACGGTCCACGTCCTATGCACAGATTGATTCAGATTCGTACTCGAATCCAAACCATTCCATCCTATTTGAAACAATCTTTTGTTGATACAGTTGACTGTATTCTGCTTCAGAGTGTTCTGGTTGAAGACCCAGTTGAATAGATTGTTTTGGACTGTTCCTGAATACTCAATGAGTCTGTGCGCTCCCCTGGGCTTCTGCTCTCGACAGCCTTTAATGCCTTGCCTTTGTCACCTGGTGCACCGTGGGGTGGCAAAGTGGCCTCCAAAAGAGTGGAAAAAGAGCATTATCTGTTAAAACCCCTCCGCAAAATGCTTAGAGGACTTTTTCCCTCCAAAGTGGATTTGCTTCATCTGTTTTTGCCTCTCTGGTGTAACAGCGCTATTGTACTTTTTTGTTTACACACTTTCCCCCCTTTTATCCCTTTCTCCCATCTACGCACAATCTGACCCATCCTCGAATGAGGTCATCGCATTATTTTACATGGCAGGGGGATGTTAAATCTGCCCTTTTGACACCGCGTCTCTCTCTCCAGCTCTTTCTTGAACATTCTGTGGAGATGTTCTGGGCGCTCAGACCCTTGGGAGTCGCGTTTTTTTGCAATTAAGGCTTTCGGAAGTCCCCACTACGCTTGGTTTGCATCGGACTGGAGTGTTTTCCATCGCAGGTGCTGAAAGGGTGACTTAAATTACAATCATTTTGGGAAATCCCTAAACTTCGTACAACTTGCTTCTCATCGACAAACTGTGTAGGTTCCCGCTCGCCCGCGTAAAATCCAGGATTTGGCCCGTGTTTGTTTTTCTGTTCTGGAACGGTGTCATCCGAGCGACCTCTGTCCGTGCAAACAGTGAGCATATTTCCTCTATGCTTCCGACAGAGACGAGCGCTCGGACGACGAGCAAATCCTGCGTCACTGTCCTTTGCTTTATTGAATTAATCCACACCACCGTCATCCAGCCCACCTCGCGCATTCAGCGGAACAACCTGTGCCACAACAATTAGAGAAACCCGAGACAGAGAGGAGATGGCAGACCAATCATGCCAGCAAAAGCAGCTTGATTGTTTTGACTCCTGATGCGTAGCTGTCTACGCCTTTCTCATGCTATAAAGTTCAATAAAGAACAAATCCAACGTCTAAACAGCGGCATACATTTATGCAAACAGCTGCCGAGTCTACGCGCTATCATGAAAATCAGAGGTGTGCCAGAAAGCACAAACATCGTTTAGGCTCAGATGATTGTACAATACGTAATGTGCTGTGACCGCTGCATAAATTTGTTCAATAGATGAGAGGATGGGATTTTTTTTTTTTTTCATCCTCAGGAAGTGGGAGTGCAGGTTGGCCGATGGCAGCGGTGACTCTGACTGAGGTCAATATTTGTTTTAGGAATCTCAATAGCTGAGCCACGCTTAAGTCATCTGCATCTCTGATAATGGAACGCCATATGGCTCTGTTGACCTAGTGGGATCAGGCTTATTATCCCTTATTCTCATTCCCTCCCTCCCTCCCTCCCTCCCTCTGTCTTCCAGTTCACGCACAATTCGTATTATTCCTTTTTTTAACGCTTCCATCTTTAGTTTTCATTCCTGACCAAGTCTCTTGGTCGTCCATGCACGCAAAACCTGCCATTTTTTGTATGTACACATTGAGAACGCCGTGTGCCGTCTGTTGCTGGTCGCTTTGATTTTCAGACTAATGCGCGTAAAGTTTTTCTTCCAGATAAGTGTGCCCTCTCCCTCCCCGCTGCGTGTTTTTAGCAGAAAAGCATGCAGAAGTGAAGCAGATTGCTCTCTCCTTGTGTGCAGCCCTCAGGCTCAGGTGCTTGTCAGTGCTGGGTTCAGACGGACCTTTTCAACAATTTGTCACGGTTGCCTCAGCCCCTGCTGCGCCGGCACGTGGCACACACACACACACACACACACACACAAACACGCTGGCTCGCTCGAACACAGAACACTGTGCTGCAGCCAGCGTGGTCATGATGGAGTGCAAAGGCCTTGGCAACAGCCTAGCGCCTGGCGGAATAAGCAGCCTCCCTAATGAGATGGGAATGGCATCAGTGGGGCCCTCCAGAATTTCAGCAGGCAGGCATGTGGCCCTGGAACGCCCCTGCCTCCACTCCACAACCTATTCATTAGACATTAGAGCACACACACATGCACGCTATATACATATAAATACAGCAGTAGTACACACAGATTGTATGCGTGTATCAGTTTTTGAGTGTTTGCCAGGCTCGCATTGGTGTGTATGTGAACATCAATACAGAAACACCTGCTCGTGCGTTTGTTTGGACGGTTAACGGACTGTAGCTGTAACTGAACAGGCTCCGCTCACCATGTGTGTAATGACTCCTCCAGTGCAAATGGCTTCAGGAGTCTGCCGGAAGATCTGATTTGTTTCATCTGCCATAGTATAAGTGCCCACACTATTACATGAAGTTGCCATTTGCCCTGAAATGCCAACTGGAATGTGCCGGACCCTAAAGCAAAGCTTTAATTAAAGCGAAGCACAGTCAATTTTTTTGGGTTTGGTTTTGTTTCGGGGTCCTTTTTCTGAAAGCCTTCCACTACATCTCCTTTTTAATTAATTTTAAATCATATTTTACCTGTGCGTGGGGTATTTTGTCATTATTTACACCTTCATGTCATTCCAAACCTTTCTTCCGTGTAACTCGAAAGGAGATGTTTAACAAGTATGTTCACGCTGCTGCTTTCCATGCATTCGAAGCATATGCTCTCGCCTAGACTCCTACATTATAATATTACGGCCAGTATTACGATATTAGTGTTTACTGTATTTTAATTAAATAAATGCAGAGTTGGTGAGACTTCCTAAACATTGAAAAACTAATATTTTGTTATATTTACACTTATCCACCCACTGTTGGATCTCAAAAAGCTTCCTTGCACTTCTGCATATTCAGACTAACAAAGCTCATGGGACCCGGTGGCATTTGGCGTCATTGGCATCAAACACGGTGCAAACATCTTGATTCACCATTTCTGAATATGCATGCATGAATTTGAGTGTGTTTCTCACACAACACATCTGAATAACTCCAGACAATTCATTTTTTTGTCTAAAAGAAAAAAAAAAGTGTATGCACACTTTTCTGTGCTGTTGTCAGATTTCCTTACTTATCTTTATTGTCCCATTCTCCATTCACGTTGCTGGGTAATTAAACACTGTGCTGATTTGCTGTTATGCAAATGTGAGTTTCCTTGACAGCCTCTCAGTTACGAGGAGAGGGCTCTCTACCTGGAGGCCATCATTCAGAACCACAAGGAGAACATGACCTTTGAGGACTTTGCTGCTCAGGTCTTCTCGCCTTCCCCCAGCTACTGGCCAACGGGAGGTGCAGGTGAGACACAGTTTCCACTTTATTTGCATTAATATATTTTTCCAGCATGTTCTACATGTTCATAATGTGTATTTACAATATTAATTACGACAATTGGGCTGTAAGTGAACCCTAAATCTAACATTTAACCATGTTATGCATAAGGTCAAATAAAGTGCAGCTATTTAGTTTTTATTTCACTGTCCCATGCATTCTTGTTCCGTCGTTTATGAAACGAGGAAATCTCTAAAATGGGTAGACGGTCTGACACGGTTACTTTTTAAAGGTCTAGATGAAGCCTTCAACTGTACATCAAACTCAAAATGCGCTGTAGTACAGATTAATGAATTACATAACCGAAAGCAGAAAGTGATGGGGTTAAAAATCTAAAAAGTACACTTGCAAAATATTAAAAAAAATCAGGGTTCACAGGTTAATATCAATTTTGGTTTCTAGACTTTGAGATGGAAATAAATCAATTTTTTTAATGTTTTGGAAATGTCTTATTTAGTGAATATTTTATCTATTTGTGCTCCGTTCTAAAATATTTATTTGGCTAGAAATAGTATTCGAGTCTAATCGCTATAAAATATATTTTATGTAATAATTAAATGACTGGAAATGAATTAGCAAACCAGTGTGAGAAGCCTGGAGAACAGCCTCAGTGCAATATAGTATTTTGTCATTTTTATTAGCCATTTGTTTGTTTTTAAGTACGTCTGTATAGTTAAGTTACATTTTTAGTGTTTCTTTTTATTTTAATATGTCATCTAAACCATAAGAAGCCAGTTAGCTGAAATAAAATGACTTGGAGGTTTTTCTTATATTTCATTTTATTTCAGTCAATGTATCCTGTGTCTCATACAACAATCATAATTCTTCATTTTTATCAGTTTTTCAGGATACTGTGGATTTTTTTTTTTTTTTTTGCATTTTCCAGAATGACAAAAACTTTCCTCTTTGTTTGGATGGGCATGCAGCACATTTTGTAGAGTTCATTAACATTACTTGTTCTCTGTTTAATTTGTGGACTTTGTTAATTGACCCAATCCCAGCATCCAGCACAGACGGTGTAGTGCACTATTCAGGACACAGAATGATGCTCTGACAGTTTTGATTTCTCTAGTGGCACCCATTTATCTCCTAGAAGGGGCGTTGAAAATGGCTGCGGTGACCTCTGTTGACTGCTCACAGATACGCCCTCTTAACTCCGAGAGAATGAGAATCTCATCCATTAGACACTTCAAACTCCATTTCTCTGGCTTTCTCTTCTTTTGCATCTCAGGGTTTCTTGTACCTCCATCAAACACATCAAAAAGCGCTTCCCCAGATTGTCGTTCCCTTCTTCTGTTGGCCTCACTCTCTTTTTTGTTCTAATTACTTTCTCATGTTCACTCTTTTTTGTGCTCAACCTTATTATTTCCGTTTCTTCTGTTTGTGTTACAAAAACTAAAGCCGTAATAATTTAATAAATAAACCGCAGGCTTAGTTTGGAAGGAAGTGGCTACTTATGCATACGTGAAACAGAAGCTCTGTTCCCTAGAGAGTGTCAGTTACAATGTCACGTGACCAATGTTTTCTGTAGTCGATGCACTTCAGAAGCATTTTATTTTGATGGTCCCTTATGAACATTCTCTCGACGGTAAGCAACTTTGCATCTACTTTGCAACTTTCATTAGAGCGTTAGTAGAGTATTAGTAGACTGGCAGGGTTAGGGTTAGAATGAGTTGACATGTTCTTGAAAAGTTCTAGAATCAGACAGTCTGCTTATACTCTAATGAAAGTTAGTTGTAGAAGTTACTCTTAGTCAAGAGAATGGTCATAGGGAACCATGTTAGCTTTTATTGTTAATGGAATTTCTTTACAAATAAACTACCTGTTCACACATTAAAGTGCTTTTAAGAGATAACGTCTTATATAGACAGGGTTTTGGAACAGAGCCATAGATTTCCTGATAAATGCATGGTTCAGACAGGCCTGGGCACCTCATCTAGTAGGGCTCGAGCTGTTCTGTGGGTTACAGTCTGTGACTCTGCTCCATGTTTCACCACCATCTCACCCATGACAGCAGGCAGGCGTTGGCCAGGGATGGTTTGGGACGTGGATTACCTCTGGGCCAAGCTGGACTGTAAGACTTTTCTGCCTGCTTCCTCCATTAGGCATGTGGCCCCACACGTCTGTTACACAAACCTGTCTCTCTCTTTCTCACCTTTTCGATACACCCTGCATGATCTCTGTTTTATGACAGGTAGACTTTCCTCTTTGTTTTTTTGTTTCCCCTCTTAAACGGTTTCTTGTTCAAATGTTACACTTGTGGAGTGAAGCACAAACCTACTTGAAGTTACGAAACCTACCTCGCTACCAAATAAACAGCTACTTTCTAAGATGCTAAATTGATTAAAATGACTGAATTTTTATAAAAATTCCATTTCGTATAAATGCTATTTTTTTTTAAACTCTGTATTCATCAGAGAATCTGAATTAACATAAGAATACAACAGTAAGACGAAGAACATTATGCATGATAGGAATGAATACAGTAGGTTACGGCTATTTTAAAGGATAATATTCTTGCAATGCCTCATTGTTACGTTAAACAATTTACTAATGTTGCTGCCAGTCATACGATGCCTTCAGATGCTGTCTATGTAGGACGCTCACTAGGTTTTGGAACAGAGCTTTGAGGTCCGGGTCGACTGTGTGTAAGGGAATAGAAATGAAAATATACGGTTGTTTCCATGCAGTCATCTAATTGACTTAAAAGTATTGGCAATGATTTATTTGAATACCATGTAGACAGGAGACTAGTGTGTCTCGTTAAACATGTACAGGTATGCTGGCCAGCGGCGCCTCACAAATATCATTTACACTTTCACCAGTAGAAAAAAAAAAGCTAAAATATCATGTTTTGTTACTTCTATCCGTTCCGTTATTCGTGCAAACACCACACAGTGAGCTTCGTTCACGTAGAACCTCGTGCTCCGGTTCAGGCCCGCGGGTCACTTCAGATTTCAGTGACGTAACACAATTTAAAACGCATATCGCGAAACCCTTTTGAGGCAGACGTGTTCAATCACAGTTTTGAGTGTGTTTTGCATCCCGCGGCTTTCCTGCGTTAAACATTCTTTCATTCTCAGAAAACACAAAGAAGAAGTGGGCCGTGCAGCGTGAACAGAAATGCCTTTCAGTCACTCGTGATCACTGTATGATGTGCGTTTCTTAACATTTTGTGGTGTTGTCCTTCCCGTCACCCCTCAGCATTAACATCTAACCATGTTTTCAACAGCATTCTCATTCTCTCTTTCACACACACACACACACACACACACACAACCCGTGACGGTGCGCAGCTTACGTGTTGCTCTATTGTCTTCTCTCCCTCTGTAGATTAAGTGTGTGTTACAGGTGTCAGTACAGTAACGGAAGGTAAGAGTCTCGGTCAGTACGGAGCTTGCGTTCTGTCACAGAGACCCCTCCCCTTTTCCCCGGCTCGTCTACTCATCTTCCCCTCTTTATTTCCACTAATGAGCTGCGTCTGCTCTGAGCTTTTAAAGGAGCGCAGAGGCCGAGCTGCACCGGGGCTGGCTGTTCTGAGCGCGGTGGAGTAATCGTAACACAGTAGCAGCATGAATGGGTCTCCATCCTCCTCTCCTGCATGTCTCTGCTTTATTCTCTCTCTCTTTTTCCCCTCTTTTCTCCTGTTGCTTTGTCTTTTGGCGTGTGTCTATTTGCCTGAGGCCACATCTGACACTAACACCTGCCCTACTGGAAAATGTCTTTGTCACTTACGCTTTTGTTTGGATTGCTGCAGGGAGCCAATGGGAATGAGGGCCGCTCACTTCCAAAAAAAAAAAATATATATATATATATATATATATATATATATATATATATATATATATATATATGTATGTATAAGGCCAAACAGGAAATAATTCTGAATATGCTTTTTGGGATGAAATGTTTTAACCTTGATTACATACGTTACTCACAAAATTAACTATATTGTTCGGTATAATAGTTTTGATATATACCTGACCAATGAAAAATTCGGAAGCACTGAAAAGTTGAAAAGTTGATATTTTTATTCATGCGGTCAAACGATTAATCACGATAAAAAGGTTTCGTTTCCATAATATAGGTATGTATACTGTGTATCTAATAAATACGCACACATGCATGTTTATATTTTAGAAAAATTTCATTTTTATACATTATGAATTATATGAATATAGACGTATTTTCAAAATATGTGTGTATAATTTTATATACATAAATATACATACAACACGCATATATATTATGCCAACAAAAACCTTTATTTCGGATGCATTTAATTGTGATTAACCGTTTGCACTACAGCACTTTTTGGTGTTTAAAAACCATTATAATTCCTATTATATAGAGAATAAATAGAATTAAACTTGTTTCTCTCCTCCTGTGAAACATTTTAGTGTTTCCACTTTTTCCGAATGTAAATGTATTTCTTAATAATACTTAAAATAATATATATATAATGTAGTTATTTTGTGTTTGGCCCCATATTATATATGTATATTTCCTTTATTTCCTTTTTTTGACTGTGCTCAATGAAACAACAAGAGATGTTCTGCAAAAGAAATTAATTTCCAGGGTTTGCACGATTGATTTGATCGACGCTCCTCACCGTGCTTAAATTAAACCTAATGCTCCAATGTTAGTTAGCCGATGAGTTGGCTTCTGGATCTTCACGCGCTCCACCCTGCTCAGCTTCAGAGTGGAAACGTAAGACGGCCAGTCATCTCTCGGATCGATAAACGACAGATAGCTCAGCCAGCGTTAGAGAGGAGGTGCGTGCTGGCATCCCGAGTCCTCCCGAGACAGCGCCCCGCACTCGTTTACTCCTCCCCGACTCCTTTCACATGCTGAGACTGTTGTTCTCCGCTCTCCTCCCCCTCTTTCAAAGAAGCCCTGGAGTGGAGGTCCTCTCCAATGAGCGCATGTTCCCCGCACCATCTGCTCGCGGAAACTTGAGATGCCCGTAAAAAAAAAAGAAAACGGTCGAAAAGAAAGAAAGAAAATAGCCAAGCAGATGCCATCTCGACAAAGCAGGAAGCTTGTTTAATTTAGATGCTTTCTGGAGGACCAGATCGCCAGCAGAATCCATATTTTGCATTTCTTCTTTTCTCTCATTCCATTGACCTTTACTTTTCTGCGCCAAAGTGGAAGCGCTTTGTAGAATGACGGTTAACAGGCTGATTTTGAGTCTCCATTCACATCCGTCTCTGTCAGAGGAGGTTTTCCGCTTCAGCGTTGGCATGCTAAGGGTTTGAAAGCGAGCTTATTAATATCATATCTGTGCTGAGTCTTCACTCTGCGTGTAATATGTCCTGATTTGGCAGGTTCCCTCAGCTGCAGCACGAGCGCCGACCTCAGTGTTACTGTGACGAGCAACGACTCCGGGGACCAGGTGTCTCCCACCATACCCCGCGCCTCTAAGAACCGGGTCTCCGGAAAGCTCCGCCGCTCGGCCAGCGCCATCAGCAAGTCCTCCAACTGAGCGCTTCCTCCGGCCGGCAGACTGCGCTGTGGATGAATGTATCATTTGACTCTAATGTTTTCCACCTGTCGTTGTTTTGTTTCTTTTTCCGTTTTGACGCCGAGTAGCAATGAAAGCTGTCGCAAAATGATGTAGCGTCGCCTGCCGTGAAGAAAGAGAAACTGAAGCCGATCTGCAATGCTGCACTTGGACCGCGATTTTTTATTTATTTTTTTTTTTTCCAAAACTTTCAAATAATACATTTCGAAGAGGTATTAGCTAGTTTTGAATACATTCTTTGTCAAACACTGAAAACAAAGAGACTTTTTGTCCCATCGCAGCACTGAGACGCTCTTACAGCGCTTTGGGAAAATACTGACACTCTTGAATCAAAAAAAAAAAAAAAAAAAAAAAAAGAGCCAGTCTCCTCCTTTTTCTACTTTGATAATGTAATCAGCGGCGTCTGAAGTACGACAGACTTCATCGAAATCGCTTTCGTGGTTATGATTTACTTTTAAGCGACCGGTTCGATCATTTCACGGAACTGATTTCTGCAACATGCTGAAAGGAAAGGCACGTGTTTGTATTTCGGTGACCTGCACCCGTCCCGTTCCTGTCATGTAAATCTACTCCGACATTCCAATGTTTTTGCACTCTCTATACGATGAAGAGACCGCAGGTCCATGTGTGTTTCGTTCTTCCCTCTGTATTTGGATGTACATTGCTTTCGATTCGCTTTGATTTGATTATATATATATATATATATATTTGTTTCATGTCGTGTGTGTGTGTGCGTGTGCGTATATATATATATATACACACACACACACACGCACACACACACTGAGAAACATCTGCCATCGTACTATCCCTGACTAAACGGAGGAGAAGCCTCCAGCTCCTCAGGTGAAGCTGTTCGCAGTGCCTGTGTGATACCTGTTCGTTGTGTTTGCCCCTACACTTCCTGTTTTCCTGACGAGTCTTACATTTCACTGGAGTAAATCGAATGATATTGTCTGCGTTTTGTGAGAGCGGCTTCTGTCTGATTAGATGCTGGATGGGGGTTCTTTTCCACCTGCTTCCCCGATTCCCGCGTGCCTCTCTGAGTGCCCTTTACCGTACCAGCAGCATGCCAGCGCTTCTCTCTCTCTCTCTCCTGCCGCCCCTCTCTGTTCCCGTAGAGACCAGGCCTGGTTGCCATGGAGGCCAGGTGTTCCACACGCTGCAGGCTCCGCCCAGGCTGCAACAGGACACATGTTGCACTACTTTGCCTTACCTGTACACTCGTCTTTATTGTCTCGCTTCGCCTGAAACTTTTTCTCTTTTCCGTGCTCTGAATGAAAAGCGCTGATGAATGTATGCAAACCCACAGCCCAGATCTGACCTGGGACGACGCGGGCTTTGAACTGGGCTTTGGGTTGAAAATACTGCAACTGGCCTAACTTCTGTTTGATGATGATGATGATGATGATGATGATGATGATGATGATGATGATGATGATGACGACGACGACATGTTTAGCGTAGACTTTGTTGTTAGCCTTGTATATTGTGTCTCTCTCTCTCTTTTGTTCGTTTTTTCTTTGAATGTTCTAAATTCTGAAGGATATAAATATATTAATGCCTGTAATATAATCTTTGTATAAGACATTGAAGATAAGGAAGCTTGAAGATTTCGTCATGACTTGTTAACATATCAGACTGTTTTTAATAGAAAAAGTAATCGCTTTATCTTTACTAGAAATGTGAAGAAATCGAAACATTTCATTAAATCGATTTGAAGTTCATGTTTATATGCATTCGTTTGATCTGTCTTCTTCAGTGATTCACGATTCGTGTCTAGTTGCTCCGTCCTGCTATTTTGTTGGAAGCATTTTTAGGAATTACCAGAAAAGCCAGATTGAAAAAGAAATTGGAGCAGGGTTTTCTTTCTGAAAGTACTAGAAAATTATTAGAACGCTGAATTAAACGTGAAAATTTGATGTGTCAAGGCTGAGATAGTGTTGTGTGTGTGTGTGTGCGTGCGTGTGTGTGTGTGTTTATATTAGTGTCTTTAAGTTAATTGCAACAGTGCTACAAAGTAAATGGTGCACTTCAGACCTCAGTTTCAATCTAAATGTTGAATAAATATTACATGTATTTATTATTTGTCACCTATATCTTCTTTTTGAAGGTATAGTTGACCCAAAAAAGTTGTTTCCAAACCTTCAAAAGCGTCTTTTTTCACAAAATTAAAGTCATTGGAGTCCAATTTCCACAAAAGAAAGTAGAAGAAATTTTATGTAAAAGGCTTAAGCTAGCCCCAGACTAAAATGTCTTGCTCTGGTTTATATTAAAATGTTTCCGTGCCATTGTTTTGTCTCAAGATGGACACATGTAAAGTTTCTTCTAATGCATTTAAGGCCTATATAAGGCCTGGTCCATTTTTGTCGTTATAAAAAGCCTTGAGTTTTATTCATGAAATACGATACTAATTCTGACCTGGAGAAGCTGACGATGTGCTGAAGTCATCTTGTGAGAGAATGCGTGGCCATATTGTGTGTTCGAGCGAGTGGGTGGAAGTGATGCTTGGGGTTAGAGGTTGTTCTGTTGCTGGAGCTGAGGGAATATTGAGGGTAACCTGACCCCCTTCCCATCTGTCTCCCCTGCTGCTCCGTACAGGTGCACACGCTCCAACACCTACAGCTCATGCAGGTGGCCTCCAGCGCACTCACATTTAATTACTGACTGTCTGTGTGTGTGTGTGTGTGTGCGTGTGTGTGTGTGCGTGCGTGCAAAATCTGACCAAAACAACATGTATGATTTTTGCCTTCCTTCCTACTCCGAGCGTGCATGAAGTGATGGTTCTGCATGAACTCTATCGAGAGTAAAATCATTAGTGAAACCCAGACGACGGCTGCTGTGTGTGAACTTTACACACAACTGTAACGTGCGCGGACGACGCAGTAGTTCAAACAATCGCGTTCTCATTTTGCAAACTTCGCCCCGAGTTATTTTATACCACGTACTGATATATTGACTCTTTAGTGTCATGCGGGTAAAGGACAAGATGGATGGGTCGCTTCTTTAGAGATGTCTCGTGGTCAAAACAGTAGATAGAAAAGTGGATCCCACCTGGCTCGGAATCAATAATGCCTGTGCTGAAATGCATTACAGGTTAAAGCCCTTGTACATTTCTGAGTTCATTATTGCAAAGGCTGTTGTCGCTCCTTAAATGATTTCATCTGAATGTACATTATTTCATTGATCAAGCAGAGCTTGCATGGTGACTTCAGAATGACCCGGGCAATTAAAAATCAATACCGCTGACGTTTAAAGCTTGAAAGGGGGTTTGGAATAGAAACTGCGAAGGTGTGAATCGCCAGAGGTTGGCTTTATATCATTTGAGCGTTTGACACCTGTGGAAAAACACCTTGTAGCTGTCGGCCATTACCTTAAAACACACACACACACACACATTTCTACACCCCTTCTTTGTTCCTAAGGTCATGCATTTCTGTTAATTGTCTAAATCTGTAGATGAAATACAGGATGGAACCTTTAGGTGCGCTTGGAGCGACTGTCTCTTTAAATTATAATAACGCGTTCATATCGTGTGAGTTCATTTCCAGTTCTCAAATGAAGACAGAGCGAATATGCACAAACGAGCTTTTTTCATTTTGAAAATATTTTATTTGAGTAGACAACACGGACGCACATATAAAGCGCTAGGTAGCAAACATTTAGGAAAATAAGCTGTATACGTAGAAAAAGATTGCATCTATAAGAGCTTCACGTTTCGAGGGAGCGCACAAAACCCAAGACAAGATGATCTCGACACGACACGATTCGACTGCAACGTGTGACACGGGAGGAAAGTCACTCAATAATTTATACGAAGCCATTGAAAATAAATAAATACATAAATAAATAAAATATTACCAATAAACATATTACAATAATTTTACATCATGATAGTAAGCTGTAATTGTGTGCCGACATTCAAAAACAATCATTACACTGAAGAGTTCTTAAGGCAGTAGTTTGATGTATTTCTCTAAAGGCATTTCTGGCTACTAAAGGGAAAGTTTTCAAGATTTGTTGATGTAGTTTTCAGTACGAAGAGAGAGAGAGAACATTTCAGTCCCGTAATTCACATACTAGATTAAAGCTACAGACGCGAAACGCACAGCATGTGAATTCAAGGCAGAGGTACAGGAACATATCTTAGGTCTAGGAGCTATTACATTACCATGTGTGCAAGGGTTCTAGAAAAATACCTTTGTAAGGACCAAACTAATACTTTTCTCCGGACTTTTCTAGCGAGGGATCGGATGAAGAAAATAGATGGTTCTAAAAAGGACGGGTCGCTGCGGCTTCGTCTTCAGCAGGCGTTGCGCACGGGCATCTGGAGGAGGATGACTTGCCTGTTTTCGGTGGGGTGGCATTTGTTGATGTGCCTGGTGAGACCCGGCGAGCTGTAGAAAGTGGCGGGGCAGAACTTGCAGGGAAACGCCTGGGAGTCGTCGTGCAGGAGGCGCAGGTGTCGCTCCAGACTCGCCCGGTTCGGCAGCTTCTCTCCGCAAGCGGGACAAGCGAGACAGTCCGCGGGGCTCAGATTGAGCGGAGCCGGGCTTTGGCTGTCCTCCGGGGAGGGCACGATGTCGGGGCTCTCCGCGGCGCGCAGAGCCTCTCCGAGGAGCTGATTCTGGAGCGCCTGGTGCCCCAGGATGTGCTTTCTCAGGTAGGCTTGTCGCTTGAACCTCTTCCCGCACTGCTGGCAGTCGTAGAGCCCGTCGTCGGAGCCGGACTCGGACAGACCCGGGCTCGGGGAGTCTCTGTCGCCAGGGAACTCCTCGGGGAACAGTTTGGCGGGCTGGAGGGCTTGTTTGGGCGCGTTCGGCACGCGCGGTTTGTGCCAGCGCCGGTGAGAGGCCAGGTTCGCCGGACAGCTGAAGACCTTCTCGCACTCGGGACACCTGTACTCCACCCGCACTATCCTGGAGCACTTGTGCTGCGCCAGGGAGAACGGGTCCGAGTATTCTTCTCTGCAAAGCTGGCAGATGAACTCCCCCAGGGGCTTGTTGGTGTTGCCCGAGGCCGCCCGGGGCTTCAGCTCCACGGGGCCCTCTTTGATTTTCAGGCCCAGCACCGGGGACGTGGTCACCTCGTCCTCGAAGTTGAGTTTGCGTATGGCTTTGGGCTTCTTGGCGCTTTTACTGCTCTTACGCTCGGCGGCGTCCGAGGAGGGTCTTTTGGCGCCGGTGCGGATGACTGGCGCCGTTCCGCTCCGGTTGCTGTTGCTGGTGCCGATTTTCAAGTCGACCGGCGCGAACAGAAGATGATGGTCCAGGCAGGTGAGAGAGGCGGGGGTCGGGAACGACTCGGCAGAGACGGGCGAGCCGAGGTTAAGACTCCTCTCGAAATATTTCCTGTCGTGCTCCTTGCTGATGGGCCGGGTGGGGCTGTACAGGGCTTGGTACACTGTCTCCGGGTTCCCGAACTGCACCGGCTTGGCGCTGTTCACCGGCACCGGCGCCTCCGCTCCGTCCGACGGGAACGCTGAGGCGATGCTGTCCGGCTTGGAGGCGGCGCTGGGCGCGGGCGGAGGCGAGGCGATCTGAGGCGCGATCTGACATTCTGGAGCGGATCCTCCATCCTCATCAGAGCGTATCCGGTACGACACGAGCGCTGCTTTCTTGCTCCTTTTCACCAGGAATCCTTTGGGCATGATGAGGCGAGGATGACAAGGCACAACGAGACGAGATCCAGAGCCACAAACGCGCCGTCCGCCTCCCTCCCTCTGAGAGATGCTTTTGCTCCCCGACGCATAGCTGCACTCTTTTTAAGCCGGAATGATGTTATTGTTCTCGCCCCTCGTCGCCGCGTCCTCGTCCAATCAGGAGCGAGCGAGGATCTCTGCGGAATTGCCCGTGGGAGGGCTGAGAGCCTCGGACCGGGCGCTACAGAGCAGATGTACCTGGCCTTTATTGTAGTAATGCGCGCTGCTCTCCGTTCACGGTCTGATGGAGATGTATGGAGAGCAGCGCGTGCCGCGGCTGTAGCGCGCAGAAGGACGTGTCACTCACTGCCATCATCATCATCATCATCGGCATCATCCCAGTTTCGAACGAGCGACAACAAAGAAAAGTTCTTATACATTTCGATATTAGACACATACACATCCGGACGATATTAACTCTTTATTAAAATTAATTTGTCGTTTCATTTTTGTGGTTGCATTACAGTGGCATTTATAAAATCATTTATAGTATAGCCAATAACTGCAGTAGTACACAGTGCAAGATAGTAGTCGTTTTATAAAATGTGCAACATGCAAAAAAACTATTTGGATGGGGGTAACTGTGACTCCCAAGTTTCTCGTTTATTTCGTGTGAATAGCGTTCAAGTAGTCGCGCGTCGCACGTTTTGAATTAGAACGCGCGGTATGAAACCCGAACATGCTGGATTCGTCTAAAGCGCTTCCTGTGTTTGCAAATCTGGACATTAGAGAGATTTGTAATGCCACGCGTCTGTCTGAGGGCAGTATAAATCAGCTGGCTAACGCATGCATAAGTCATCAGAAGAAGCCCTCGTCTCTCAACACAATGGCCGCGTCTGGCCAGCCGTCACAGGCTTTTTTTTGCCTTTGAAAAGCAAATTGACCTCTACAGGGATACACGAGCAATCTGGCCAAAAGAGAGACGCGTGCTGGACGCAATCAAAATTGAGCGCTGACCTCGAGGTCGAGCCGGGGGTCAGCCGTCATTGCATTTCTTCAAACCACCGTGACCGGTGACAACTTCAGACGCTGAAAGCGTTTGCCAGAATGGTTTGTTTTACGCTTTTACGCAAGCCACGCACGCACGCGACCTGTAATTAAAATCAACTACAATAGCTTAGTTCAAAAAAAAACCGCTTACAAAGTGTTGATGTCTGCTCCTGTGATGCTCTCCAATAAGTTACATTTCAACGAACGCACATGATAAACTAAAGGATAAAGGTTTATATCACGGCACAGGACATCATTTTTACTCCGTGAAACAGTTGCTTTAAATTCTCTTTTGCGCGCATAATTGGACAGACGTGTTGCACGGGTTTGCATTCATCTATTGTTCCCCTCATTAGCATAAAGCTGCTGTATGACCGAGTCAAATAATTGCCCCGGCATCGAGATACGCGCCTGCCACCATTCTCCCCTGCAGTTTCACGAATATTACAACGCTAGCGAAGTTTAACACGACGCGCGCCCAAAGGCCATCTAAAGCTCTGCTTATATCACGCGTCCGCACCCAGATGGATCCGCGCTCGTCTGATATTTAACTTCATCTTAAGTTCGGACTCTTCGCTGGCTTTCCTTTTGTCGGAACATGTTTTGCTCTGTGTTAACATTCTGTGAAGTTTGTTTGTCCAGGTCTTACCCAGCACAATGCACTTCGATGGCATTTTAATGAGATCGTGTGCGTGCGCACCGGCCGTATGTGCGCGTGTTTGCTGTGTGGCGCGTGCTTGTCGCGTCTCATTTGCATACAGCTGCTCGGCCGGCGCGCGCCCCTCCCCTGCTGGCCGCGAGCCCCCTCTCAATGCGATCACGGTGAAGACTTATCAACATATTACTCGAAACTCATAACAAGCCAAATGTGGGCCTCGCAACGTATGCCGTACGAGATCACAAGCTCAGCTCTTTGATGCCAAAAGCAGGACGTAGACTACAGCAGGATTTACTACATCCACGTGTGAGCGATTTTAACAGTGCCTTGGGGTTCGAAAATAACATGAATAGTTATTCAAAGAAACATGCATTCTTTAAACAGTTGAAAGGAATACTCAAATGTAATATTTAATAGCTCGGTATTAGGGTTTATATAGCAGTGTGTGGTTAAGGGTCATTTGCACTGCTCCCCCTTCAGGCTGGAACATGCTATTGCACCAGCCACACAAAACACTACGCGATTATTTAATTTATAATGTTACGAAGCACTCCTTAAATCGGAAAAAGCGAAATGGTTCATGTCTAGATTACGTGCAGACATATCAGATAGTCTGTAGCAAGGATAAGCGAAGCATGTCAAGATGAATGGAGCATGCGTGCAAACAATTGATTTGGAGTCTGAATATGATACCCATATTACCGATTGGAAACATGAAACATTGTCTGAAGCAAAGCTAAAGCCATCTGAGTGCTGAAAACACTGAGACTCAATGGCTGCTGTCCATGGTTCTGAAAGCAGCCTTTCGCTTCACGAATCGCCTTCATGCTGCGAAAGAAGTTGCAACAGTGCCATAGAAAAACCATTTTAATAACCTAATGAAACTTAAAAGGCCATCACAGGACGACTAATGCCGATCTAGAACATGCAGCTACGACCGCATTGGCGCTGAATAAAGAAGAAGCGAGAAGAGCGTCAAACACTCGTCGGCACGCACATGCAACATGCAATTATGCCGGCACTGACGCTCTCGCGCAGGAACACAAATAAACCAGGCCGTGTTAAGAATGCTGAACGTCGCGTTTTCCAAACAAAGCATTTCCAACATTGACACACAGCTCGTTAGCTGCCGTCATTTGCATTCCCGTATAATTGTGCATCATCCTTGATTTGTATATGATCTTCCTTATTAGCCCATATAATGGGGTTAATAAGAGGCAGCTCATTGCACTTATCGTTTCTCTGCCGAGAGGAGGCAAGAACAGAGGCAGGACTTAATTAATTGTATCAGTCTTTTCATCTGCAGCAGTAGTGCTCCCACACGAACATTAATATGATTCTGCAAATGGAGGGAAGTGGTACAGCCTGGGCCAGAGACATAAAAGATTGGACTCAAATTAATTTAGGCCTAATTAGACTGTGGGCGTCAGGGAGTGGTTTGCATAATAAGACCCTGTAAATGAGCTCAGACGCTTAGCTTAAGGCAATGCCTTTACATCCGCCTTAAACCAGACATGACAAAGAGTCCGACCCGCGTTTAGTTTAGAGCGGGAAAGTTGACACGGCAGGCCGAGGTGTGGAGGACGACAGATCGTGTCATCAATCACGACGGAATCAGGACTGTTTCAATATAGAATCAAACGGTAATTCCAGCCTGATCTCACGAAATCACAATTTTCAATTAAATATTTAGGTCTACCTGTGCGCATGGCCGTCAGTGGAGCACGAGCAGATCATATGAAAACCCACGAGTTCATATGAATTAGCCACCGTTTTCCAAAAAGTAAAACGGATGCAACGCAATAAGGCTGTGTTGGTGACTAAGCATATATCACAATTAAAATCTCCCTGCTCCTTACACGTAATCTATCTATTTATTTATTATCCAAGCTTTAGACTAAAATCTACTGCGTTTGATTAAACTGTAATGCGTTAAGCATTTATATATCACACCACTGACACATCAATACACGACTAAACTTACAGTTTGACATAATTGCATAGTATTTTTGACAATTCAATTCCAGAAAGGCACAAAACAGAGCTCAACGCACATTTTGTGTGGTTCTAGTTAAATGTAATAACCCTGACTACAATTATGTCTTTCCTATCTGTCTATCTGTCTGTCTGTCTGTCCGTCCAGTTCAGAATATTGTAATGTCTTCCATATGACCACAGCATCATGACCCTTGAGATCTGAACAGGGTGTGATCTGAGACAATCTGAGATATGCTAATTGCGTAGAAATAAATTGTCCCTCACATGATGGGCGCATTAATCACCGGCATTCTCCATGCGCTGCTCTCGATCCTCGGAGCTGATTTGCGCTGCCGTGCCTCCGTCAATCACATGATCAGCCGTGATGAGCCGGGGCTGGAAGGGTCTAGGAGGACTGATGGAGATTACAAGGAATGTGATTAGATAATCAAATCCAAAACCCACTCTCGTTTGGCTGATGTTGTTTGTTGCGGTTCATAATCTTTTTTGAATTATGTCATATTTTATCTTATTGTAAGTTTCGAAATCATTGCTTTATAGTGAATAAAGAACGAGGGCAGAAGAAATTAGAAAGTGAGGCACGCAGGGTGCGTAGTGATTGCCCGTGCAAACGTTACCAGTCACCGTGTGTTGGGTGGAGATGATTGCTGGAGTGCCGTAGTTGCTTGCAGGATGGTGGATGGTGGTTGGTCAAAAGGTTAAAAGGTCAGAGGATCCCACCCCCGAGTGTCTGCCTCAATAGATCTATAGCGTGCCAACTAACACCATTGCTTTTAACCCTTAAGAGGCCAAAAAAAAAATGGAAAATGGAAAAACTGCCACATAGGGAGTACTGGGAATGCATATTATGTGACTGGAAAAAAACAGCTGTAAATGTACTGATTATATCACTGTTTTTTACAGTCATGAAGTTAATAAGATGAAAACCGTAGCCCAAGCACCAGTGCCATATTAAAGGTTACACGGTTAATGTGATCAACACATCGGCCAAATCTTTTCTCCCGATGCCGTGTCTTTTAGCACATAACGGGGCAATGCAAAAGGAAGGTGTATTTCATATTCTCTCTCGGTGAGGTGGAGTGGATCTCAAATGTCACGTTGAAATGTCGATGGGGGAGTGTGGCTCTGGTATTTCACGTGACAGGTGGCTCTGTCTGAGGCCGCATTCCTTCAGCATCGCCAGCCGAGGTGAAAGAGGCTCTGTGACGTGGCAAAAAAAAGAACGAACGAATGAGACAGAGAGAAAAGAGAGCGATGTCTTACAATCTCCTTCTAAAGGTTCTTAACCGGAATTGTAGTTTCATTCCATTTCTAGTGGAAAAGGGTTTTTTAAATTATGTTCCTTACCAAAAGAAACTCAAAATACTTTTCATATGCACAGGGAAAAAAATTGTTTTACTCAAAAATTGCTAGTAAATTTCGCTATTAACGAAAGAAATGGCTAGTAACACGTAAAATTTTAAAGTAGAAAGGATTGTAAAATATGCTTCTTTTTACACAATGTGGCATCTCTGCAATGTTCTAAAAACAAGACCAAAAGAAGATTTTTACTACCATCAAATTACAGCTCATTCTGCTCATTTTTTAAACTTTTAATGTGGATGATAAATGTTCAAAGAGCAACCTCTGGGCAATAAAATGTTGCTCTGTGTGAATCTTTTCTCTATTGTTTGATGGCAAGAAGGCGTTTCATGATTTGATGGCCATTGTGCCTTTTCTTATTGACCCTTGTTGTTGTGTTGTAAATCTTTCTGTCTGTTCTCACCCTTTCACTCATTGTCTTTTCACAAACTAGCTATAAAAGTGGCCATCATACGTGCTAGAATGAGGCAGTCCATTACAGATGCCCCTGCGAGATCTTGGCTCCTAATGCTGAATATGATTGATTTGATTGCCCGATGACAGTCCCACGTTGAAGGCTCCAAACTTGACCCGAAGCCCGCTCCATTGACTCCCACCATTATTAGCTGGTAACGGACGCCCATGCTGACAGCCAATGAAGGGAGAAGGTTCCTGGTCATCCGTCTCTGTCCGAGGGGTTTTGGCGAGGGCGTCCTGCACCGATTCTTTGGCTGTCCTCGTGAGTAATGTGAGGAGACCCTTCTGTCTCGCAGCACATGGCCAGCATGAAAAGGCCATCGGTCAAAGGGCAGCTGGTAAGGCCAGTGGAGAAGGTGGTGTAAAGATGAGCATCCTGATGAATGCTCAAAATGATCAATACTGAACTTTCATGAGAAATAAACGTGGTTTTGATGGTTTGGACGTCCTGTGTTCCCGTAGACACCAAGGTTGTCTCTTTGATTTCATGCTGAGAGAATATTTACTTGTGAATGCACCACAGGACATTCTGGAAGAAAAATGGCTTTCAAATGCATGTAAAAGTATAAGCTCTAAAGCTCAGTCGGTGACCGTCTCTGCACAAAGTTTTCACAATTGTTGGTTCAATAAAGTCAGAGTTGTCCAAACCCGATTTCGCGGGCCAAAGTTGTCCCATGATGATCCACAAAATCATCCGAGATAGGCTAAAACATCCCATTGATGCGTGTCTTTATTTCTACTTGATATTTTGGTTAGTTTATTCGCATTGAAATGTAGAAAATATACATTGGTTGGATGAAATAATGTGTTTATTTCATAAGCAAATACTAGCTGTATACTAAGTAACCAACACTTGGTTTTATGATATTCATCATTCATCTGAACACGGAGCCTCATCGAGACTAATTTAGTGTTTGAAGATGTATACAAAAGTTATAGGCACGCAAACCTTGGAAAAATAATATTTATGACACTCGGACAGGTACGCTCCATGTAGTTATTTTAACAGAATTAAATTAGATACGTCTTGTTTTAACGTTTGATTTTCAAATGTTACCCTTTAAAAGAAAAAAAGTATCATATCTTTGCAAATTGACATTGGTTTTTAAGCCAATTGTAACAATTCACTCAACTGTGAAATTTCAATATCTAAAAGGTTATTAAGAAAAATGTAATGCTTTTTGAGTTGTAATGTAAGGCATACAAACTTTGGAGAAAAAATGCTGTTTTGCTCATTTCTAAATAGTCATAAAGCAAAAAAAAAGAGTGAAAGTGAGCAGATTTTACTAACAGAGCTACTAATCTCGGTGTAAAAATACATTATGATGCTGCCATCTTTCTGAAGTCATATTAGCCCTCCTGTAATTTGGCTTGGAAAATAACCTTTTTGACAAAATAGCAGATTACTCAGTAAATATTCATCCGTGACATTTAATATTTTTGCTTTCATCGCTATACATGTGTCTTTGTGCACGAAAAAATAAGCTGAATCAAAAAATTGAGCCGGTTGACATGGAATGACCCAAAAGAAGACATTTAGAAGAATCCAAACAGTTTTTGTTGTCAATAGCTTCCATCTTATGATTTAAAGAAAACCAAGTTGTTTCCAAGTTCAAACCTCTACTGGTTATACTCTCAGCAACCTTTACATATTTATCACGCATTTAGAAATCACTGCCTTTTAAAAAAACTGAAAACCACTGAAAAAACAGCACCGCTGTCCGGCTGAGTGAGATTTCAGTGTGGAGCTAAAGGTTCAGGAAGCACTACAGCGCTGTTCGTTATTTGCTTTTGGGATCTGAAAGAGCGTTTGGTGACGTGTGACGTCAGAAGCGGACTGTACGGACCAAATATAAACATTTTTAAATAGAACATAATTAATTATGGAGATATTCCAAAGAAGAACCAAGGCGGTTAATCAAAGGCCCTGGTGTGGTGAGTATTGGCCTTCGGTTTTAATCACAGGAAACCGAGCAGCTTTTGTCGTCCGTGGCGATGGCTGTGAGCAGCGTAATGTACACAGTGACCTGATCCCGTGTTGACAGAGAGCCAGGTGCTCAAACACGCGCGATCCACGACACGCCGCCTATATAACACAAGACAGTAATTGGGCCATTCCTGCCATTTTTCAGAGCCGCGCCAATTACTGAAATGTCATGGAGAAAGATAATAGCGTTATTTGCGAGCATCTTGAAAAATATCTGTTTTGGGGAATATGCAATCGCTGTCGCGCACCGCTAATCTCAAACATTGTTTTACCTGTAAAACGAGTCTGCGGGTTTGTAGGGCAAACGCTGTTTACTTTTTTTATTCTTCTAGTTAGTTACCCACAGCAGCTAATGAATCGGACGACTGGCGCGCGTACAGAAAATAGCTTACTTCCATGTTGCAAAACAAGGCTAGGATAAAACCCTCCCCGTCAGCCATTTATGCTAATTTGGCACTTTGTCATAAAACAGGCTCTTATTCAAATAATACAGTAATGATGCATCCCATCTAGCGCAGAAATGGCTTCACCTCCCTTTAAATGTGTTTTCAAATCGCTGCACATATCTGCTCTCATATCCTCCCTTCTGTATGCTAATATCCTCTCCACAATTGCACATGCCTAATAAAGCTTTACGAGCAAAAGCGTCACGTCTGCCTCGCGGCCATCGGAGCAGGGTATTCAATATTTTCACCTGCTCTGCACACACCGCTGACCGGTAAACATGCCTCTATCCACACTTGTTTGAGGGCCCATCTGGTGCCCTGCATTAAAAGCTCCTATCTAAACAATGGGTCCCAGGAACGGAAAAGGGCAGATTGCGCCAGAACCTCCAATAAAAACAAGCAGTGCATGACATTTACCTCCTCGCGCTGGCTTAGATCAGCGCTTGCCCACCGTCTCTGCTTACTGCCTGTAAAAGAAAGGCAATCTCAGGAGATGCACCTCAGTCTGTCACTTTCTTATTAACGTTGCATTATTTAACAGTGGGTGAATATATAACACTTGCGCAAAATGCATTTATTTACGTGGCATGAACGGTACGACAAACGCCAGCCTGCTTTCGGATTCATGGAAAAAATTTAGCCTGCTTTATTGTCACATCGGAGAGATGATGGTGGAAAAGAAAGTGCACAGGCAGGTGACATTGGTCTTTTGGGAATGGTGCCACCAAGTGGTGAACAACATGGTAGGAAGGGATCTGATGCTGGAGGGAACTAGTCTACAATACTGTGTGTTCCCGGCTGTTTTTGTGGGCGACTCACCTGAGCCGCACAGGAGCATGTTTGGCAGAAGACAAGGAACAATGCGTTGTATGTCTTAAGCCTCCTGTTGGGTTAAAAAGAAATAGTAGTGTAAAAATTCATGCACTAGTTTTCATGCAATTTGCAAAAACTAGTCACTAGAAACACGACTCATGTACTTATATTGTAGGTTAGTTAGAGAACTAAAAATAAATACATTTCCAGTCTATTTTATTTCTACTGTGTTATGGAAAATGTGGCCCATGTATTTGTTTTGGCAAAATTAGCAGAAAAGACACATCCCCACACTTTAACTTAACAACTACTTTACTAGCTATTAATAAGTCATAGTTAATAGTTGGTTAACCATAAGAATTAGTCCTTAAACTAAAGTGTGACCGTCTTGTGATGACTTTTAGCGAACACCTGATATATTGTATAATATAAAGTATGAATCATATCTAACAGTATTTGTTTATTTGTATAGTATAGATTATCATTCATGCTTTGTTCGCCCTTTCCTTGTTTCTCGTTCTCAAACTCTTGTAATGATTGAGATCTGAAAACAGAAAGCGGTAAAGGATAATGCTTGGATTCGTATGGGCAGGAGGCAAAGTGAGCCGAGATCTGTTGGTTGTTAAAGGAACGGTGGAAATCTGCAGGAGTCTCAGGGTGAAGTTTATGCTCTCAGACTGCAGCTATGAGCCGTCTACAGATGCCTACGCAAATGAAGCTAATTAGCAACATGATGACATTAGCGTCTCTATGGGAATGGGAAGTGAAAGCAGACACTGGTTCTGTTTGCCACAAAAGAACATATCCTGGCCGTATTTCACCCCCCAAATCCCTTTTCTCCTTCCGAGCACTGGAGGCTCTTGCGCTTCAAGCTACACGGTAAAATGACATTTTTACCCTAACATTGCAATTAAAACTGCTATAAAGGTTTACGTCACGTTTGCGTTGCGTTTAATTTTAGTTTTTTTTTGTTTCTCGTTAGTTTTTAAAGCTACTCATTAGTCCCTCGCCTATTTTTAGTTCCGTTGATTAGCCCTGCACATATTTAAGCCCTTAAGTTCCCTCAGGTCTTTGTTTGGTCTTGTCAGAGTTAGTTCCGGTTTGATTTTCTCCATCGCCGCGCAGCCATTGTTGACTGAAGATCCGACCCAACAAGAAAAAACAAACAAAAAAAATGTTTAGTACGTGTCAATTCATTTCATTATTATTTAATTAAAACCATAAAAAGGGGAACCTATTTCTGTTTTGTTTAGCTTGGGAATTATTTAATCGGTGCACTACAAGTGTAGCGTCACGAGGTGCTGCGCTAGCAACGTGTTTGTAAGAAACGCTAAGAAGGTGTAATTGTTTCATTTTTTGTTTTGTTTGTTTCAGAAGAAACTGTAACCCTCCAAGTTTATTCCTCTTGAGTGAGAGAGGCCAATGAGGTGTGTGTTTATCTTGTTAACTGCTTTGCCGTATACTTGATCACGTGTTAATGTATAATTAGCCAATTAAGTGTGTTTTCTTACGTGTTGAATGTGCACTTCATTTATTCGTCTGTATGTATTTTTCGTTTATTATTATGTGAAAACACCACTTTTAAAGGGTTAATATGTTTTATGTATTGCTTTTCGTAGTTCTGCATTGTCGGGACATAAAAGGGATGCAAGACTATAATGTACAAGACATACTACAGACTCGTGTCCAAATAAATGTCTGTTGAAACCGAGGAGACCGTTAGAACTCGAGGGGAGTAACAGTATTATTGAAGAAATCCGAGAGCTACCTGACGCTCCATAGACGGAACAACAACAAAAAAAACTTCAATCCCCAGAAACGTAGTAAATGCATCAGTGAATGAGGACGTGACATCAGTAGCTCAACTTCAGTTTTGTGATGCTATGCAAATAATTTTTTGTGCAAAGTGTAAAATATTATAACAAAAATTAACGATTTACTCAACCATTCTTTTCCTCCGAGTTAAGTCTAACGACATTTTAGAGAGGGGGATAAGAATGGTTGAGTAAATTATTTTTGTTTTCTTTTTTATTAAAAAAGTACTCTTGTGGTGTCGCAAAACTTAAGTTGAACCCTGATGTCACATCCTGTTTTACCGATGTATTTATTACGTTTCTGGAACTAGGATAATTGCAGTTGTGCTGTCTGTGGAGGGCCAGATAGCTCTCCAATTTCTGAAGGGCTTATGGGTTTGGAACGACTTGAGGGTGAGTAATTAATTATAGAATTTTCATATTGGGGCGAACTAACCCTTTAAACATGGCTTGGCTCACCCACTTTCCTGGTTGTTTGCTTTGCGTCTTTTATTACACCAGCTTCAACTAGCAATCTAAGGCTTGGTACCAGCATATGCTGGTAAGGTATATTTTGAACCATGGCATCTGGTTGGAGCTGGTACTGGTACTAAGCAACTAGCTCCTGCTCAGGACTAGCTCATAATCAGCTCTACATTACTCATACTCCGCCTCCCACACCCTCCTCCTCCTCAGCTAGCAGCAGCCAATCCTTCAGCTCCATCTTCACTATTTCCTGTGAGCCCCACTATTCCACCCTCAGTGGTAGGGATGTTTTGGTTTCCAGCTCTAACTGAGATGATTCTCTAACTCCAGTTCTGGACTTGACCTTAGCCCTCGACCACCTCACTCATCCCTTCAACTCTTTTGCTGGTCCAGCTGTGGACCAGCTCAAACCAGCAACCCAACTTTAAAACACACCTAGCCAGCATATGTAGTTGTTGTGAGAACAACAGTTGTCCATTCGATTCAGTTTATGACCCGTCCAACTCAGAGACTCTGGTATCAAAACGGTATTACATGCTTGATCGGTGTATATTTCACTCCTGATTCAGATATTTTAAACTGGAGAAATGAATAGATAGAGGACTAGGATACTTAGCCAGACACAATTCTTTAAAGTTAAACACTTTTCGATGGATTTATTTAATACTTACATGCAGCTTTTCACTTCATGAGACATTAAGTGATGGACTGGAGTGGTGTGGATTACTGCAATGGTTTTATCAGATGTGTGGACTCTCATTCTGATGTGGAAATTAGGTAATTTGCAATCAGATTGGAGAATGAAGAATCAAAGTCTACATCTCTGAGGGCGAGTAGGTTTTTTTTTTTTTTTTTAGCAAATCGTCATTTTTGGGGGGGTGAACTATTCTAATGCCGAGTTTAAATCCAGCTGGATTAAACAACCTGAGCCTTTTTTTGTTAGTGCACATGCTGACATATCCACCTATGAGCTCTCACTACCTCTCCCACTCAGTGTCTCACTGTAATTCTATTCCAGCCACATAATCACTTTATGCTGCTTCAAATATGCTCAAGATAATTAACAAAGGGAGGAAGTCTCTCCACACTGCTGTGAGGTTACAGTGTATTTCATCACAGCAGCACGAGCAGAGGAGAGTCTTTCATTCCGAGCACTTGGAGTCCTGCTGATCGTATGAAGCGATGGGTGAGGTCAGACACAGAGAAGGTAATCTTTAATCAGCACAGAGCAGCTCAGGCTCAGCTATATGGTGGCACACAGTAAACATGAATGAGATATTGATATGGTGCCGGTGTCCTCCGTGAAGAGGAGGAGAATTAGCAAGCACTCTAGAAAGGACTCTCATCTGAGGATTACATCATCCCTGGAGATGTCTTCATCCACATCTGCCACACTTCACACATCTCAGAATCCCACTCTCTCAGACTAATTGAGCTCTGCTGGAAACCCTTGGATTTTATGGGAACTGCAAGACCATTTTAATGTTTAAAATCAATACTAGATGATTAAAAAAAATTATACTGAATCACATCGTACAACGTTTGTGCTTAAAACGAGCTTGTCTAAAGTGCATCCGATCATTTGCTGTGATATAAACTAAAATTAAAAAATAATACACTGGCTGCAAAAGAAACAAAAGCTGTCATCAGCCACTTTAAAAAAAGCAAAAACATTTAGTGTATTAAGTATTGTATTCTTTTCTTCCAGTGCAAATATCTTAAAATATCTTTAATTCTTAAACCAAGATATATATATATATATATATATATATATATATATATATATATATATATATATATATATATATATATATATATATATATATATATATACAACCTGTTTTCTGGACTTGTTTGTATAATGTTTTTTAAGTTAATAATAAGAACAGGATAAGAAACTTAAATTTGAGTTAAGTTTATTTTTCCTACCAGGTAAATGAATATTGATTTTAGGAATGGTTAGATATTTGTACTTTGTTTAGTTTAGTTTAGAGTGTAGAACAGGGATGTCAAACTTAATTTCTAGCTCCAAATCGTATTAAACATAACTAATCCAGCTTATCGTGCTTTTTTGAAAAACGCATGGTTTGCATGACTCAATATATGACTCAAATAAAACTGGTCTTACTAGATCAAGAAAGTGTTTTCCATTTTGATTGGCGTTCCTATAATTGTCAGCAAGTATCGTACCGGTCACTTTTGCTGTCGCTAGTTGTTGTGCATTTGATGTCACAAGTTCTGTTTTCAAGCTCATGATAAAACCGTTGATAAATCTGTGATGAGGGAGTCCTCTATTGGTGACAGGGATGTATTGCACAATTTACATTAGCAGATAGGGACTACTCACATTTTTTAGTTGCTTTATAAAGTTAGTGGACAATAATTTTGTGCATGTAGGTTTTGTGGTAAATTAAACGGTACTAAATATTGGCTTAATGCAGCTAAAATGAGTTTATTGCCAAGTGCGCTTTTTTTTTCAACAGAGACTTTATTCACAATGTTTCACACACAAACTATAAGGTTCACGTTATATATATGCTGGACAGACCCATCAATAACTTCAGCCTTATATTTGGAGGGCCTCTTTGCAGGGTGGTAAAAGGGTGGACAAGTGCTGGATGTATTTAAAAAAATATTACAATGTATGATCTTGAGACTCCATTACTTATTCTCCACACTGAAAGCTACTTATGTGACCTGGCCAAGGCTGAGCTTATTGTCTTCCCAGACACTCCAGCTCTATAGCACGACTTCAAAATCCAGCTGGTTCGAAGTACCTTCAACTTCGGTCAGAAATCTTGATGTAATCTTTGATAACTAGGAGCGCATTGCAAACACTGCTCAATCTGGCACTTATCATTTCTAGGCTGAACTACTCAGCAATGCTCTTCTGGTAGGACTTCCTGCAAGCACAATTAAACCTCTACAACTGATTGAGAACGAAGAGTCCACGTTACACCTCTCTTTATCTCCTTGCACTAGCTCCAGGTCGCAGCTCACATCAAATTCAAGACATAGAACAGCCACAGGCTCGGCACCTGCCTACCTCCGTTCACTATTACAAATCTTCATTGCCTCCAGAAGCCATAGATCTGTGAACGACCCACACCTCTTGGTACACAGAGAGACCTGGGCTGCAAACATCTTATAGCTGATGGACATATATCTGTGGTGAAGCCTAATAGTATATTATAAATGACATGAATGACAGAATAAATGGTTTAGTAAGTCACTTTTATTTTAATTTCAAAGCAAAGGGGCAAAGGGACACTGATGAAGGTCTAGTGGATCAAAGATTGACAGCCATTTTCAGTGGTGGAGGACGAAAGCTTCATTGTGTTTGCAAAGATGGTTGACTCAACATATGTGCTTCCTACAGAACAATGCATGAACTGAAGGACTTTGTCACTGTAAGGTACAAAGTGAAAAAAGAAGGTGGATGAGGAGGTGAAAAGGCCACCGCTGTGAATCTGACACGTAGACACCCATGAATATGGATGCATACCTTAACAATGAAGTTGTCCAATGCTGTGCTGGCAGTTTTGAAGTTCCCTGAAACCCACACAGCAGAGCACAATAAAGCAGAACTGTTCTGCTGGATTCTCACAGTAAACACTTTTCATGCTTTGTTCACACTATAACTATAACTATATGCTGAAAAATATGCACTCTCTCAAGCAGAAGCAGACCAAAGTGTCATTTTTGGAGAGGTGGAAACCAGCTGGAACAGCTAATTTCATGCGTCAGAATTTATGGAAAAGCATGAAGTTAAAGCAGTTGGTTCTGCTTTAAACGTCAGTGACAGTTTTAAGCTATCATCACACATTGTCTTCACGTCCTTTCATGCCACGGCTTCTTCGTAGCGCTTCGCAGAGATCCTGCTCACAGCTTTAAAAATATGTATTGTCTAAACGAGCCAATGATAAAAAGGACACAATGTGATATCACCAACACCAACCAATCTCACAGATAACTTTATAAACAGAACTAAAAAAGGCATCGGAACTTAAGGATGTTGGCCAAAGTCACCCTTTTGGGTTTAAGACCATCGGTTTTTACGGTGCAGTAAACTCTTGTTAAGGACTGTATTTTTGAAAACATGAAACGCCAACATGCTTCCACCACAGCCATCAGCTTCAGCAGGAGAGGAGAAGCTATGGGAACAGTGACAGTAAAACAAGATCACTTAAGGTCTGTTGCTGCACATGCAGTGGTTGAAGTACAGCAATACTTAAAAATACACAGAACGAGTTTAAAATAAAGCACGTTCTTACAAATCATACCTGTGCCTTAAAATATCCTCCTCCTCCTCCCTTTACATTGCTAGTGTTCTATAGACCACTTTAATGACAACCGTGTGTTTATAATTAATACATTTATAATCAATCAGATAATCAATCGCTTTTTATTATATAGTCCTTTTAACAATACAGATTGTGTCGAAGCGCTGAACAGTACGAAACAGGAAAATGAATTGACCAGCAGGTGTCGCCAAAGTGTGATGTTTCAAACGCTTCAAAACTGTATCATTTTGCGAAACAGGTGAATCACAGCCTTGAAAAGGTTTGTTTTTCCAATCCCTGCCAAGCCGACAGCAACAACTCAAAGAGCTTGTGTCAAACGTGAGTGGAATCCGTGATGAATTTACTTGCCCTCTTGTTCTGGAGGGTGGGCTGGGGAACACCAATGAACCAAACCAGACGGAAAAGACCGAGTAGATGGCCGAGTAGAATCGGGTGAGCTTTCTCTTGAAGCTTCTCCGCACATTCACCAAAATAGTCTATGAGAGAGAAGACCACGTTCTGAATCAGAATCAAAAGAGGTCAGAGAATCTGTGACTTTGTGTTCATCTCTGACTCTTGAAGAACAGTTGACGTTGAGAACAGTGCACATGTAGTGATGGAAAGAAGTGAGATGGCAGGAAACAAAATCGATGTCAGTGCTTTTGCATGCACTCGCGAAACCTCTGCATTCTCTGAGAAAACTATTGTTTCCCCCATGGGTTCCTCTTTGTGCACAGTGCCTTTAAATTAACTTGTGTTCAGATAAAGTGCTCACTTAAGGGTAAGGGTAAGAGAAGATGTTTTAAAAAAGCATGAAAAGAGGATGGTTTCTTCAAAAAGGACCCATCTGGAAGCATTTGGTACTTTAATGGAATCTCAGCTGAGCTCAATAAATTTCCACATCTCATCTGAAAAGAATAGAAACGGTTCTTTGTACTGTAACATTCCTTTTTAAGGGTTCACAATGTTTTGGGCCGAGATCTCTCCAGCTTGCCATCATGCCTTTAGACCCAGTGATCTCCAGGTCAAGGCCAGACTGTGGAGTGATTCTCTTTGCTCAAAACCAGGGGGTTTGTGTGAGTGTTAAGGTGCTTGTGAGTGATTTGAGATGACAAGGACCTGGACCAGGAGCTTTACAGCAGATAAGACTAGGCGCTTTTTGACTTGTGGGCTGTTACCTTGTCATCAACATCTCTGTTCATGATAAAGTTATATAATGGATTGTTTAAAAGTTTGCACAAGATGTTTAGTAACTACTAGCCAAATAGTGCTTCATTTGTGTTATTTGTTCTAAAAGCAGGACACTGAACATTGCTAGTAGAGAGTGATTTCTCAGTAAAGTGGTGCACACTCAAATAATATGACATTTACCTTCAGAGATGAAATAGCAGACCAAAAGTTGTGTTAAAATCCAGTGAATTTCATTGTATCCTTTTAAGGTTCATTCTAACTTAATTTGTCTTGTATCATTTAAGGTAAAAAGTTTTTACACTGAAAATGTATATATATATATATATATATATATATATATATATATATATATATATATATATATATATATATATATATATAATTACAAAGTAATCTAATGTTCATTCTCAGTATTTAAACAAATTTTGGAAACCGTTTTATGCAATAAATACTTAATAACATGGCATCGATTTATATGGTTGATTTTTCATAAAGTTTTTGACATGCACATAAAAAACCCATAATGTTCACTCTGTCTTAAAAGTAAATCAACATCAAGACACCCAAAACCAACATATGAAGCTTTCATTACCCATAATATGGACACTTTAAATAAATATGCAGCTTTTCACTTTGAAAGACGTTAACTGATGTACTGGATTCATATGGACAGCTTGTGGATTATTGTTATTTCTCTCATTCCTGACAGCACCCATTTGCTGCAGAGGACCCACTGATGTTATGCTAAATCTTATAATGAGCAAACAATCTCATCTATGATGGCCTAACGGTGAGTACATTTTCGGCACATTTTCATTTTTGTGGGTGAAATACTCCTTTAAGCACAGCTGGTGCAGCTGCCCCAGGTTCCTGGCAGTGTTGTTAAATCCATTTTTACAGTAATGTTGTGGTCAGCTGATGTCTTGGCAGGGATGGCAAAGAGTTCAAGAGATGAAGGGGGGTGATCATTCATCCGGGTTTAGATATGTAAAAGCTAAGAAGAAATATGAGCAGAGATTGTGGGATTGTTGTGACAGAAGTCAGCAGACAGTATAGCAGTCAGTCAGGTGATATGAAGTGAATGGAGATTGATGGATGTTGTCTGAAAATCGTAAGGCGGCGTTCCAACATATGGAGCAGATGCACTTCAGGTGACCCGAGTTTGAGCTCTTCCACTGTTTCCTGTTTCTCCTCCTCCTGTCCCGTCTAATAAAGGTGATGGGTGAAAAATCTAGGAAATCCAGGTTGTTTCAAAATCTGCTGCCACAAGAACATTCAGAGCAAATGCATCATGATGGTATTATATTTTTTAAAAATAATACAGTAACACATATTTAAGGCTATCTTAACTAGTTTATTATTAGCATGCATATTAATAGAATATTAGCCATTTTAATTAAGGACATAACACTTGATTTTTTATGACCTTATTCTCCATCCCTAATTCTACCCGAAACCTAAACTTAACAACTACCTTACTAATTATTAATAAGCAGCAAATTCGGAATTCATTGAGGGGAAAGTCAACGTTCCTTACTCTAGTGTTATTGTTAAATTCTCCTTATAGTTTCAGAATGGTGTTTATTTTAAAGTGCATTGGACTGACTATAAAGCTTCCACTTCTCACCTCATGGAACATATTATCTTTAACATCGTGTTTCGGAGCTTGGCTAAAGCGCTGGCTGTTCCTCAGACGTGCTCGTTTCTCTGTTTTAATGCCAGTGTCTGAGAGCAATTCGGTTTCCCTCCAGTTAGTGTGCATGCACATAATTGAACATGTTTTGGTACACGTGTGCCCAGAGGTTAGCTAAACATGATAAAACCTTTTGAGGGTGTATTAAAAGTCTATATGAGTTCAGAACTAAAAGTAGTTGTAGATGTATATAAAAACGTATTCAAAAGTTTCAGTAGTTAAGTGGTTGATTTTAGCGCTTCACTCACATCCGGATGCTGCGTGTAGTTTAGAGTCAATGGCATTTTTGAAGACTTGCATAAATCTTTTTTGCAGCTCTGTCCATCAGCCAATGAAGAACAGCTACAAAGTGATATTGTGGCATCTTCTTTTGATGACCGTAAACAACAAACTAAAATATATAAAAAGTCTTTTATGTCTTTTTTTTTATGTATTTCCTGCTCGAAATAGCTGTGCCGATGTTGAAAGGCACTGACCGCAGTTACTGTAAGCATGTGTGGAAATGCTAAAGATTTATAGCTAAAACGCTTTAGATTCAGAGTATGTTTAAAGTCGTTATTTTAATTTGGTTCTGTATTTTAGTATTGTGGACGCGCTTCATTCCCAGAGTGGACTTTGATAACGCTTTCAGATTTCTTCCATGTGTTTCGGCAGAATTGCTGCAGTAGTTTTTATTTACTTGAAGGATTTTGCATTCGGCGTCTTTGCAGTTCTGCAGGACGGATGGAAATGTTTGCGTTCTATGGTGAAATGCTATCAGATCACAGCAGTGCCGTAATGGAAAGCAGCTTGCGCTCTGTGATAAGACTGCGTTTGGAGAGGAAGGAGACAGTGCAGGAGACGTGCCGTCTGCCAGAGAGACTCTCAAATTAATGCAGCAACATTTGCATATGTACATTCATAAAATACAGCCTGTGCTATTTTTTTGGTTTTAGGATCATTTCTTTTTTAGCGGAAAAAAAGACATGTAAATGTGCATTTCCGCAAAAAAGATTTTTTTTTACTCAAATGAAAGGCTATTGATTGAACGGTAAAGTTAATTATGGAAAATAAAATTAAACCTAGAGCAGTTTTTAGCTAATTTGTTTTAAGCAGTTTTTGATATTTTAAAGCTTGTTTTTGCATTTTATTTATTTGTAATTTTTCATTAATTTTGAAGTTTTGTTGTCTTCTTTTAAATGTCTATATTATGGTGCTGTTTTAGTGCCACATACATTTTTTTAAAGATTACGAAATTAAACTAGTAAAACTTTTAGAAAAAAGTCAAAATTGCAAGAACAAAGTTACTTTTAAATGTAAAAACACTTTCAAAATTATGTTTTTTTTTTTTTTTTTTTTTTTTTTGAATTTGTAGTTATTTGAACCCCCTTAAGGCTTATAGGTTAGTTTACTTGCGGATTTATGGAGCTTCAAAATAGCGGTCACTATCCATGAGCATTACCAAGCTTGGAAGAGCCTGGATACATCTTTCAAAAACTCCCTTTAACCCCGACAGATTATTAACCCCTTGTATTGGTTGATTTAGAGTTAGATGTGGGGGAGGGGTTATGATTATATGACTGAATATCTTGCTCTGACATATCTTAAAATGTGTCTGTTTCATTGTTCTGTTTCAAGATGCACACCTGTAATGGCTATATATATATATATATATATATATATATATATATATATATATATATATATATATATATATATAAACTGAAATGGTTTGGCTTCATAACCCTGACCCATAACACATTATACAGGCAAAATAAACTCTCTTTCATGTATTGTGAAATCATGACACTAGGTGGCAGCATTGAATTTATCCTGTGATTTTTTTTTTTTTTTTTTTTTTTTTGCTTTAAAGGAGGAGGCAGAGCTAATTGAAACCAACAGGAAACCCAGTGCGATGTAATACAATTGCTGCATAATTACAAACATACATGGATGATTAATGCTTATGAAAAGCATGATTGTTCCCGACTCTTCCAATACAACTAATAAATTACAACTGCTAGCTAGTTTAAAAGTACCACAACAACAGCAGGTACAGAGAAAGCATGAGAGCATTTAATTATATAAGTGCATTCAGCTTTCGTTCTCATTCAAATGACAGCTGCTACTTTTATTGTGGTCATGTTCAAAGTATTATAGCGTGCAAGTTGTAGGGAAATTGTATTCATGGCCGAACAAATGCTCCAACACCAGGTACTTTGATTAGCGGAGGGGTCATTTTGAACGAACAGCCATTCGAGCTTCTAAACACAGACACTTAATCCCGGGAAATATGGAGGGGCTTGTGTGAGCCGTGGGGGTTTCTCTGTCAGGACGGCTGCAGTTGTTTGGCAGGACATGTTAAAGTCATCAGGGAGACGTATGGAAAATTCTTTGAGTTTCATCCCACCCAGACCGCCTGTTTACACAGCCTCTATATTGTATTGTGCACGTCACGCAGTCCTGCAGCAGCCTGTTAGGGTTTGAAGATTGAAGTTGTTTTACGCATAGCCCACATTCTGTTTCGAGCAGCTGTCACACAAAATCTAGAGCTGTGGATGCTGTAAAAAAAAAAAAAGTCTGAGCACTTTAACCCCACAGCCAAACAACCCTATCAGTCAAATCGAACATGTTGGGCCGCCCCACTCCAGATCTTGCCCCAGGTGTGCATGAGATAAGTGATCCTATACCTCATTCTGTCTTCCTGCTCCGACGATGACATCTTCATGACCCTTAAACACGGGAGGAAGAGAGAGGTGTTTTAAATGCACTGAATCAAGATTATTATACTTACCTATGTGTAAAATAAATCGCAGCCTCCTGAAATAAACGTTAACTGAAATAAATAGCAAAATGGGCTGTTGAATGCTTGACTCTGAATGGTTGGGCGAACATCCTAAGGCGTAAAATAAATAAAAATTGGCAGCTGTGGTTGCCAGAATCATTTTGTAAAAAATGCAAAAACTGTAAACACATTTACGGTCAAAAACTGTCAATTTTACAGTATAAAACTGTAGTTCACAAACAAGAAAATCTGAATGTAAACCAGTAAATTCAACAACGCACACTGCTATTAAAATCTGTTTTGTACCTTTAATTGACAACCACCATAATAATGCAGATGGTAAAAGAAAAAGACATCCAAGCTCATCATATACTAATATATAGAAGGAGCACAGAGTCATTCATGCAAACACGAAACACCATCATTGTAACACACGACACTTAAATAATGCAATAAACATTCATTAAAGAACAGAAGATGTAATATATGGCCTAAATGCACATAAATGATAGCAAAAACTATTAAAATACATGATTATTTAAGAAAAATACTTTCAAATGTGTTAATTACTTCTAAAAACTCTACAATTAACATTTTACTGTAAAATTAACATTAATAGTACATTTTAGTTAGATGTTTTACAGTTTTTCCCTGTATATAGTACAGGAATTTACTGTTAACCTAAAACATTTTTTTCATACAAGATTTTACCGTTAAAATTACACTTATTTTTTTATAGTGTGCTCACTGTACACAGGAGCAAAATAACCAAAATCCAACACTGAATGACCAAGCAAGAAAATATGATCAACAATAGACGATAGAGAAAAAAAAAAACATTCCCAAATGAGCTTTTTTTTCTCCCATTCTCTGTCTTTCTCTACACAGAGACTTGCTGTCAGCGCTGACCCACGATTGACTTTTTTGTTAAAACAATTTGCAGCTGAAAAGAACCTATTAAGTTCATAAAAGAAAGCTGTTTATTAGGACTGACATTTAAAAAGTAAAAAAAAAAGCAGTTTCTTTTCATCAAAGCATGTATTGCATTTTCCACAAAAATATGAAGCGGCACAATCTTTTTTATCATTGATAACAACAAGAAATGTTTCTTTGAGTGATTCTGAAGGATGGTGTGACACTGAAGACTGGCGCAATTCAGTTTTGCATCACAGAAATGCCAAACATTAATTTTTGCGGTTAGCAACACCTAATAAAATGAAAGAAGGGGCTTAATAAATGCCCTCAGAAAACTCTTCATTAGCATTCTTATTCATCTCAGTGTGACTAAGCTCTCTGGAAAATGATGTCCTAACATGCCGATTGGCTGAAGACATCAGAAAAACAAGCACAGTCCCAAATCCTTCACTGGCAAATGTTTTGAGCAGTGATGTTAAAGCCAGCAGTCCACTTAACATTTCTAAGATGTTCACTGGCAAAACATATATAATGGAATTATTTGGATTTATTCGTTGTATGCTTTAGTTCATCAGGTATTTTTGCTCTCAGGATGGCTTACACTTATAAGGATGTTTTTAAGAACCTTGTACTACAAAAATATGTGAAAAACGAGTGTACTCTTGCTCTGCTTTTTATTGGCATTGATGGTTCGGTAACACTTTATTATAAGGACCGATTCTCACTATTAACTAGCTGCTTATTAGCATGCATATTATTAACATATTATTAATATGTTTAATATAGTACTTACAAAGCACATATTTAGCATGAACATATTCTACATCCCTAATCCTACCCAATACCTAAACTTAACAACGACTTTGCCAACTATTAATATAAGCAAATTACAAGTTTACAGTCATAGTTATTGGTTTGTTAATAGTCAGTGAAAATTGGACCTTAAATTAACTTTTAACATCCGTGCAACCTTTCCTTTCTAAAAAAAGGTTCTAGATAATTCAGATATTCCTTCCTATAAGAAAAAAAAAAAGTTCTTTTAAAAACAAAAATGATTATTTCAATGGCATCACTGTGAAAACCCTTTAGTTTTAATAGTATAGTTCATCATTTACCAGCAGTGGTTCACTGACCACCCAAGTCTTTCGTTCCAAACATGTTTTCCAATCGCTTCAAAATGTGCTCATCTTCCTTGTTTGGACAAACAGGTAGGACCACCCTGAACTCACGACGGTGGTTGAGTCAGAAGTTGACATATCAGGCCGCTCAAACAAACAGAGCGAGGTTTTTAAAGTTTACTTCAGAAAGTCCGCCCGCAAACGTCTTTCTCAGCTGTCTGATCACATTGAACCGAGATGGGACGTTTTAACACTGCGTTATACTATGACATTTCATTAGAAGGGCAGTACAGGGAACTCTGATGTAGTCACGGCCCTAAACACAGTTTTGTCACTTTTAAGCAAATATCGAAAAGCAGAATTCAGACAGCCACCACACGCTTCCTCAGTCAGTTAGTTAAATTAAAAACAGTTGGACAGGGTTGCTCTCCCAGCCATGATTGGCATGTGGAGCTATAGAGAGATCACCAGTGGAAAAAGTAACCGGAGGCCCTGCCGCTTGATGATGTCAAACCATCTCTGTATAATGAGTCTGGGCAAACGCTAAGTTATCCGTGGCTTTGAGTCGCCGTATCAAGTGGGAAAATGAAACAAGTCTGGCTGAATGGGCCTGGAGGCCGATGTGGAACCTATATGCAGTAGCAGAGCGTATGGGGTTGATGAATGTTCGGGCTGTTAAAATAAACCCCTGCTCGCTGTTATTACAATGACGTATGTGTTGGCGGCTAATGAAGAACTTCCAAACCTCTGAAATGTTGGTGAGGAGGAAAAAAAAGCAGTGTGAAAATAAATTGCTCCAGGCAGACAGCAGACGCACAATTCCTTCCCCTGCCTCTCGTACGTCTTGACCAGTTTCTTCAGGGACCACTGTGTCTCTCTGAGACTGACAGGGCTGAACTGTTATCTAAATATGGCCTGTCACAATCTGAAGACTTTTGCAGGAGGGATGAGAAGAATAAATCCTGCTGGTATGATTTTCCGTTGCTTTCATGGAGAAATTTCCACAAATGCTGCACTGGTTCTTTTCGCGTAGCGTTTTCTTCTTGTGCTGGGAAAGAAACCTTCCTGTTTTCAGTTTTCTTTGGTCTGATTTCATGGGTGTTCTTCAAAATCATTACAGAGAATATCGCTTGAGTCATTTATTGCATTTTTACTCATAATGTAAAGTGCACAACACAACCTCTTTGACGCTTTTAAAACCTATAAATTAGCTCAGTCCTAAATATCCCAGCGCTAACCAACAATGGCATTTATGGATGAATAAAGCTGTGAATACCTTCTAGACTGAGTGCTATTTGCTCAGTATTTATGGCATTTCAGATATGCGGCCATTTGATGACTTCCTAATAGACCGTCTCTCTCGCAGCACAACTATATTAATAGTTTGGCAAGGCCACCGTTACATTTCATAAACTCTTGCTCAATGATGGTTTAAACACTGGTCTAGTCCCGCTGTTTTCCATCTGCCGATGACACCAAGTATGCTGGAATGTGCCACCATTTCACATATTCTGGATAATACCTTTCCCATCATCAACATGTCAGTATTGGTTTAATGAAATTACCAAGAGCTGGCATTTCTCAGAAACCGAATGCTTTGAACAGTGTGCATGCTCTACCTGCCTATTTTTGCCATTTTAATGGAAAAGTTTATTACAAATGACAATTCTATCGTCATTTACTCAGTACACCCGATGTTGATGTCCAAGGTGTTCTTTCCAACACAAGCACACACTGATTAATGGTTGCCAATTTCCAAAAAAGAAAAGAGTATCATAACAGAGCCTTAAAAGTAACGAGAGTGCTATGTGTACACATTTTATGAAGCCTGAAGATTTTCACTGAATAAGGACTTAAGAAGATTACTTTGATTATCTTTTTGGAATGTTCTCAGAACGTTCTAAGAAGGTTCCCACATAGTTCTGAACATTAATACAAGCAACAAGTCCCAGATGGTTTAAACATTCAAAAGTCATTTTACCATAACGTTTGTAAAAAGACAAAACAGAATGTTGCCGATGAATTTTTACATCGTCTATTTTCTGTCCTGTTTTGACCCTCATTGTAGACTCTGAATTAAATGCCCAGTCCTATGATTGGGTAACACTTGTGTATGTTTGACAGCTTGCATTCCTCAAAGATCGACACTGCTGTGTTTTTCAGTAAAACTAGTGAACAAAGAACTTACTGATGTGGTCCAGAACTTTGTTAAAAATTAAGTTAACAAAATAAAGTTCATTGTTTGGTTTCTATGAAGAACTGCGTTTGCTGCTCTTAACATTTACCTTCTGCATTCGAGAAATGGTGGGAGGGGCCAAATAGGCAGTTATGTACAATCCGTGGGCGGGGCTAATCGGACAGTAATGTAGAAGCAGATGTTGATCTTCTCCTGTTCTTTTCATCGCAGAAGCTGATTTTTGCTGAGTGTGACGTGTTCCTGGATCTTTGCTGACTCTGGAACAACATTGTGATTAACCCATCAGATTAGAAGAAAGTTTTGTGAAGTTTAGGCTTACAATCAGTGTTACAATCAAGACTAAATTTTTGGATTAATTGTTCCAGGGTCAACAAAATATGCTGACCCAGGTACATATCGAACTCGGCAAAATCAGGATGTTTTCTTCATCATAGAGTAAAACATTTCACAAGCTGACGTTTTGGCAGACTGCCTTCAATATAAGCTTTTTCTAGACTAATGACAAAGTTTCGAAACTTACAGAATTTTACAGAAACTTACAGAAACAGTGACCTCATATATCAAAGATCGAGGGGATTTTAGTTTCTCAGTTCATGACCCTTTTGAAATAAAGTGTAAATGTTAGCAAAGCATTTTGGAATATATTTTTGTGTACTGAACAGAGAACAAAGCAGACATTTTTATAAACTTCTTTTCTGTTCCATAGAAGAACGACCGTCGTAGAGGTTTGCACCGAGCTGATGACAGAACTTTTGTTCAAAAACGATAGTCCAGTGCCGCCAGTGCTGATCTGCACTCAATTACCATCCCAACAAGACATGACGGCTCTATTGTCCGTCTCTGTTGTCTCTTGAGTCTCCTAAAACTCCAAACCGGAGCATATCTCCGACACAATACTCGTTTTTGATCCATGCACAGTAAATCTCTTTGTGGTCTAAGAACAGACTTTCAGAGAGAATTAAAGACAAGGCCATCATTTACCACATAGTCTCTGTGCAGCCATTTTCAAACCATGAGTCACATGAGATGCAGCGAATGGTCAGATCAGCATCTGTGTTCAATAAAATAAGAGTGTGGGAGTTTGAGGAGGAGACAGCTGCGGTCCTCCAAACGGGAGCTGTGATAATCATTTAAATGGAAATTTCAGCGATTTCGCTTTGAATTACCCTAAACACTATACAGTGATAATTCCAGCTGTTCTTGTGTTACACGGTTGCCAAGGAACATTTAGAAATCATTTCGTAGAGCGACATGTTGCAGTCAAAGATGAAGATGAGAGCCATATCGTGAGGCCTGCTAATCAAATGTGAGTTCATAAGAAATGCGGTTTATTCTTGGGGAACAGTGACATTTGACATGACTTCCAGGAGGTTCCCACTGGCAGCGACATAATTCTCCAGATATTATTCATTTTGTAATGTGGCTAAATACAGATGGATAGTGCACTATTACACACTCATCTGCAGCCATGTAACTGCTGTCAGTGTGAGACTGCTAACTTTTTTCATATTCGTTATCTTTTTCTATCGAAAAGCTTTCTATGCATAACTTTAGACTGAAATGTAGACATTAAACACAATATGACACTATAATATAAAGATATAGAATTTAAAGTATTAAAGTTTTGTAATTGTAAACAGAGATTAACATTCAAAATGTTGATCCAGTATTGATTAGACCTTGATAAAAAACAGCCATGACACCATACAGTCTGTGTCTCCTCAAGAAATACAGTCTTTATAGCCCTATTCAGATGGGACTAGTTTTCTAAACGGCATTTGAGGTTTGATTCTTGTCACCCAACATCTGTGATTTCATGTACCATTTCGCAAGCACTAACATCTCTGTGTTTATTTCAGAGGTGGGAGGGTCTGTTTTGTACATCTGGGTGTCTCAAAGATCACATGTTCAGTATGTGTGCAATGTTTATAGTCACTTGGCTTGATTTACCATTAGTACAACCACAGATTTACCACTAACACTATTAAGCTATGACTAGTATAGCAAATATATTTTTAATTTATGGTTACTTTATTTTTTTTAAATTTTACTGTATTACAGTAAACGGTCTTAACAGTTTATGTGGCTCTTGTTTTTAAATGGAACTAGTTTTCTCTGAGGATAAAAATGTTTCATTTGCTTTGGAATTATTACAGAGGTTGTGTGAGAAAAACACAGTCATGGCAGATATGGATGGAATTAAAATCGCATCTGCAAAACACAGATTTCTCTAACAATCTCTTATAAAACCAGTCCCATCTTAATTGGACTTTAATTGGGGTTTAGAATAAAAATAGTCAACATGAATCAAACATGGTGTCAGTATAGATGCCAGTTTGGTACCATTTGATCAGAAAAGGGTTAATGTACAACTTGAACATTTGAACTCTGTTAATCTTCAAAAAAAAGTAATTAATTATGATTAAGAAAAATAAGAATTATCATTTTAAAACCATCATTAGTCATTGATGACGGTCCTGTTCAACTGGTAATCAACCCTTCAATATTAAGAAAGCAACAGGGATAACAGATTTGAAAGATGGCAGAGTTTTCTGACAATGTGCCATGTCCCGTCATCACTCTTGATCTCTTCCTCTCCCTCTCTCTCTTCCTCACATTCTTATTTTCTCTCTCTTTTATCTCTCCAGAGGAGTACCACATACCAGGATCTGAAGACTTTTCCTTAAAATATGGTGGAATTTCCTTTTAATGGCTGGCTTTAAACATCTGATCCACACATGAGAAGCATAAGAGTGCAGCCCTCTACATACAAAAAAAAACTCTGTGATGGATGAGTCACATCTTATGGTTACTTGGGGTTTTGGATGACATATAACAAAGGGTAATTCTTAAGTCTGGAGCAGTCTACTAGACAGAAGCTCATGGCCTTTTAGGTTTTAAGTCTGCAACAGAATGCAGATCATGGGTGGGGAACGTTGATCCTGGAGGGCCAGTGTCGTGCAGAATTTTGCTCCAACCCTAATCAAACACACCTGAACCAGCTAATCAATGTCTTCAGGATGCAGTTTTTCCAGGGTTCATGGTTAGAGCTAAACTCTGCAGGAGAGTGGCTTCTCCACCCCTGCCCTAGATTGTATGCAGCTCACAGAGTCGACTCACCGTCAGGTGTGTGCATTGTCTGAGACAGATAGAGAACAGTCAATGAACAACAACCTATACAACTGGGATGAAAGACAGCGAAAGAAGGGTGAGGCAGAGACAAAACAACTCCTCTGTGTTGTTTGTGCAAGAATGGAATTTCAGGATCATAGCTGCAGACTGGGAGGAGATGATTGTATAATTGAGATGCCTGGTTTGTGATTAGTTTTGTGGTGTGTGCATCAACACAATAGAAAACAAGAGACTGTGAGTCCATGTGTGCACAGGGTTTAGCATGTGCTTGGAACTTTTCCTCATTTACCCCTGTGACCTTAGCAGAGGGTGCATTTTTCATTGAGTTTGTCTAATTTCAGTGGAGTATTTTACATTGCTAATGCATGGTTGAGAAGAAAAAAAAGACTACTTGCTAAGACATTATTTCTAATTTTCTTTCAATTTAACTTGCAGCACCTGAAACTGAAATAATGCTGAAAATAAACAGAAAATGTGTTCTATATAATGTTAAAATCTTAAATAGTCTATCAAAGCAGGCGTCACGTTTGTCAGGTTTTCTTTCCCATTGCTAAACCATCTGATGATACATTAGTAATGCATCCCACCAACCACAGGAGTCTTAGGGTTATCAACCACGAGACAGATCTGTTCAGAACAAGCCTTCACAGATGTGCTGAGATGATGAGGACTGAGTCATGGAAAGATAGTCAATTTGGTAATAAGTCCACAGAATGAGTAACAGGCTGTCTGAAACAAACCAGTTCTCATTTTTGTACTACAGAATAGCAGATTTTAGATGAAGTAATACTGATACAATGGCTAAAAAGGTATTACACAAAAAGTGCTTACTGGTGAATATCAAAACATTATATATATAAATATCATAAAACATCATATTATGCTTTTCTCACAAGCAACTTTTTACAGTGATTTTTAGATGTATGAATTCATTTTCTCTCAAGGTGTCCTAGCAGAGTGACTGCAAAGTTAACAACTAGAAAATGTCAAAATACATTTTGTCTCAATTTTGAACATCTCCTTTATTTATTTAAAATCAAACAAATTTTGGTTTGTGAAATGCCATGCTCAAATATTGTTTGTGGTATATTTCTTTAAAATAAAAGGCACCTGATATTATGTTAATTAAGTTCTATGTTATATACTACATTGATGTTTAAAATGGTAGTATATTTGAACTATGTATATTCTGCTCAACTGCACAAATCCGAGTTATGAACTTCCGTTGTTATGAACCCGCTTAGCACATGGACTCTTGAACTACACTACTATTGCACACTGGACTACATTTCCCACCATTCATTGCACTGATTGCACACATACAGCCAATCACACTCTCACCTGAATGATATCACACAGACTATTTAACACACAATCAGATCCAGCTCTATCATAGTATTTAGAGTGTATAGCTACTTTACGTAGCCTGTTTGAATTCTGTCTATCCTGTTCATAGTCTTATTAGTCTCATGTATTATTCATTAGAGTATTAGTAGACTGTCTGCATCATATTTGCTAACTGTTTATTGTGATGGTCTCCCAAAATATAATCTACTGAGTATAAATAACTTAGCAAGTACATGTCTACTTATTCTAATCCTAACCCTTACCAGTCTACTATACTCTACTAATGATAGTAGAAATGTAGGTGCAATGTTACTTAGTCAACAGAATGTTAATAACGTACCATCAATATAAAGTGGTTCTTAATAGTGCTAAACACTTTAGGTTTATTACAAACACCTGTGTTGCCTTCTGTTGACAAAATGCTTGGCACTGCGGCAAGTTTAGAATAATTCACAAAACAGCCCACCGTCACGTCATTAAAAATAAATTGCAGTCATGCGTTTCTAATGCTCAGATCCAGAGGTGCAGGTTTTTTATATCCACTGACAGGACAATTTCTGATTTTGATGCACAACATCTTTATCCCAAAGCAGTATCATTGCTTTAATCGAAGGACGGACACGTGTTGTCTAAAAGGCAAAGACACATGTTAAGGAGGGAAATTGTGATTGATTCTCCTGATTTCAAAGCTAGGCATTTCAGAAGTGTAGAAGTGTTTAAACTTGGGAGTTTAGTTTTTTGTTTTATTGTAAATTTCAGCAGCATTTCGATTGTCATTTTAATAGTGAATCCCATAAGTCATTGTTCCATGTCTGTGTGAAATGTATTACTGCAGAAGCAAAACAAAAAGGTTTTGCACATTGCAGTTGTGGAACAATAATGGAACATGTTTCTAGTTCATGCGATAAATGCAAAAAGCATGGTAGATATTGATGTTTGTATGTGTGTGATGGCTTGCTAAATGTTCATTTTGGTGTGTTACAGCTGCAACACAAATGCGTTTAATTAATTTGAAAGCAATTATTCAGTATGAAGTGGGCTCACTCACCCAATTAACTTTAAGTGGACTAATACACGCTCCCGTGCTAGGTTACGTAACTGTCCAGGAACGGCCGCGCTCTAACAGCTGTTTTCGAGCCTATGAAACCCTCGTGCATGAGCAAACGTGCTGCCATGAGATCTGCAGCGCATACCTGCAGACCACAGGCAGCCCTGGGCTTTTCCACTCCGACTCTGAGCTTCCCAAACGCTTTCCAGATATAGCCCACAGTCTTTATTTTCCATTCGTTAACCGACGAGTCACATGTCGTCAGCTTTCAGCCACAACAATGGCGAGAAGTGTCGAGTCAGCAGTGCCCATGTCTCCTCTGATTCATCCAACTTTACGAGCTGCCGAGGGAAATTTCTCAGAGCAGGTTAAAGTCTGTTCACATGTGTTCTGTACATCAGCCAAACTGCGATTCGGTTTTTGAAACTTTTTAACAACTAGAATGCAATTTTCATTTTTCAGGAAAAACTATTAGGCCAGACATTTGCTGCTTTACGTGAAACTAAGCGAAGTACGAAACACAGCTGGCTTTTTAAATGAAAAACAAAAGATGTTTACACTTTTCCACATTCAGTTTTCTTGTTCTTGCGTGTGTCCTGAGGTTAAAGCTAAGTATAAATCTCATCCCACACTGTTTGTGCTACAAATACCTCAGTGATACAGTACTGTACAGTACGATGTTGTTGACCAGTGCTATTATATTTCAAAGTGATCTGATGATTTTCACACCTTTTGACACTGCCATCATACGTTTGTCTCTTTCTTCGTAAGCCCTGAGTTACTTTGGCCTCCAGTTACTAGAATTCACAAAAATGCAGCCAATATATTTGACGTCTGACCCAAATGGAATAAATGATTCAACAACCTCTTGATTTCAGACGAATGACCAAAGGCTTTTCTATCTCCAAACATTCTGTCCTCTATGTTTTTGTTGTCCAAAAGGAAGAAGATGAGACTGTGGAAAATCAAACATACATTTAATTGACAGACATAAATAAAAAAAAGTATACAGCACCCTAAAATAACCGTCTAAATTAAATAAAACAATGAAAGATCTGTTTTAGATTGTCTACGACTTCGCGATTAAGACTCATTTGGTAACAGATGCTTTTGCTGAATGTAAGTGGAGTATTATGGCATTGAACAAATTCCCACTCTAGTATTAAAGACCACTTCAATACAAATGGAAAGCTTGCAGTTGTTTCCGGTCACGTAACGAAGACTAGGTTTCTTTGATATGCAAGTTCATGAATATTCGCTGTAATTGAAGTCATTGCTGAAGTAATTAAGAAACGGAAATCTCATAGGACAATCATTATGTATTTGTGATATATTTGTGATATTTTTTGTCTTTAAAATAAAGCGATTTCCATCCGGAGGTTTTCGAAAAAGCTTAAAACCGCACAGTTCTGTTTATTGATTGACGATAAAACATATCAGTGGTGCAGAGGTCATCAGCGTGCAAAATTTAGAGAACATTATTAACAGTCTGAAATGATTTGCTGAAGACCTCAGTGAAAATCAGGGAATACTCATCCACATCTGGCCTGTGTTAGAATGAGAGCCGACGATTCAGGAAGTCCTGCAATCCATTAACAACCCAAGAGAAGGAGAGAGAGAAGTAGTCAAAATACAGTCAAGTGAACTGGCTTTAACTACTTTTTTTATCATTATTATTTTGGTCATCCATCTGTACTGCATTCATATGAAAAGGCAGCTCAACTGTAAGTCTGAAACCATAAGGATCAGGTGAAGCCAGACTTCAGGAAGTAGCAGCTAATAAAACACACAGCTATTAAACCTGTTATGTATCACACCACTCTTTCTTAAAAGCTTTGTAAGTAACTGACACACTGGAAACAAAGTTCTGCTCTTTATAAAACTAATTTAAACGTATTACTCTTGAAACTCCTCAGACTAAATTATCTCATCAGTGGTGGCTTAAAGACTTTTACTCTCCTTCACTCCGAATCAGTAGGAAGGTTTCCTGACCTGGACCTCAGGAAGACTGCGCTGACAGCATGCATGAGCGGTGACATCATAACCACCTTTGAGCGATCCATTCTCGAGGTTAAAAGGTGAAGAAAGGTATCTGCAATAAGTGCACTTATGGAAAGAGATCTCTCCTCTGTTTTGTTTCTCGTGACACGCACACCCAGAGAGGCTTTATCGTTCAGGGTTTGCTCTTTCATAGCTCAAGAGTTATTGGTTTAAACATCAACTCGAGATGCTTCTTATAGAATTCTGTGGTTAACATGTAAGCAAACTGCTGGCATACATTGATTTTTATAACTATGGAAGTTAACACAGTTCAGATCGTCTGGAGAAATTTTGCTGAGAAATGTTTGAGTTAATTCTAAACGAAAGGTCAACAAAACCGACATGTGCTATTTTAGCAACTGCTGCTTCTTTTAAAAGCAAATTTGAATGGTTGTATCACTAGCAAAGCATAGTAACTAGTTTGCAGTATGTTAGCGGTGTCACAAAACATGCTAGCATCAAACATACTTGCAAAGTGCTAAAACATGTTAGCAGTGGGCTAAATCAGGATGTTAGGGGTATGTTAAAACATGCTAGTCACAGGCTAAAACATGCTGAAAATGTTAAATGTTAGCAACATGTTGCTAACATTTTAAACATTTACCTAAAATGCTTTTTTTATTGTTACAATACAAACTTGTGAGAATTAATAATGCTAGGAACGTGTTAAAAACATGCTAGCAAGAATGTTAAATCTTGCTTACGATCTTAAAACGTTAAAAACATGTTCAATCATGTTTGAAATATGCTAGTACAGGTAAAACATGTAACATGCTTACAACGTATTAAAATATGTGCAGCAAAACTTGCTGGCACATGTAAAATCATGCTCTAAACATGTTACAATGCGGTATCAACATGGTAAAATGTTACTGATATGATAAATCATGCATATTAGCTGGGTAGCTCTCACATTTTTTGTGCTATTTAATAAACTTTAAAACACATTTTATACAGGCTTTGTCTAGCCAACATCAGAGTCAGTCCTGAATAATTAACTTTTTTTAGTTTGTTGTTTGTTATTTTCTTACAGGTACGTATGTAACACTGAGTATATGCTAACTCTCACAGACTTCACCACTAAGTGTCAGTGTAGGTCTGAAAGAGCAGTGCGTGTCTTCTCTTTGATGGTTTTCCTCTCGTTTTCAGCATTTTAACCTCCTGCATGCCCCAATGCATGCAAATATACATGTATGGGACAGAGGGTTTACTGGTAAAGTTGGGTAGCCTGACATGGCTCTACACTCATCTGAGCGATGATATAACAGTCCGTGTGCATAGCAAAGGGCTTTATTATGTGCAGCACATGCAACCCATGCTCGTTTCCACATCTGTTCAGGAGCGCTGAGAAATAACAGTCCACGTGACTTTATGAAAATAAGGTCATTTTACTTTATTGCCTTTTCAATTTGTGGTCTGCTTTACGGGCTCTCTCATTAGTCTTTGCTACATTCAATGTGCAGAAAATTGCAGTACGTTAGAAAAAAGTCCTAACGAAGGAAGGAAAAAATAAAGTTTGCGCATTCGCAACTTGTTCGGTTCATATTTGCAATGTCAAAATGTTAAATGTTAAAGTATGTAATGTCATTTTTTAAAACCTTTATAGGAATGTTTCAGTCATTCCATTTGTCTGTTGCATGGAATTCCATTTTGCAACACTGTACAGAAGTAAGATTTGTTGCACAAAATTCTAAATTAAATTCTTTATTTTAGAACTGCTATATATATGCTGTGTCTTTATAAGTGAGTTTTGTATAGCTTCAGTTTGGTATTTTCATCGGTTTAAAATAAAAGCTTATGATTTTTTCTCTTGGGCTGATATGATGTTTTATAGAAAGCTGACATAATAATTCTGAGGCCCAATTGAAGGCTTCGGCTTCTTGTATTTCCTAATGGACTGACTCTAAAAACCAAAAGGAAGCCAGGTTTGAGCTGCCCAGTTCTCATACGCATCATATCCTCTCCTCAGATGCAGGATGACTTATAGCCCTTGGCAAAACTCTACTAACAGATATACTGCGTAAAGCGCCTTACCTGAACATGCAGTGTGTTATTTAGTAAAACTGAGTACAGCGGTACTGTGTGTAATGAGGAACTGCATTTGTGTTGGACCTGCTCCAGGGTCTTGTTCCACACTGTCGTTATACAGCTCACAGGGAAATACTCATGGTTTGTATGTTAAGAGATCAATTACAAACATCCAGGACTGGAGAAGGCACACGCAATGTTAGATTCATGACACTTTCATTGTCTCTGCAGGATTAATTGGTTAAAAATGTATGGAAAAATATATGGTGGCTGAAACGAATCATTTACACACACGTATTTTTTCCAATTTTTGAATGAGAACGTTTATAGATATTTGTAGATCTAACCCAGGAAGATTTCGGAGACATCACATTTTATTGCTTCTTGCATGTTTTCCTATACTTTCAAAAGTTAAATGCCCATTGAGTGGTACTGAAAGCCTTAAGTTTTCTCTCACATTGGCTGTTTGTTCTATGTATCGTGACGATTTGGAAAAAGCAAAAGAAATATCATCTTTGCACGTACCACCTATTTGTCACGAAACCTTATATACACCAAACCTAACCAATAGTGTTACAAAAGCAAATTTGAGAGAAATAACCATGCCATTTTATCCTCTTGTTCAAATAAAGGTGTTTCACAAAGCCATAGAAGAACCTTTTTTGTCCAAATGGTTCTATAAAGAACCTCTGGTTACACTTTGGTTATAAGTTGACATATACAGTACTTGCAAAGTTTCTGAGTCAGTATGTAGTATGTTGTGAACATATCAAAAAAAAGTGTTAGAAGATGTGGCAAAAGTAGTCCACTTTAGTCATTCTATTAACAGTGTTACTAGAACCTTTCTGTTTCACAAAAGGTTTTTCGTGGCAAAAGAAGGTTTTCCAGATTATAAAAAGGTATTTGGTTCTTTATCGAACCAAATATGGCTCTTCAAGCTCTTTCAGTGTCACTTTATCCTTCAGAAGTAATTCGAACATGCTGGTTTGATATCATTGTTGTGTCTCACTTTATACTGTGTCCCTAATACTTGAGTGCTTACATATTAACTAGATGTGTAAGTAGTATGTAACTACAGTTTTAAATAACTATAAGTAAGTTTGCATGTACACGTCAACTTATTCTGACCCTGATCTATATACAAAACTATAAATGCTACTGTATCCATTCATATTGCGTTTGAGGACTGCTCCTACCGTTTTAGCTTATGTCATTAATGCATGTTTTATGACTGATAGTTTCGACTACATATGAAATGGTCCAAACAAATTTTGATGCAGTATTTGAATAGAAAATCCTGACCTTTTAGAATGCCATCGTAGACAGGCATGTTTGAACAACAACTTTCAGAAGCAAAACAGATTTGCATGTTTTCGCCAGGTGTTTCTAAAAGCAACTCGTCATATGGTCTCTATAAAATAAAATGCTAAGATTTGCAAAGCAGCCTCGGTGGTTCATTGGGGGAAACGTATGCGCAGTGTCGATAGTAAAATGTGACATTCATTTCAGCAATTGACTCTGTTCAATCAAATGCATAGTAATTCCACATCATTTTTAAGTGTAAAAGAACAAAGGTTATTTTATTATTTTGATTATAACGAACAAAAGACACATTCCAGTTTCGTCAGAAGACTGTAAATACAAGTTGAGTGCACACTGAGATGTATTACTTGTATTACACTATATCACATCCATCTAAAATTAAAGGTTTTATTTTGATAGTCGACTTTTAACCATAAGTAACTTTGTGACTACACGTCCACTAATTCTCATTCACTAGCAACTACATGTCTACTAACTGTCAGAGTAGACTAGACAGTCTACTAATACTCTAATGACTGCTAGTTGACATGTAGTTACCTACTGGTTAGTTTTACTGTTAATTTTTAGTTGAAAATGATGTCGTGTAAATGTCTCCTAAGCTTTGACAAGCACAAGATTGGTTTGAGATGGCCTTCATTATACATCCTAAATAGTGGTGAAATGAATACAGCAATTACAGTGACTGAGACAATATGTGGGACAACTTCACATACAAATATATGCTTGCTTACTATATCGGCAACGCACATGAAATAAGCTACCACCAGAGGCAAATAACAAACCAGGATAGATGCTAAAATATGAGAGATGGTTCTGAAGGCCTTTCTTTTTTGCTGGTTCTCAGTAGCTCTGCCCCTGTCGGCTTTATTGTGTCTGTCTTTCTCTCTCACTTCTACGTTATTTCGATCACCTGGTCCTTGGCGTTTAAGGGCACAAAGGACAGACACAGAGCAAAAAGAGGTCGTCATCACTGCAATGCAAAAAAATACAAAGTACACATGATCTCGAAAAAAGTCAGTCTTCATGAAAACTAGTCTTGAGCTGTTGCACACTGCAATCAGCCAAGCTGCCGCCGCCAGTGCAGACCTGTATTGGATGGCCTTAAATCTCATGAATGTCACCGGATGAATCACTGCCAGATATTGTTCAATACACATGAACATCTGGATAAGAGGTCTGAAAGTCCAGCTGACACCTATGAGAAAGGTAGATAAGTTGTAGCTCACTGTTGTTAAATATTTGAAATCGATGAAGTCTCCAATGCACTGGATGCAAAAAATCAGCTCCAGTATACTGATGTTCAGTGGAAACACCAAGTTTGGTTTAAAGTTCCCGTGGAGAAACACCCAGAGAGACCAGCAATGGATCGGCGTTCCCACGATGAAGCACAGCACTGAAGTGAAAATAAAGACATCAAGGCCAAAATGCTCCTGACACATGCAGAACCAGGATACGTCTCCACCGAATGAGAATGAATTGTTGATTATAAAGGAAGAATTGCACATGGTTGTAGAGAACTGGGCAAACAGAAAACCATAAGTTAGTCATTATATTTTATGAGCAGCAAAAAGTCAATTTAAATGATCCGCACGTCTGTACAGCTAAACATATTTCTGCATCAAACCTTGTAAAACATCTATTTTACTGTTAAATACAATATAGCCATTATATAAAGGCATTGTCATACCTGGTTTGATGGTACAGCCTTCAAAATAGAAATTGTTACATTTGATGCCAGCAGCCACCAAAGTACCTCATTCACTTTGTTTCATGCATTCATCAGGAACTATAAACACATCTATGTGAACGCTCCTGTTTGGTTTTGCATACAGTAAAGCTTGCAGAAATGTTGTGCATTAAACTATGAAAATCAAACTACTGAAGCACCTCGTCCACAATGTTTCATTCGTTCATTGGGAACTATAAATGTATCTGTGCTCACTCCTGTTGTGTTTGCATATCACCAACAATTTGGGTCAAAACCAGAAGAGCGGTCCGATCCATCAACATACACAGCATTAAATCAAAAGGCAAAGGTGAGCAGGCAGTAAAGCACAGACAGCTTTTATTCCTTTTCACACAAAAGTATGATTTACAGTTCAATAAATGGCGGTGAACGTGATCCAGGGGTCAAGGCAAAGAGAGACAACCCAGTATACAAGCAGTAGTCCAAGCAAGGGGCAAAGAGGGCAAGACAAGGGTCACACAGGTACAGATAACTAGACTAGACTATGACTGAACTGAAGAAACATGGTAGGGCTCTGTACTGTAGCTATCACTAGGAGAACGGTAAACGCTAGACAATACTCTGGTGGGTGTTAAATAGTGCGTGTGATTGGTTACAGGTGTATGTGCGCAATCATTGCAATGGATGATGGGAAATGCAGTCCAGAGTGACGTGTAACAGTCTGTGTAGTGTGAGAGTCCATGTGGTGGATAATGACCTCTTGGGAACAAATGGAAGTTCATAGACCGAATAGTAGATTTTGGTAACAAATAGTTGTTTTATAGCCATTATGAGTGAGTAGCTGGGAAATGCCGTTTTGCGCACATTAATCAATTTTCAGAGATTTTCTGAAAACCATGCATCCTTTTGTGTCATGGCATATTTGTGGCCCCAGTGTTTTTCCATTAAATTTTTGTGAATATCTTTACCATAAACCAGTCAGTTGTGAAACAGTGATATTTCCTGAGATTACGCGACAGAAAAAATCTATTTTTGTTACACAAAGCACTCTGGATGTTTCTTTTATTCTCATATACTTAGGAGGACAATTCAGCTGTGTTAAGACGTGTTTTTTCTTTTTTATGTTCCATCCATTACAATAGTGACAACTGTGTTAGATGCATTTCCCTCCACTGACCACAGCGCAGACTCCATAAAGCTCAGCAGTTTTTTCCCCTTTGGGTCACTTAAACAAACAAAAGTCCTTTTCTCTCTACAAATAAAAAAACATGTAGTTTAATGGGATTGTTTTGCATTATAAACATATTGAGCTGTCTGTGCTGATCTGAGCACACTGTATATTAAAGGATGACTGATTTATGTCCGTTTGTGAGCCAACTAAAATTTAGGAAAATAATAAACATATTCATTGAAGTGAGGAACATGTTTTAGTTCTGAAGAACTATGCATTTAATTTGGCTTTGTATTTCTCTGCTATTTAATTGAATTGTGTTTTCAAACACCAATAATTCAGTTCAGTAACATTTTTCAGAACATTGCAGAAATACTTAAAACATCAAACTGCAATAAACTTTAACAAAACCATTTTTATAACTTTTATAATGTTGCTTAACTATTATGATCAGGGTCACTGTAGGTAACTAAAACTAAAACCATAATAAATAAATAAAGTACAAAAAAAAAAATCTTTATGTACTAAAACAACTAAAACTCAAATAAGCATTTAATAAAAACTACATATACCACAAACATACAAAAGCAATCCATGGACAAAAATGAATTTCAAATATTAGTCAAAACTATAATAGAATGATGCTACTGAAGATTTGGGCTGATAAATGTATTGTTGGTTTTAAAGCTCTGTGATAACGATCTAGTTGTATTGTACAGCCAGTAGGAAACACAAAAAAGATTTCCACAGGAATTTACCTCAAGGTCTAAAGTATGAAGGATGACAGCAATCGTTTGCCAGAGACTTCCAGTCTGCAGACTTTCCACACTCTTTGCATAAGTGGGTCCAGGATTTGCGTAACCGGCCCTACATTACTTTGCGTCTCTCTCTTTAGTCAACAGCAGTATATTTAGCAATCGCATGGCTGTACTTGGTTAATCTGCACCAAAATAACGATTCTGTCATCATTTAATTACCCCTTATTTCTAATGTATGATTTTCCGTTCTTTCTAAGGAAATGTTTAGCACGATGTC